>NW_009258115.1:5272881-5338163 GCF_000149755.1 Phytophthora sojae
ACCTGCACGAAACCCGGACTCTACTGCTGAAGACTGATTGGCTAGAGCTCTTCCGACACGAACTGAGCGCCGTCACGTCCACTTCTGCTCAAGTTCCGCACACATGATTCTTCCAGGTTTTCCACGCGCATTATACCTGGTCAGGCAATTTATGTGGGTCGCATAGATTACTTTCATCGGATTCGGCAGGGTTTGAAAAACCTGTAGATAACCTGGAATAAAACTTGGACAATACCTGTGGAATCAGTTTTCTGAGTTAAATCTGAATCTGGGAAACCTGGGCGCTAAGGCTGTCCTTCTCCGTCCCACGAAAGTATGCAGTAAATTTTCATTTCTCAGTTTCTCGTGAACAAATTATCCGTTTCCTGTGCTGCGGTTAGCAAATGCAAGCGCATAATCTGCGCTTCTTGATGTTTTTTTTTACAGCTCACCACTGCTTCTTTCAAAGAAGCCAGCGATGGGCTCCTGGCTCTAGAATGTGAGGGTCGTCACATTTTCCTCCGTAATTCATTGACTATTTGTCGCCTTACCAGCAAGAAGGTATGGTTGGGATCGCCTTCATTCACTGCGTCCAGGAACATTTATTATGGGCGTAAAAGCATTGTTTTAGGCTCGCAACAACAGCGTTAACAAATGGCCAATCCGATGCCATCGTAAGCGCTTTTGCGTTTTCATTGGAAAATAAGGAACGCTGAATCGTATTTTGTTCAATCATATGTATTTATGTACACCACACAATGTTGGAGAGGACATGCATTCGTGGAACGGAGAAGTATACTTTACGCATTAGCCCAGCACATTTTCGAAATTTGTTTCCTATTTCGGGGTAATCGTACGATGTATGCAGCTTACATCATCCATTTTTTAACATAAATCTTGCTTGTATGTATCACTACTGGTACTTTGCAAGTTGAGGTTCGCGATTCTGCTGATTGGTTTGCAGAAAGTTCATGGGTGCCAATGCGTCGTTCTTGAAATTTTAAGTTAGTTTCTAGCTGTTGCTTGGTCGATGAGTGCGTTCTCAATGAACTCGCGATGGTCTCGCATGTTTTGACCACCGCTGACTATCATGAAGTCCGTCATGCGGCGCATATCATCCAGTGTCTCTATGTCGCGGTCGATGGAAATCATGTAGCAGAGCTGCAGTACGGAGAGTTCCCGATCCGGGGTCGAGTCTGGAAACCGCTTCGTGACAGCTTACCCTCGCATGTTGAACGCGAGTCCGCGTAGCAGCTTGTTTTTCACCTCTATCGGCACAGCGCGGGAGGTCCAGGCGATGACGTCACGGTCTTTTTTTTACATATCGTCGGATAGCTTGTTTGACGCGGACATCAGCCCGAGAGCTGTTGGAAACAATCTTCTTCTTAAAGTCGGCGATGAGCGTGAACGGCTCGTTGAGATCCGTATGCGATGAGCAAGGGTCAAATCATGGCAGACAACATTAGTACATTGTTTCGCCTGCTGCAAGTTGGTAAAATTTGAGTACCTTCTCGGTTTTTGTGTACAACCTGCCGTTGCCAAGGTGCTTCTCATCTCCTTTGAAGTGTCTCCAGGCTGCCTCCGAGTTTGAACGCACATCACATGGTAGTGTTTTGTACGTCGATAGCTCAAAGAAGTTGCCATCGACACCTTCTCGAACGTGCACGTCGACCGGCGCAACTGTCATTCCAGCCAATCCGTTCGCAATGAAAACGTCGTCAATTCTTGGGTATGAGGCTTCGAGGCGCGGGAAGAGCCCATTGAAGTCCGCCAAATCGCCACGCAGCTGCAATACATCTACAACTTGATGCTTTGAGCGAGTTAATGTCATTAACGACATACACTCAATTCTCTGCAAAGTGGAATAGACACACGACACAAGTCAATAAAATAGAACTCTCGAAAAGTACCGTTCCGTACCAGTTGTGTATCTCGCTTCTCCAAGTTACGAAACCTGTCCGCAACCTTGGTTTGACGCTCCAAAGCGAGTCGCAAAAGCACATTCGCTCGCTCTGCCTCCTCGCGTCGGCGTTTCTGCTGCTCTGCTAGTCCCTGCCGTATACTTATGATTTGCGAGGACTGTTTGACATCCACCCGTGCAATAGAACTCGGTCCATTCTTCCCCTTCCTTTCTTGAGACTGTCGGCTCTCCATTGGATCCCGTAGATAAGTAATCTCCCGCGAGCGTTCGTTTCGTGCGCGGTTGGCATCCCCACACACTCCGGCCTTGCGCAGAATCATTCTCCGCTCGTTGGGCTCCGCCTTCCGCCTTTGCCTCTCTTCCTCACGCTGATGTTTCTTGGTCGACGCTCTGCGGCGAGGGCGCTTGGCCTTTGGCACTTGGCTGGCGGCAGAGTCGGTCGAGGCACCGCCCTGACAGTCCATTACCCCAGGTACGAAGTTATCATGTCGGTGTTCACACCAGCGTCGCGATCGAAGTCTTGGTAGATGCGCTCCCACAGCAAGGTTGGGTCGGCTTTGAACACGATGTCTTCTTGGACAGGCACGGGACTGGTCGCGGGCGAGGAAACCTCAGTCGTCGACATGACGGAAGTTGTCGTTTGGCTGGATGTCGAGGTCGGTGTGAATGTAGGGTTTGGGCTCATAACCTGAGAAGTGGTGGGCGCGATGGAGCTCGGCGTCTCCATGGTGCTCACCAAGCTTGTGTTGTGTTCGTGCAGGTGGTGATGCCAGAGGAACACTACGTGGAGCATAATGCTCACCTGTATGGTGTGTGACCACAGGTCAGCAGCGTCTTATGTAGCCTAAAAGGTGGCATGCCAAGTTGGCCCTCCGAATAAAAGATTGTACTGCAAATATACGGAAATATTTGTACAGAATAATTTATTTTTCGCGATCAAGAAAAAAATGGAATAACTTACGGCTCGACTTTTTACAAAGTATTTTTCAGTCGTAAGAAGCATGTTTCGAATACCTTAAGTCCGTTTTTAACACGGGTCATCTATTGCAAAAATCGACGATCTTCGGAGGTCAACCAAAATTCGAAGATCAACAAATTTGCTTATACAGACACGAGACTCGAAGAGGGGTTACAGCACACAAATCTAAGCGTAGTGAGGGGTGTCCTGGTCCTGGCACCCGCGTTGTTGCTCAGTTATGGGTCACCGAAGTTAGAATTCTTGTTCAGGGGACAGCATAGTATGTCCATGCAACTTGACAACAGGCCCTTCCACAAAGTTTTTTCGAACGATTTCGCTTAGTTGCACTTGAGCATATGTTGACGATAACCTTAGACTGACCTCAGCGTAAGCCAACGTTACTAACCCTCAGGTCTGCAATAGCGATAACTTCTCAACTAGCGACGGCGCTGGGCGCTTAAACTCACTTTTTTGAACGCACACATGGCCACTGCCGCTGCTCACGAACGCGCGTAACGCAAAGAGCCACCTGCGAAGTAGCGTGCATGCCAAAGTCCATGACTTTGTCTGTCCAACATCGCACAATTCTGTATTTCCAGATATCCAGCCATACATCAGAAACGTAAGCAGCCTCTACGGGCGGAAGAAGATAGAGCTCACGCAGCCGGAAATTGAAATTTTCTTCTGTACGAGCGCTCACCACGCGAACAAAAGCTTGATAAAAGCTCTCGTGAGGCAAAGAGCCACACAAGCGGCCAGTGTCTGGGTCGACTTACCTGGGGAATGAGTGTCGGCGGGCATACGCTTGAACATCTTTCAAAATATGCCAGATGCACAATAGCACCGGCGAGTGAGGAAATCTAATCTCCAGCGCGTTGAGCAGAGCTAATTCTCTGTCTGCCAGAAAAACTTGCGGCGGTGGGACACCATTTGCCTCTTGTAGGTTTCGAAGTTGCTGTAGACCTCAGTGGTAGTCAGGCTCCGTTTCTCCGGAGATAAAAACTTGTGCGATGTGGATTCTTGTGTTCATACCGGTTACGCCGACAATGTTCAGGAGAGGAAAGTTGAAGCGGTTGGTCTTGTACGTGCAATCGAGCAGTACAACATCGTAGTTCACACGATAGATTTTAATGGCTTCCTCATTGGCAAAAAACAAGTGCGTCAATCTTCCATCCTCATCTTGCTTGTAGTCCATGTAGTACGGCCCAGTTGTCAGTTTCTCCAATAGGCAATCCATTCGTGAGAGACTTCCTACTGCGACAAGACTAGCTCTGTATCGCTCATTGTAGACGTCCCGAGGTGTATTATCAGGGAAGGGTCTTCAAATAGAAGTCGTGCAATAGTTTGGCGGGCAGTTGTCCCAGTCTGACTATCGATTTCAATTGCCAATCGAACAGCATCAGAGAGAGTAGCTCGGCGGCCGGGTGGGAGGAAGGAGCCTGATTGTGCTCTAGCGCTCGTCCACGATGCTGAAGCTCCCACGTAATCTCTCCGTCAGTACTCAGCTTTCGAACCAAGTACACTTCCATCTTGCAGTCACTTTAATGGGCCTACCTTGGCTCACTGCTACGGCTTACACGTATGCGCACGTGTATGAGGAAGCGTAGGTTTCTTTTATTTGAGTTAAGTATACTCGAGATCCACGAGTATTCTTTAAACAAGATAAAGGCTTCAAGTAGCGGGTTTTGGTAAAAGATGAGAACTGCTATCTTTGTTTTATGTTTCCGACTTCCTCTAAATGTAATATTCTAAACTAGGAATCTGCCAACGGCTGGTTGGCAGGATTCTGCTAACATGCAAGTCACTCATTGGCTAAAAGATGCTGCTTTCAGCCAATAGGAATCCTAAATGTGTATGGACCATGGTCGTAAATGTGTGTAGCCATTGGCTTACCTTACACCAAGGTCGAGGAAGTGTTCAAACCTCTAACAGACATCGCATCTGTTAGAGTAACAAGTGGCTGTAGCCACTTGTGCGTGTAACCCCGTTACAACCACACGTTCTGCTACAGTAAAGTGCCTCGATAAGGAACGGGCTACATTTTATACTCTGCAGGAAGTCATCATCCCCCTGTTGTACCCACTGTCTGTCTGATGTACTGTTTTAGGGAGCTAACGCCACACATCTTCCACCCATCCTCTCGCTTCTGAAAATTTCCGCCAATCCGAGCTCCGGAACCGAGCCTCGTGGCTAACTCAAAGGTCGCGGAGGAATCCTCCGCTACATCTTTTAGCTTGACGCTTGCCCGTTAACTATTTGGTTAGCCATGATGGCGGCCTGATCAATTCGGAGTCCACACAGGCATGCGAAAGAACATCGACTCGATGTCACATGATCTAGTGGTTTCCTCCCGTGTGCGTAGCAAGATATGTCGTGCTTTCACCACGCTCCAACCCATCACGTGCCGGTAAATCAGTACATAGGGGAATTTGATGTGACGAGACAAACCTTCAATCATGCATATACCTTCATCTTTCTATTCATATCAGGCGTTCCTTATCGAGACACTTTACTGTACTTGCGTTGCGACGTTGCTGCACCCTTGTTTCTACCAAAGAACGTCGGGGGACCCATGGCGATCGCAGCCATAGCGGATGAGCTGACGCTGTCGGAATTTATCGTAGGTCGTTCCTTTGTAAACCATTGCGTAACCGTGTTGGCACCCAAAGTCGTTCAATGCCTTCTGCGCCAACAGTGGCGACACAAAATGCTGCTCTTTAAGGCATGGTAAATACCAATGCTCGGGTTCAACCCTCGCAAAGTTAATTGAGCTCATGTTCCACTCGCTTGTATCAACGAAGCAAATATCAGCCGCTGGCCCAGCTACGGCGGATGCTCCGTAGCCGTAAAACGACTGAGCTGAACAAATGCGCTGCGACGGTAGGCGCAGTACCGTGGGCTGCTCGACGACTTGCTCTTCCGGATAAAGTAACTCACACGAAGCTCTATCCTCGATGCGAGACACTCGAAGTGGAGTTGCTGGTGAGACGTATCCACTGTAAAAAGCATGGGGAAGCCGCTGGCACAGAGCCCACTGAGCTGGTGGTGTTGCTCGTGGCGTGGCGGTAGAAACAGGATATGTAGCCATTTAAGGCGTTTGAACTAGGAGGCGGGCAGGCAGCAAGCGGTAAGCGGACGATTTACTGTTTGACTCGACAGACAGGCGATGGATGACTATGAAAGAGCTACAACTTTTGGGAATTGAAGTAGCTGCAACTTCTGGTAAATTCTGGTAGATGCATTCATTTTACATGCACGCCCGTGGCGGATAGCGGGCTCCCCGCTGTCGATATCATCTCCCACTTGAAAAGGCTAGAACTTGGTGAACAAGAGATTTAGCAGCATCTGTGCCGCAGCTAACAGCGCCGCGTCTTTTGGGCGATCACCCTTCACGATGATAGCAATGAGCAGCCGGCGTTCACCCACCATGCATCCTGCCCATGCCCTTTTCAGGGTCTCATCAACTTCAACTTACGCCAATTTCTAATGGTTAGAAAACCCTTTAGGCCATTTCAAACTGATAAAAATGGTCATTAATCGGTTTGATTCGATTCCAATAACAAACTGACCCATCCATAGAACTGGCACTGCCGATAGCAACGGGGTATCATAATCAAGACCACATGCAGGCATGCATACGGTTATGGTAGTTAAAATGTCAACTTATGAGGTTTCCCAAAAATAAAATATTGAATGTGCATGTAAAAATACCGTATTGATGAATCCGTCCGTTTGATGTACAGGCGTCCCCGGCCTATTCGCCACAGTGGTACTTATGATGTTTGCGAATCAACCAGATTCACGCGGTCTGAACAAAAATGAGTATGTACTGACTTACTACAAGCTGAGCTCAAGAATACGGTAGAGGTATTCCCGCAACGTGCCACTTGTCGCAGTAGGTCTCGCTGTACACTCATCTTAATCAATATGTTTGCAGAAGTAGCGCGCAAATCTTGAGAGCTTGTTGTACTTCCTGTGCGAGGTACATTAAAATATACAGCCGGGACTAGCCCGGGGACGCCTGTATGGCATACCAATCATACTGATTAGTAATCAGTGATTACATTACGACTGATCATCTTGACAGGATGAACTGGCACTGATTAAAGCAACATTGAAATGTTGGCGTTGCGTAACATTGAGCGCAACAATGGTGCTTCTGCCTAACATTGTTACGGTATCTCTCGTAGCAGAATATTTGGTTTACAAACGTAACAATAGTGGACACGCGTCGCCACGACAGCTCGACAGCACGACAGCACGACAGCGAAGCACGCTGTATGCGCATTACCACCCGGGGCGGCGCCCAACAGCTCCCGCCGCTAATGCGGCAAGCGCGTCATGGTGTACGCGCCGACACATGCAGCAGGAGAATGGGCTCTACGGGATCTACGCGCAGCTCTACCTGGGCGCCACGTGTTGTCTATTCCTAGTTGGCAGGACACTCTGACGTTGGCTTTCGCCTGCGGACTAAGCGACGGCACTTCGGGGGGCGCCGCTGTGCGTCCTGCCCCACCCCCTCGTGCCTTACGCTAAGTCCTCGGCTCGGCCAGGCGCGGTGTCTAGAAAAAAAAATATCGGGTTGCAGCGCTCGCCTTCGCTCACTCGCGCAGACCCGCTCCCGCCTGATCGGCTGGTATTGACGATCGGTGAACGCGCTCAGCGAGGCTCGCGCACGCGTTCGCTCGCCCTCCCCCTTTAACCTAACTGCGCGGTTGGCTAGAGGCGCATTAAAAGCGCTTACGACTGCTTAGAAGGTAGCGCATTCGATTGCATGCAACACGCATCGCACCTAACGCAACGCAACGCACTGGGAAGGCGTTTGCTCCCGCATACGTAGTACACACATGCATATAAGCACCGCAGTAGGACATGCACACATTAGAATAAGGTTGAGCGGGTGACCACTGCAGACGGTCGCACGACGCGGAGGCGGAGCGAGCGCGCGGGCGCTAGCTTCCTACCCGGTAGATTCTGAAATGAGAGCTGTCGTGAGCCAGTCGCTCCAAACATGAAATTTCACGCCTGGAAAATTTGCATTGCGTCAATGTTAGCGATCTCGCAACGTTGGACCCCATCAATGTTATTGATGAGAAAATGCCATAAACACCTGTTGGAACTCAGCCCAACACTGCAAAAGCTCTACTAGCACCGAAAGGAGAGACAGGCTAGCCGATCTGTAGCCACGTTATAGGTTGCAGACCCTCGTGTATCCACCTTGGCCTCGAATGTACCAAATATGCGGTACATCCCGTTGTGTGGTCCAGTGCTCATTCCAGAATCAAGTGCTGCGAAGCTGTAGTGACAACCACGGCCAGCGAGTGATTGCCTCGCCTTCCACCGCCAAGACCAAGAAGCCGGGCATCCTGTTGCTGATGTGACACCTGCCCGACACCAATCTGCAAGACAGCGTCGGGCACGAGGAGCGGAGCTCCACGCACCGACCCGTAGGGGCTGCTTGCCACTGGGAGGAGCTGCTCGCCACTGGGAGGAGCTGCTCGCCACTGGGCGCAGAGGAGCTGCTCGCCACTGGGCGCAGAGGAGCTGCTCGCCACTGGGCGCAGAGGAGCTGCTCGCCGCTGACCCGAAGGAGCTGAGCGTAGCGGAGGAGCCAAGCGCGATGAAGGCGCCAAGTCCCACGAAGACGTCGCCGGACGAAGGAACCTCGCGCGAAGGGGCTGCTCGTTACCGGGTTGGACGAGCTACACGCCACCTGCTTGGAGGGGCTCCCCTCCCCACATCATTCGACAGTCGTAAAACAGCAGAGAACTACGGAGTGGTCGCGCGCTACGGGGATACGGCTTGGCGTCAACAAGGAGGAGGTGGCGAGCGGCTGCAACTATGTGAGCACTGATTAACGACCAGGTATGAATTAAATTTATTCTGTGACTGACTAATTCTTCTGGTCTACATTGTTGACACTCACTCGATTGATAGCGCTTGCCAGTTGTGTCGAGGCCGTCCAGCAGCGTGACTAGCAGCTTCATCAGCAGCCGCAGCGCGCTTGCGCTTGTTGGTTCCGCGGTAGAACAGAGTCTGACGTCCCTTTACATCAAGGCTTCCAACCGCATTTAGGCAGTACAGGAGATGGATGCAGGCCCCGTGCTTCATGAACAAACGACAAGGGCACGTGCGCGCGGCAACATTGACTTCCCAACCGCATGTTGGCATTCGGCGGTGCTCCATCTTCGCAGTCTCGACGTTTAGCTGAGCAGACGCAGGAAGGTCTTCTTTCGAGCGGCGGTCCAGGACATCAAAGATGCGGGTGCAGGGGATCGAGACCACGTTCATGCTGTCGCTCTGCTGCTCGGAGGGTGCATCGCTCAGCAGGAAGGCAATGCTGGTGCGCTCGTACTGCTGCTCGTAGAGTAGCCCCTGGCGGGTCATTGCTCGAGCGCGGCGAGACAGACGCTCCGAAAAGGTTGTTGACGCAGCGAATTGGCGCGCGCGCACACTTTCACTTGTACACAGCACCATCAGCTGCTCCACCAGCGCCCCAACCTTCAGCTTCCGACGCAATGTGACGTCGCGCTTGATGGCGGCATTGACGACTCACAGGAGTTGGTGGTGGTGGCAAAGCCGTTCGGCGTGTGAAAGCATTGCCACCTCCACACCCTTACGTTCAGCCACGTCTTCTCAAAGTAGGCCTTGAACCGACTCAGTTGAGTCCACTTCGACCACTCCTCCTTTATTTTCTTGAGCATTTTGTTGTACTCGTCCTCGCTCCTCGTGAAGTGCAACTCGGTATTCTCTGAACATGGTCATGTTTGGTGGCACCAACGTTCCGCAGCTTCAGGGATCGGGCGGCCGCGTTCGCACCGGGCGGCGTAAAAGCTGTCAACAGCAGCAGGCGAAAACCACACCGAAATCCCCAGTGCCTTGGCGATATGCTGCAGAGTATGGAACGCGCACCTCCCGTCAGGCGAGCCGCCAATAGCGAGCGCGAAGGTGTCAGTTCGAGTGGTCACATACTCTGCAAATGTCATCGGCCCCGCCAGCATTTTGAAGTCATCAACAAGGTCCAAGTACTCCCCGAAGTCGTCCTCTTCAAGAAGCCATCGTGTAATGGGCCTACTTTGGCTCACTACTTTAGCTTACACGTGTGTGCGTGTATGTGAGGAAGCGTAGCTTAGTTTAAATTAGAGTTAATTATACTCGGGCCTCCGAGTATAGATTAATCTAAATAAACGATCCAAATAATGTTTTTGGGTTAAAATGAGAACTGCTATTTTTGTTTTATGTTTCTGACTTCCTCTAAATGTAATATTCTAAACTGGGAATCTGCCAACGGCTGGTTGGCAGAATTCCAATGCTATGCATGTCGCTCATTGGCTGAGAGCAGCATGTTTGGTGTGTCTACACCAAGGTCGAGAAAGTATTTCGAACCTCTATCAGACGTCGTGTCTGTTAGAGTTACATGTACTTTTGCGTGTAACCCTGTTACACATCGGGGCTCCCACGATCCTTCCAGCTTCCCAGGGTCGACGACATATTCAACCCAGTAGCGCGTGTTGCGCGTGACATGAGAGCCTTGCCGGTCGGAGATCAGCCAAACCTGCCACGTCTCCGTGGTGACGCGAGAAGCCGGCGCTGTTTTTCGCTGAGCACGCGAGACGATCGAGGCACGCCGAGGTCCAGCAGACCATGACGCCGACTGCCGTGTACGCACCATACTTCCCCAGACCCTCGGTAAAGCGAGTCGCGGTGCAGGTGGAGCAGACGAGTGCACGGTAGGTCGATAAAATCGTTATGAACTTGCAGCAGCGCCAAGGGCACCGAATGCAACAGACCAGGACGACGAGCACAGGAATAACGAGCGATGACGATGTTGAAGCAACGTCCCAGCACCGTGACAAGATTTGAGGTCCCCATCTATTTTGGGAAGGGGTGAGTGTAAGGAATATGACAGCTGTACCAGTTTAGAGGTACATCATGTTAGAAAGGATATTAATCAATACAGGGGCTCCCGCAGCCACGTGTTGGGCTTCAGGGCAGTTGGTCGGGGAATGACCAGCACACTTCGCAATCTCCCCGCCAGTCCCAAGCACCTCCTCCTGCTCCTCCGCCTACCGCAAGGGCGAGATTGTTATATGAGGTAACCTACGCAACGGAAGGCTCACATTAGCTAACACGACGTTCTAACTCAATTCTATTCTATTAGCATGTTCTAGCACAAAACTACGCCGTAGTCGCGTATTACGATTTGCCAGTCGTACCCGACGTGTCTAGAATGGCGATAAATCCTGGAGGAACCTCTTGAAGTTATCGTCGTTGAAGTCGCTTGGAACACCCTCTGGGCGTTTGTCCGCGAAGCCAACCGGGTTGCTCGCGTGGCTGGCGAACCCGAGATCTGCGAGGACGCCCTTGCTGTAAACCAGCGCCAACACAAGGTCACCGGGGTCGGTACCTGTATTGGGCTTGATCATCTGCTGCTGGCCCCGGGGGTGTACTTGTGTGCTGGCTATCTCCCGTTTCCGCGGCGTGGGGCGCGTGCCTTCATGATGGAGGTGACGTCCGTGGGTCGCTTCGCTTCGGATGATGCTGGTGTCCGCGTGCCACTGCTTGAATATGCGGTACCTTGGCTGGCCGGCTTACAGTTTGTGCGCCGAGTTGTCCACCACCACGCGTAGTAGCTTGGCTGGGATCCACAACATTACATAAATTCCGATAATAGCCACGTACATTTACCTTGAACTTGGTATACCTTGAACTCGAATCTTGAACTTTGTATGCTTGAAATATACCTTGAACTTTTATCTTTACCTTTGTATGCTGGGGCCGAGTATCTTGAGATTTGTGTACCTTGAGCTTTTTACCTTGACTTTTCGCGCTCGGCCGTGTATCTTGATCTCGTGTACTGAAAGTTGGTGAGCGCGGCGAGTCTACGAACTTGTCCGTCGCCGTTTACGCGACCGCCTTGGCCGATTCGCTTCAAACTCCTGGATAAGTCCTGCGACTTGATGCAGGTTCTCGAGCGGCTCCCATGTTGCCTGCTCTTCACCCACCCACCGAATGAGGTACTGTATCCCTCCCTTGCGTTGACGCTTGTCGACGACTGCTTCCACAATTTGACCAACCCTGCCATCGTGTAGGATCACTTCCTGGGGACGAGAGAGTGTGGGCTGTGTCCAAGTGCTTCGTGCTCAAGTAAACTTAATCGCCGACCTTGAACACTTGTTCAGTTCTTCCGCGGTCGTACTCGTCAGCCATCCGCGATTGAGCATCTTATAAGGCTTCTTGACATCGAAGAACTGCTTCTTGTCGATCAGTGAACTGGACACCTTGACGTCGACCTCCTCGCAGGCCGCGTCGACTTGTTGCTGCGACAGCTGCGAGAGGGTTGCGAGGAACATATCCTATGTCAGCTTCAAATGGTGACATCTTGATGCTGGAGTTGACCGCGGAGTTGATGGCAAACTCAGCGTTCGCGAGATGGACATCCCAATCGTCTTGACGCGGAGACACGAAGCAGCGCAGGTACTCTTCGAGTGTGCGGTTGGTGCGCTCGGTCTGCCCGTCGCCTTGCGCACGGTACGCAACAGTCATCTTCAGCTTGGTCCCAACGTTCTCGAACCCTTGACTCCAAAACCCAGAGACAAACTTCGTGTCGAGATCTGACACGATGTCTTGAGGCATGCCGTGTAACTTCCAAATGTTGTCGATGAACAGCGTCGCGACCTGTTGAGCTGCAACTTTCTTCGTCGTCGCAATGAAGTGTGCTCGCTTCGTGAGACGGTCAACAACCACCCAAATTGAGTTATGTCCTCGCTTGGTTTCCGGTAGGTCTGTGATGAAGTCCATCGAAATCGATCGTCATCTTTCGTCCGGAATTTGTAATGGTTCCAGAAGCCCAGGTGGCTTCGTTAACCGCGGTTTGTTGCGCCGACAATCCTCACAGTCTGCAATGTACTTCTTGATCGTCCGTGCCATGCGTGACCGATACCAATCCGAGCGAAGTTTCAGGTATGTGCGATCTGCGCCGGGATGCTCACCGTAATTGGTATCGTGTACTTCAGCGATGATGCGATGTTTGAGTGCCACAATGTTCGGGACCACGATACGAGGTTGCTCGTCTGTAGAGCTTTGATACCATATCAGATTCTTCTCCTCGAAGTACGGCTTGTACTGCTTCTCCGATATCCCTCGTGTTACCGACGTTGTCCCACGTCATTTGATCGCGCGCAGAATATCATCGATGATCTTATCCTTTGCGTAACCAGCGCATATTGTTTTGATCAGATCGTTGCTAGGCTTGATCTCCGTAACACGCAACTGGTAGCTGGTCTCGTTGAAGCCGGGGACGAGCAAATCGTGGAAATCCTTCGTCTCAGGTTTGAGGTCAGGGCGTCGGCTCAAAGCGTCAGCGATTCCGTTCTAAGCACCCGGTAGGTAAGCAAACACGGGTTGGTAGTCGGCCAGAATATCGTACCAACGCGCAAGGCGTCGGTTCGCCATCTTCTGCTGGAAAATACCTTCAAGTGACTTGTGATCCGTCTCTACCATGACCGGTCGATCCAAACAGTAAATCCGAAACGCAGCTAATGCATTGACAATCGCGAGTAGCTCCTGCTGTTGCGTTGGGTACTTGAGCTCGGCTGAGTTCATCTTCCTGTTCGTGTACGCGATCGAGCGCTCGACTTCAATGACTTGAAAGAGCACGCCGCCAACAGCATACTGACTTGCGTCCGTTCGCAGATGCATCTGCTGTGTGAAATCAGGTAAGTGCAGAACCGGAGCGTCAGACAACCGGCGTTTCAACTCCTTGAAATTCTGCAGCTGCACCGCGTTGAGAGTGATCTTCGAATTTCGATGATTCTTCTTCTTCAACAACGCGAATAGTGGAGCCGTAAGCTCGGTGTACCGCTCACAAAACCGCTGTACGTATCCCGTCAAACCAAGGAAACTGTGAAGCTGCTCTTGGGTTCGTGGTACAGGCCAGTCATGGATAGTCTGCACTTTGTCAGGATCAATACGAACTCCATTCCGACCGACAAAATCACCCAGACATGGAATCTGTTCAGCGCAGAAAACACACTTGGAGAGCTTCACGTACAGCTTGTTCTTCTTCAAAATCTCCAGCACGTCGCGAAGGGCTCGCAGGTGCTCGTTGATGTCCTTCGACATCGCGAACACGTAGATATCATCGTAAAATGAATGTGTGTGTGGGAGACATTTGAACAATGAGGAAGTCAATCGATGCATCGTTGCTGGTGCGTTGCTAACTCCCATTGGTAACACCAGATACTCGTACAAGCCACTTGATGCTTGGAATGCTGTGTACTTGACGTGATCCATCTTCATCCGCACTTGGTAGCATGCACGAGAAGTAGTAAGCACCTGCCATACTGTCGAAAACATCCTCCTTACGCGTCATCGGTACGCTCTGTCGGATCGTGTTGTTGTTAAAATACCGGTAGTCGTGCACGATGCACCATCCCACAGCCTTACGAACGCAGAATGTCGGAGCTGCATGGGGCTAATACTCGGCTGAATCAATCCCTTAGCGATCATTTCCCGCACCCACTTGTCGATCTCGGCCTTCTGCTCGGGTGAGAGTCTCCACTGCTGTCGGTACATTGCGATGTTAGGGTCCTTCACGTCGATACGGTGTTCAATATCACGCTCCATCGGCAATCCGTCCGGCAGCTCGGGTGTAAACACACTATCCTTGTACCCGAGGATGACCCGGTACGCCGGATTATTCTTGAACGACTCCCAATCGGTCTGTAGGAATCGCTTTGCCTTCTCCGTCCCTACGTTGTCAGGTTCGTCACTCCGTCTGATGTCACACTGAATCTCCTTGATCGTGTCGTTTGTCAGCACAATCATGAAATCGTGTTCAAGCTGGTCCTTGGCAGGTAGCCGTAGGAACTTTCGCAGCTTCTTCCGTGTGATGTACTTCGTTTGGACTCCTTCCGAGTCGACTACTCCAAGAGTAAACATTGCCCAACCTTGGCATTCTTCTTCTCTCGCTTAGAGAATTTCTCCACGTCCTCGAATGGTCTTTCGACGTCTTCCACTTCGCCCTCCAACCGTGTTTCTGGCACGGCGGCTCGACAGAAATCACGGCTTATCGCGAAGGAGCTTTCGCTGTCCACAGCATCGTGAAGCCTAGAGCCATTAATCGGACTGCACTTCCCACGGGGAGTCGAAGCTTCTGTCGTTGAGGTTCCACCCGAGACGTCTGTCTTGAAGCATCGACGTTTCCAGCCGATCTCCGGTTGTACATCCACAAAAAATGGCATCCCAAGAACACAATCAAACTCGTCCGGAATGTCGAATACAACAGCGACACACTGGTACTTGGGGGTGCCTTCGAGGCAAACGGTGATCTTCGCTAACTCCAGGACTGTCTCCCCAATGTTGTTGTCTCCCAGTTTCACTTTGATCGTTCGGTCAGTGTACACGTGCGTCTTCAACCCATGCTGCTTTGCAAAAGCTCGTGACACATAAACCGTGGTAGCGCCACAGTCCAGCAAAAACTTGGTACCAATCTTGTTCTCTCGCTGCTCCATGTTCCCTTCGACAGCGAACAATGGTGCGCGATTGTACACGAGAGGGTCTTCGCAAAGTAGATTCAACGTAGCTTCGTTTACGGTTAAACCTTCTTCGCTAGCGCTCACCACGTCAGGTCCCTCTTCTTCTGGCGTGGCTGGTCGTTTCCCTGGTCGTTCTTCAGCTTGCTACAGTCGCGCTTGAAGTGTCCAGGCTTGTTGCAGTGGTAACACACAGGACCATCCTTGGTTTGCTCTGCAGGCGCGTAGTGACCAGGCTTATACGAACGCTTGTTGAACGGCTTCTTGTTTCGGAACGTGTTCGAGCTCGGCGGTCCACGGGACCGTTGCTCGCGCTCTGGTTTCTCGCGATCCAGTCTGCGATCGCTACCGAAGTGGGACATCTCGTACTTGGTGGCTTGGTCCATGTCCTCGCTCAACGTTGTTGCGTTCTGTAGCTTGACGTATGCCTGCGTGGCGCGCTTGAGGCCGTCACAGTAGTAGCTGACTTGGTCCACTTCGCTCATGTTCTCAACGCGGAAGATCAGTGAAGAATACTTCCCATTATACTCCTCAATATCACCGGTCTGGCGGAGTTGACGAAGCTTCTGCCGGAGCACCGCTTGGCAGTTCTGTGGTGTAGTACCCCGCGGAAGAAGTGGGCGCGCCGGGCGCCGGAGGAAGAAGGCGCCGGGACGCGAGTGATGGACTTCGACGCGGCTGATGGAACGCGACGCGGATTGATGGGCGCGACGCAGGGCCGAGCTCGACGGGAAAGTCGTCGTGGGTGATGGGCCGTGAGACACGGTGCCAGAATCCAGTGCGACGCATAATCATCCGACGGGTCGACCAACGCACCCGGTTCTGCAAAACGCGCCGACCCTAACCCCGCCGAGCAAAACGCGCCGACCCTAACCCCCGCCGACCAAAACGCGTCGAGGTAAGATCTTGATTGCACCACGCAAACCAGGTTGAAGGACGGCAGTGCAAGCACGACAGAAGTAGGGATAGGCCCAGAGCGGTAGGCTTAGCAAGCAGTAGTACAGAGTAGCCAGTAGCAAGGACATAGGATAGGGTAAGGACTCAGTCCCGAAATTTCTCTGAACCACAAAGACCTCCCGTCTTCTCCGAGGTTCCAGGGGAACCACCAAGTGCCGGCAAGTAGAGCCGCCTCGATATCGCGGCCCCCCGTCGTTTGCTGGTTCGGGTGCTCACCCCCCACAGACCCGTGCTGGAACAAAGGCACGTTAAACGTATACCGTTGAGGTGGGCGCCCGATAACGCGCTGCCTAGGCGAAGGACCGCACTGGCCTGATAACCGCCGTGCACAAGACCCCCCGTGTAGGCCCGATAACGCCACACAAGCCCCAGGAAACGCCGGCCTGATAACGCCGCGCGCCCGACGGGAACGCCGAGGAAACGCCGGCCCGATAACGCCGCACGCCCAAGGCCCGACGCCCTAAGACAAGGAACAAGCGTCAACACAAGAACCCCCCCCCCCCCCCCCACTCTGAAGCCTGCGAAGACTTGGGCCTGTATTTCGAAGATGCGCTACTCCAACAACCGGGAATAATTCGCTCGGCGCGACCGCTATCCAGACGCGCCGAGTTTGTGCGAGATCGCATTCGCGAGATTTCTGCGAGGGCGCTACTCCACAGTTCGATGCTTCAAAGTGCGAGAGAGCGTCGCGGGTAAACTGTCCCCACGTCTGCTCCTCTGCTGGGGTCCGAGAGGCCCAGAACAGGAACCATCCCGATGCGGGTTCCTCCATCGCGGTACCAGCGATTGCCGGCAGCGTGTCGTTGTCGTCCGTCGCGTCATGACCGTTGATGCGGTACAGCGTCTCAACTTGGAAGAGCCACTGACGTACGTCCTCGTCGCGCTTCCCCTTGAACTTGGGCAGGCCGTTTGGGACTCGAGGCTTCGACTCCGTTGGCGGTGGGCGCGGCGCTTGGTTCTTGGCTTGCAGAGCCACAATCTCGGCACGCAGCTGCGCGACCTGTGCTTCCAGCTCCGCTTGTCTCTCTCCATCCGCGGCTGGCGCGTCGTGGTCGTTCTTGCGCGTCGCAGGGGCCATGGTCGTCGAGACTAGACCAACAAGTGCTACCAGTATAACAATCTGGCCCTTGCGGTAGGCGGAGGAGGAGGAGGAGGTGCTTGGGGCTGGCGGGGAGATTGCGAAGTGTGCTGGTCATTCCCCGACCAACTAACACGTGGCTGCGGGAGCCCCTGTATTGATTAATATCCTTTCTAACATGATGTACCGCTAAACTGGTACAGCTGTCATATTCCTTACACCTCAGGTCTCGCTACTTGCGTATTGCACACATCGGCCTGGGGGTCGCAACGAATGCATTAGCTCGAACGTGCAAATAACTCGTTCAATACATCCACTCAACAGAGATTTTTTGTTTTGTTTGCTATGTCTAAGGAGTAAGTAGCGAGAAGGCAAGAAGTCAGTTCTCCAACCTTGACTCTGAATACGATTTTTTAATAATCTCCACGACTGGCATTTCATAGCACACCTGATCCGCTGGCGTTGGTTAATGAGGCTGAAATTCATGGTCACATACATGTTTTCCAACTCCAATGACTACTCAATAGTAATCACTTCCGATTCCATGGGGCGAGACCGCTTCGTCCCTCTCACTCCTTGTGCCTTACGAATGTTGGCGTTATTTGCGTTTTCATCAAGTGGGAGAAGCTGACCAAGCCGCTGGATCTCGGCCATATACGCTGGGACCATCTCCCGGCGCGTATCAAACTTCCCGCCTGTCTTCTTGATTTGAACGAGCACGTTCTGGCCTTGACGCTCTGCTGTAATCGACAACGGTGCCTGGATTTTCTGGTGAAGCACAGCCGTGAGCAGACGCGCTTCCGACATGCTATTAAGGTTGGGGATCACTAGCGACGGAGCTGGCGATCGAAGAAAAATCAAAACTTCCGCTGAATGGTGGAAGTTCGTGTCGGTCAGCTTCCACATAAACGGCTTTTCGCAGTCGAGAATCTCGTTAATTAGCCATTGACGACGTGCCCACGCAGCTGAAGCCAGTATGGCCCGATGCTCCGGTAAGCTGGACGCATCGACACACTTGGAGAGCTCGATGACAACAGAGCCCAGGTGTTTTGGACTTGTTTGGGTGATCAGATTCTTGACACTGAGGAAGGTCGTCATGCTACCGGACTCCAGCGCATTTTTCCAAAGCAAACCAGTGCTGGCTGAAAATGCAAGGGCAGCTGGTCGGGCTCGGCAGAGTAATTGGGCTTTACCCACCGCAAAAAGTGTAAGCTCTGCCCGCGCGGTAGGACTATCGCTCAGCGATTCTGCTAGCACCAGCGCTCGGTTCAGCGAGGTTTCAATCAACGGGCAGTCGATAGCCGCAATGATAGAAGTATCCACGTTTTGCCACCCAAAGTCTCGCACCAGCAGTCGTAGTGCAGGAAGAAAGTCGGTCTTCTCCGCGTCGCTCAGGAAATCGAAATACTTCTTGAAAAACAACTTGACCAGCTTCACGTCGCCCAGTTTAATCATCGCTGGAACCAGGGTTTGGCAAAATTCAAGCAGCTGAATGGGTGTCTTTGACGACTGCACAGCAAGAGCAAAATCATAGATTCCAAGCACGTCATTTTTCAGGAGCATCCGCACTGTTGAATAGCTGAGGGTACCGCAGTCGAGATCGCAGCAGCGACGCCTATGAGAGCAACTTTGTTGACGATGTCGGCTGAGTTGGGCCACATGACAATCACGAATCGCTCACATTTTGACATAATCGACTTTCCGGTGATTTCCCACAACTGGGCCAACGACTTGTTATCAGGATTCAGAAAGTTGAATTGGTTCCATTGAGCCGTAATTGTGCCATTACCCACCACATTTCCAGTCGCCGAACTCCAAACTATAACTTCCTTCGTGCACTTGTGCATTCGCTCTGTGAAATTGGAATGGACGAAATAGAACTGCAACTGCTTCCCTGGTGGCAGAAGGGAATTTGCATCTCTCAAGAACTGGAAGCGATCTCGATCAACACCCGAAAGAGCCTCCCAGCCACCATTCAACAACACCGTTGTGTTATATGGCTGCGATAGTACAAAGGCCAATATTCCATCATCATCCTCCTCCGTTTCGGAAGCGCCACGATCTGCATTGTCAGGAACCGGTTCGTCTTCAATCGCCCCAACATCATCTGGACCAGCTTTCAGCTGCTTCACTGCAACCGCCAGTTTGCCCAAATGCAACAACTTCGATCGTTTCCCATAATCAAGAGGAACTTGTGGAGGCAACAGTAATTGATACTCCATCGCAAGTCGATATCCAGTCGTCACCTTGTCCGCATAGCAACTCGCGCCAGCCGCATACACGACGTAGTGCGGTCGAAACGCAGCAGCGGCGATCTCACGCCCGTATCGAACCTCTTTGTCCGTCCCAGCTCGAGACACCAGCAAGTCCCCTCCAGTGTATGCAGATGGTGGCTGTACCACAAGTGTAGCCACGCAGCGACCAGTCATCGCCCTTGGCTGTCTTTCCACACCGCCTCCAGGTCCACACACCAGCACCCTCGTCAGCCTTGGCTGCAGTGCAATGTCCTTGAACCCAAGCTTCTCTGCACCGAAGGCGCACAGCATCTCGATGCCTCGTTCCCACTCTGGGTTCTTCATCGTCACTCGGGAGGCAGGGATCACCCACGACTGGGGATGTTCTTCGCTGGCCTGGGGCTTAAGCTTCTCCACCATTTCTTCACGCAACGGGAGCGACACAGTCCCGATGTTCGAGACGTGCAAGCCTGGTAGAATCGGCAGGAGGTAGGCGGGGCCCCCGAAGCAGCCTTCGTCGTGGTGCACTTGTCCTAAGAGATCGCTGATCTCCTGGGCGACTTTGCTTCTTGGGGCGGGCACGTCGCCCGGCTCTCCCTTCATGTTGAAGGGCCACGACGACTCGACGCTGGACGGGGGGCTGGAGATGCCGCCACCGCTGAACATGTCGGTGCTGGGGCGATGACTCCGAGCTGTACGAAGCAAGAAGCTCACCAAGGTGGATTCGGAAATGACGCACTTCAACTGTGGCGAATATTGTGTGCAGACCAATCAAAAAGCTGCGCGCGTCTCATATTTTCTTACGGAGTGACACATCACAGCGAACACCCAGAGTTTGTATACAAAAGTGCAAGAGTTCGCGGAAGTGCAACAATTCTTAAACAATTCTTAAGTCTTGACAGGGGAGACGGCGTGTCTGTGGTTGTTCCTAGGAGACCAAGCAATTCATCGCCAGCATGGGAGAAATCTGCTAGCTGGGACGAACTTATATTGGCGAGATTCAACGAAGCCCGTCGATGATTGAGTGGCGACCACAAAAACAGAAGCACGAGTGTTACCAAAGGAACGGTAAAAGCCAAACAGTTAGTAGCATTCGTTAGGAATTATTATCATTGCGTGCGGCTAGAACTTTTTCTTTGTGAAATTTTTTTTTGTGAAATGAGTCACCAGCAGAACAAAACAAAATGTGCCGTGTGTTAATGGCTTATGATTGGCGGAGATTTTATCTTCGGCGACCTCTGATTGGTCGGTCACATCGAAGTGGGTGCATATGGTTGAAGTACCTTCATTCTTCTTTTGGCTCGACGCAGAACCATGGATTTCTTCCTAGGCAATTCGCGCTTCGGCATGTACTCGACGCCCAACATGCGATTCGGCCACCCGCCGCTGCTCCCTGCTGTCCGGAATTACGTGCGCACTCCTCTCCCTGCTCTGCCTCTGCCCCCTCGTCCACGAGTCAGTCGCTGGCCGTTCCAGTCAGTCGGGGGGCCTGACCATGTGTTGGAGACCAAGGGCGCTGTCTGCAAGGAGATCAGCAATTTACTTGCCAGGGTAGGGAGGGACGCGGGAGAATATTCCTTCGGAGACTCTGCCCCCATGCTACCGAGTCTACCTGGGATGACGATCAAGAATGTTGGTCTCGTGTCACTTCCACTTCGAAAAGAAAATGTGGCTTCACTGCAAAGCGAAGCGAGGGAAATAAAGAATAAGTTGTGGATGTTGGGCCCGAGTCAAGTGGAGATGCGGAACCCGGAGTGGAACAAAGCTATCGAGAAGCTGAGCAAGTTGACTGCAGAGAGATTGGGGTTTACTGAGGATATCAAATTGCACCCCGAGTTGGTCATGGTGGTGCTGTATGGAGGAGGCAGATTGGACGTACAGCAGGCGGTAGACCGCAGTGGCCGCAGTGTGGCGGCGCTGGAGGTCGTGTTGCCGTCGGTGTATAGTGGAGGTGCCTTGGTGGTGGAGGAGGAAGGACCGGGCCAACCGTCTCGCTACTTGCTGGGGACAGATGATGGCACAGCTGAATTTGAGCCGCACTTTGCAGTCTACGCGACGGGTGCATACCGAGCTGTGGAGGAAGTGACGAGTGGGTATCGCTTGGGGATGGTGTATGCGCTGTGCTTGCCTCCGGATATGCAGGGAAGTGGCGGGAAACGACCGAACGATTTCCTGCCGATGCAACTTGCGGAGGCTATGAAGAAGTTGAGTGCAAACGAAGTCGCGGTAAAGCGTGAAGGTGGAACGACCACAGCTGATACTGCCTCCGACTACTCAATATTTGCGCTGATGATTTCCAACCTACCGGATCGCGGTTACAGAGGTGTCGACTCTCTTGTCGGTGTGGACAAGGACCGCTCTCAGCTGCTGAGTGCTGCTAATTTGCTAATACCACCGGAGCAAAAGCTACAATTTTATATCGTGCGTCTTCAGCTCAAGTGTTGCGGAGGATACAACAAACAGAGGAAAGAGGAAAGGATGTCGTGGTAGTCTCTCGCGGGAGATACTCTGAAAAACGGCGTATCCGTTGAATGGTCAAAGAAGCTCAATTTCCTGAATCCGGGCAAGGAAACTGAAGCAGCTGTGGGCAACGGAAAACAGCAACAGTTTCCATGAACTGGAAAGGTTTTGTATCGTTGGATGGCCAAAGACCAATGATTTCAGGAACGTGGTGACATGGATCGGCGAATCTGCTATTGCAGCTTTCGTTCTTGCGGATGGCCCCGTTGACGGGGACAGGCTTCGCAGTCTTTTTCGTTTCGAAGCGGAGCAGCACCACTTAAAAAAGGTGGAAGTTCTCAATCCATACCTACAACAGCTTGCCAAGTGTGTTTCCGAGTTAGGCGATCCGACTCTCGCTGATGATTTTTTTAAGTTGTATTTTCCGCGACTGCAAAAGACTCGTCAGACGATTCCAGTTGTTGCTTTGCTCCTGCGGAATGCCGGATGGGAAGCCGTCACGGCTTCTGTCATATCTGCCGTTGATCAGCTGGACAACCCAATGGGTATGGCGTTGAGGTTATCGGAGGCGGTGAAGGGCTTACCTGCTCGAGCAGTTCTTCTTTCGTTTGCAATTGAGAAGGCTCGAGCTACAATGAGAAGGCAACCAGTACCTCCGTCATTCATTGTTGATTTTCCTTTGCTCTGGAGGGCAGTAACGGAATGCAACAACTCGCACATCTTTCGCAGCCTGGTGGCTGCGATCTCAAAGTTGAACGCCGATATGTTGGGGGTATACACAGAATCACTACTCGTTTGCGCCCAACTATCTCGTTTTCCAGAGCATCGTCAAGCGCTGGTTGCAATCGCTTCTCGCCGTCTTGACTGGTTAGCTGGGCTGGCTACACCGGAGTGGAAAATCTCGCAAGTCACATTTCCTGACGCTAGAGAGATATCGTCTTTTCTGCAAGGACCGCTAACTACCTTGGTTATTCGCGGATTCGATACCCTTGCAGCTGCGCGCGTTCGGGTGGCATTGCTCCAGAAAAACATTACGGGGTCTCTGACTATTTCCGCTAGGGCCCGCGGGAATTTCGCCATCGTGCAACTTGTGAAGTTTGCTGTCGTGCACACGGAGGAAATTGCTCGGTTACAGCTTTTATTGCGTAAATGTGGTCGAACGGGGACTGAGAACATCGACAGCAGCAACATCACGATTGGGCAAAAGCGATCAAGGGAGGGTTTCACAAGCAGTGCATAAGAGTGTCCAAGTAAGCTGTATTTGTATTGCGACTTTTGCTGTGGCGGCTAAAGTAATGATAGCAAGATCGAAGACCCTCGTCATCATTATAAGCTCTATCATCGCAGGCCAAATCGAGCAGTGACATGGTACAGGTAAACTCGCAGTCCGGGTATTCGTTCAGAGCACCACGTTGATGAACTAAATACTGTTTAGGAAGTCAACTAGTATGTGACGGCGTGGGTTAGCAGCACCGTCGGCATGGGTCCTGAAAGGAAAGCTAGCGCAGAATGGAAATCATGGACAAGCACGAAAAGTAGTTAGCTACGTAGTATATGAAACGTTAATTCAAGTCTTGATCCCAAGCAGATTGTTGTCCTTAATACCGGTCGCTCTGGCACAACAAAAGTTCAACGAAATATACTTCAGTAAAAGAAGCCGATGCTTCCAGGAGCTTGAAACGCACCCGGGTAAAACCTTCATGTAGTTGCGGGGCTCTGCTCACTCGAAAACCAAGTCGTCCGACTCATCTTCTCGCGTCCTCTTCAGCCCTATCGTGCGAGTGGTGGGGATGGTGTTGGCAGTGTCCACGTTTTCATCTTGGGGCAGCAAATCTCGCACGAGCTTGTCAATACCTTCCATTTCGGCCTCGTAGATGGGAACTTCATTGCGGCGAGTATCATAGTCTCCGCCAGCTTTGACTATTTGCACATACGCATCTCGTCCCCGTCCACAGGCGACGAATTGGAGTGATCCCTGTATTTTCTGGTGAAGCAGGTCAGCTTGAGTTCGAGCTTCAGCGATTCCAGAAAAGCCACGAATCTCGTAAACGGAATTTGTGTCTTGAAGAAGAAACTCCTCGATTGCAGCTGCATTGGGGAAATCCTTGGTCAGGATGCTCCACGCGAAAGGCTTCTTCGAGTCTTCGATCTCATTAGCAAGCCACTGACGGCGTTTAGTCGCGACAGAAGCCAGGGCAGCACGATGCTCCGGTAAGCTCGAGTCATCCATGCATGCTAGAAACGCATCAACCACTGGACGAAGTAGCTTGCCATCCAGGTTTTGGAGTAGAGCCAGCAAAATCGAGAATACTGGCGGGCTTGCACACGCCATCGCATGGCTCAAAAGCTTGACGATCTTAGTCGAAGACACGAAGACCTCCGGACGGGTCAAGCACCATGATCTGGCCTTCCCAACTGCAAACGAGGTGAGATCTCTACGCGCAGAAGCGTTGTCACTCAGGGTATCCGCCAGCTCCAGTGCTTGGCTCAATCGAGTCTCCTGTGCTCTTACGTCGAGAGCAGCCAGTAGCGAAGATCGGACTCTTTCCCAGCCGAATCGTTGCACGAGCGTGGGGAGCCATTGGATGAATAAACTCTTCTCCTTCTCCTTCAGGTGAACGACGTACTTTCGGCAGAATGCGTCAACAAACTGCACATCTCCCAACTCGGCAATAACCGCACCAAGCTTCAGGCAAAGTGCCAATAGCAGAACAGGCCCTTTGCAAAACTCAAACGTCTTGCCAATGTGGCCGAAACCAAGGTACCGGTGCTTTTCGAGTAGCCTTCCGAGCGTTGTGACGCTGATGAACTGATGCGACACAATTACGGGAACAGAAGCCAAATCTCCGAATAGCGTCACTGTGTTCCCAATGTCAGCCGAAGCAGGCCAGGCAACAAGAGCAAACCGCTCGTGCAAACTGCTGGTTTTCCTGTTGCCACTCTCCCAGAGCTGACTCAGCGTCTCACTGCCAGGATTCAAGAAGCTGAATCTCCTCGTCCACGAGACGCCAGGTCCAGCACTGTTAATTTTCTCACCACTAGCAGAATACCACGCCTCGCCCTCCAATCCTTTGATCGATGACCCCAACTCGTACCATACACGAGCCAGATAGAACACTAGCTGTTTGCCCGGCGGAAGAAGTGCGTTCGCGTCTTTCAGCATCCGCAATCGGTCACAGTCCACTCCCGAAAGTGAGTTTATTCCTGCAGCAGCAATGTTCTCCTGTGTGCACTCCTTGGAGAGCATCATTGCGAGTATCACACTCTCTTGTTCATCAGTCTTGTCATCTTCCCCAATACGCATCCCACCACTCAGTTCAGCGTCATCAGGCCCTCCTTTGATCTTTTTCAACGCCTCAGCAAGTTGCATCCGAACAAAGTGTCGACCTTCCTGACAGCTCTCAAGTGAAAGACCTGCCGGCAAATACATCGAGTAGATCAGCACCACTCAATATCCACTCGCCACTTTCTCCACCGCGCAAAAAACTTCAGCACTATACACCAGAAAATGGGGTTTGAAACCCGCGGCTCCGTCCACTTTGCCCAAATCAAAGCGAAATTATCTCCCAGCTCCTTCTCCTTGCGCCACCCAGTCCCCTCCAGTATACTCCGACGGCAACAGCACCACCAAAGTCGCCACCGAGTCTCCATTCTCTAAGTCTTGCACTGTGTCAATTCGACCTCCAGCCCCCACCGCCATCAACTTGGACAGCACCGGCTGCAGCATAACTCCATCAAACCCCAGCCTTCGGGAGCTGATTTCAGCCAGTGACTGGAGCCCGATACTCCACGCCGGGTTCTTCATCGTCACTTGACCAGGAGCCAACGCCCACACATTCTCGCGAACCTCGTATCCTCGTTCCACAATTTTGCCGGCAACTTCCACACACAACGGGAGTGGCACAGTGCCGCCACCTTCCAGAGCGAGACCCGGCACGTCCGGGAGTGTGGAGGCCGCTTCTCCGAAGGAAGAGTGGCCGAGGTCGTGTGCTCTACCGAGCAGATCGCTGATCTCCTGGCAAGTTTTGTCGCGTGACACGAGCACGTCGTCTGGTCGGCCGATAGAGTAGAACGGCCACAAGTCTTCTGCTTGGTAGCCACTGTCGCGATGGCTGGAGTCAGTCTCGCTGTCGCTGAAGCTGTGCGGGAGGCTCGCGTCGTCCATTGGCGGCGTTCTTTCAGCTCGGAGTCCGATTGGAGAATGAATGACGCGGTCAACTTCAACTTTGCGCACGTCGCATATTTTTACGGTGTCGTAGTGATTCATTAGCAATAAAAAAATTAAGCTAGTATTCATGAACAAAAAATACTATATAATTTAGCTAAAGTTGGAGGGCGGTAATTGGATTGGGATGAATGTGTTGTGCATTTGCTTTGATTGCAATGCCCTGCAGTATTTTCTGGGAAAATTGCATGTACTGAGGTTCTGGAGATGAACAGTTATGAGACCTGGAGAAAGTAAACAAAAGTGGCCTACAATATGGCGTGAGGGCAGGGATTCATGTTTTCATAATATCTCGTATACTTCGTAGTAAATACTTCGAACCCCTCATATACTTCTAAGTAAGTAGTCCGATTAAGGAGGACATACAGATGGATGCACCTTTCGAAAAGTCTTCTTTTACTCGAAGTACCAATAACCCCTTCTCCGCTTGAGGAAAATTCCATAACATTTAACAGGTCAGTAGCAGACTTTCTCCTCCAGTAGCCCCAGTCTGCAGCGCCCGCACCCCAGCCCGACCACAGAACTTGTTGTAGAAGTTGTGCTTGCTGGCGTTGACCCTAGGCTCGACCAGCGCGTCCTTGAGCAGCTTGTCAATGTTGCTCTGGTCCAAGCAGCCGCTCTCCACGAGGGGTTCCATCTTCTCGAGCTGCGCCTTGTAACGCCGCAGCTGCGTCTCCAGCACGGCGAACTCCTTGGCGGTCTCGTCCAACTGCTGCAGGTGCTCCTGGTCCTCCAGGTCCTTTAGGAACGCCGCGTTGTTGCACAGCGAGTCCAGACCTTCGATCGTGAACTTGAGCATCTCCAGGTGCTGCTTTTTGGCCGCGTATTGAGCGGCCTTCAACGCGCTAGGCAACGCCTGCTGGATGTTGGCCTCGAGCTCCGCGTCCATGTTGACACTTGAGTTAATTGACAGTTGGAAAAAGAAGTAATGGGTGCTGCTCGTTCTGGTAGATTGAATTGGCAGTGGACGAGGACGTGTTCATCCAGGAGAGCGAGAGCACGAAGAGCACGATCTGCCCGGTCACGCAGATGGAGATGGAGGACCCGCTGCGGAAGTACGGTGCTGCCTGCTGCTTAGTGTTGGGCTTGTGTTGATGCTGAATGTTTTGCGGGCTGTTGTTGTTGTTGTTGTTGTGCAGTCCTACCTGCGGCCACACGTACTCGAAAAAAGGAATCCAAGCGCATTTGCAGCGAAGCAAGAAGTGTCCCGTTGCAGGTGGGTGTTGGGCGGAGTTATTGCTTGCGTGGTATATATTTTATAATTTGCTAACGGGTATTGAACAGGTTGCCCGCAACAATTGTCGTTTGACAAGTTGGAGCGCGACGTCGAAATGGAGGTCATCATTGATCGCAGGTATGACCCGGAAGATGCTTCATTGCTTCTTGTTGATTGATCACTGACACTAACACTACTTCTGCGTTAGTCGCCACAACTCGGAGCAGCAACGGTCCCAGGCTGTTGCTGCAAGAGATCAGGACGACGAAGAAGAGGAGGAGGAATATGTTGTCGAGTAGTATTGCTGTAAGGTCTATCCTCAGCGATATACTTTCCAGGATGGCATATCGATTAGATCAAGTTATAATGTGCAGCCTATCGGGAGGGATGACGTCCGAGGGGAAGTCCATAAAATGTGAGTTCCTCGTTTGCACTGCCAATTTCGTTTTGCTCATGGCAGGCAAGTCGTCGAAATGGTCTAAAGTTGGCGGAGTGACGGGTAATTAGATCGGGCTTTTCAATAAGTACTCAACTGTAGAAGTCATGCTATTGCAGGAGGGCGACGACTACAGAGAGACCGTTTGCTACCAGGTCTGCAACCGTCCGGAGATGTTGGTGAGCCGGTGCGAAGTACATGTACAGTCATGAAATACAATCTATCTACCCAGAAAATGCTTACATTTTCGTCGGGGGGTATGAATATTTACTTCTGCAATGTTGTCCAACCAATACCGGTACAGTAGGCAAATAGGCAAGGAGGAATGCAATCACACATCTCGGTGACGCTAACGTTAGCATTCTGTCATCAAAGAAGCATGAAATCCAAAGTCAGCGTCTTAATTAGTTCTGTAATATCCCCGTGGTTTTCTTGACGGTGCCCAACTTTTCGCGCACATCGTATGGAGGGCGCGATTGGCTTGTTGAGTCACCGTATTGCTGTATCGCTGTAGGGTGCACCACCGTACTAATCGAATGCTGGTCATTTGTCACTAGCACAGCAGGGTACTTTGCATCAGTATCTCCACAGGCAGAGTGTGTAATGTTGCTCGACTCTATTCTTTTTTTTATAAAAAAAGGAAGTACTTCCGAAGTGCTAGAAAAACTGCCGCTTTGAAGAGCGCAACAATACGAGGGAATGAAACTCAAGTCCATTGTTGAGCAAGTTCTCAGCTTGGACCAACCTTTTACAGAATAATGACCGTATTCTCACCTTTTTTCGTAGACTTGCCCACCGAGCTGCAAACTGGATTCCACTTGCACTTCACCCAGCGGTAAAACTACTCGACAACATATTCCTCCTCTTCTTCGTCGTCCTGATCTCTTGCAGCAGCGGCCTGAGACCGTTGCTGCTCCGAGTTGTGGCGACTAACGCAGAAGTAGTGTTAGTGTCAGTGATCAATCAACAAGAAGCAATGAAGCATCTTCCGGGTCATACCTGCGATCAATGATGACCTCCATTTCGACGTCGCGCTCCAACTTGTCAAACGACAATTGTTGCGGGCAACCTGTTCAATACCCGTTAGCAAATTATAAAATATATACCACGCAAGCAATAACTCCGCCCAACACCCACCTGCAACAGGACACTTCTTGCTTCGCTGCAAATGCGCTTGGATTCCTTTTTTCGAGTACGTGTGGCCGCAGGTAGGACTGCACAACAACAACAACAACAACAGCCCGCAAAACATTCAGCATCAACACAAGCCCAACACTAAGCAGCAGGCAGCACCGTACTTCCGCAGCGGGTCCTCCATCTCCATCTGCGTGACCGGGCAGATCGTGCTCTTCGTGCTCTCGCTCTCCTGGATGAACACGTCCTCGTCCCCATCGACTGCAAATTCAATCTACCACCAGCAATTAACACGTAGCACAGACGGTCAGCCTCAAAATTTCTCCTCCAGTAGCCCCAGTCCGCAGCGTCCTCACCCCGGCACGGTCGCAGAACTTCTTGTAGAAATCGTGCTTGCTGGCGTTGACCCTGGGCTCGACCAGCGCGTCCTTGAGCAGCTTGTCAATGTTGCTCTGGTCCAAGCAGCCGCTCTCCACGAGGGGTTCCATCTTCTCGAGCTGCGCCTTGTAACGCCGCAGCTGCGTCTCCAGCACGGCGAACTCCTTGGCGGTCTCGTCCAACTGCTGCAGGTGCTCCTGGTCCTCCAGGTCCTTTAGGAACGCCGCGTTGTTGCACAGAGAGTCCAGACCTTCGATCGTGAACTTGAGCATCTCCAGGTGCTGCTTCTTGGCCGCGTACAGCGCCATCTTCAACGCGCTGGGCAGCGCCTGCTGGATGTTGGCCTCGAGCTCCGCGTCCATCGCGTGGCGTTTCTTAAAAAGCGCGCCAAAGGTTTAGAAATACGCGTGGAAATGATTGCTACTAGTTTGTGTTTTCACACACAAAATACAAATAGTTTTTGTATCCGCCCAAAGAGAAAGGCTCATAGTGATGGCGTTCGACGCGGCGGGAGCAGCGAATCTGGAGCAGTTCACGCTGCTGGCCAAGAACGCGCGCGGCCGTGCGTGTGTGGCGCTGATCCAGCAGGTGCTGAGCAACAAGAAGCTCTTCGTGTTCCGCGAGCTGCTGGACATGCCCAACGTTGAGGCGCTGCGGGAGTCCGAGTACAAGGAGCACTACGAGCTGCTGCGCATCTTCTGCTTCGGCACATACAACGACTATCTGGGTAAGTGAAGTGCTGTGACTTTTGTGAGTTGTTGGGGTTAATGGAGCTAATTGTGTGTCGTTGGGGTGTCTTGGGTCTAGCACGAAAGAGCGAGCTGCCGGAACTCACGCCGCAGCAAGTGAACAAACTCAGGAAGCTCACGGCTGTGTCGCTCGCACACAGGTTCAAGGTAGGGGAAGAGCGGGCGTTAGTGGTTGGGTGGATGATTGTAGAGGGTGGACTGATTGCGAGTGCTTTGTGCTGCTAGAACATCCCCTACGATACGCTGATGCAGGATCTGGGCGTCTCGACGGTGCGCGAGGTGGAAGATATCTTGATCGACACAATCTACTCGGTGGGATCCACAGCTTGCAATAAGAGAAGGGGTGTAGTGGAGGGGTTGAGCTCATGTGTCCGTGACGTTTGGATTGCTGCTTGCAGGGTCTGATTCAGGGCAAACTGGACCAGAAATTGCGCTGCTTCGTTGTGAAGTACGCTGTCGGGCGCGACACGCATCACGAGGACATCGACGACATGATTCAGAAACTTACCAACTGGAAGACGCAGTCTGCTGAGATTTGTGAGAAGATCAACACCATCCTCGCGTACGGAATCGTATGGGCTGCTTTCACTGGATCGGTGCCGATTTTTAACGCTTCTGCTGCTTGTCAATGTCAGTATGGCGGAGAAACAGGAAGAGGACGAACGCACACGCGAGGAAGGTATTCGCACCAAGATTGCAGCTCGAGCAAGTGAGCGCGACAAGGGCATGGCTGCTGGTAGCGGAGGCTACCGTCCAGGCGAAGATTTTGCCCTGTATGCGGACGCTGGACCGCGACGAGGGTAAGTTTTGCCATCATATGGTATTGTATTCGGAGAGGCTATATGACTGACGCTATTGAGGTGTGGTGTGGTCATCAGAGCACCGTCCAAGCAGCGCATGCACTCGATGGGACGCAAGGGCCGGATGTGAGCAAGCAGAGACTCTCACCAAAATCGAGTCAGAGTCGATTCAAGCAAGTCGGTACTTGAACGGCACCTACAGCTAACTTTTGATAAAGGACAGCCTACGCGCCCAGGTTTCCCAGGTTAGAAAAATACTCAGATTTCTGATTCTGCAGGTATTGTCCAGGTGATGCCCCAGGTTATATCCAGGTATATGAATTATGAGCGTTATCAGATGAAAGTAATTTAAACAAGGATGGTTAAATTACCAGAACAGTTAATGTCCAGGTTAAAAACCTGGAAAACTCATGTGCGTAGTACTTGAGGAAAAGTGAAAATGACGGCCTACAGGCTGTGTCGGATACATTCTAGCCATTCATTTCTTGTTTCAGTGTCCAGGTAGTTTGCAGGTATGAAAACCTGGAAAACTCATGTGTGCACTACTCGGAAAAAAGTCGAAGTGGCGTCGATTGGTATCGATCGGAACCACACGACATGATAATGGCTTCAAAACAATCATTGTGTACCCATCTACTCGTACAGGTTTCTTACAGGTTGCAAACAAAAGTTGTCCATGTATTATCCATAAGATGCACTTCTCGCTGCTGCTCACTGTCTAGCTACGCTTCATCGTGGTGATCTTGTGCAGCATTGCCCAACGCAGCTTGGTGACGCCACTGGGAGACACATCACTTGGCTCTTCGCTGTCAACGCACGTCCACAATAGACGGCACGCAAACACCCCGCAGCTATCGCCATCTGTCTGCTTCGGCTCCGTCACTTCGATGTCGCTGTAAGCTTCATCCTCAAGGGGGCCTGCAAGGAGCTCGCTTGCCATCTTCTTAAGCCGTTTCTTGTTTCTCTTCCCACCCATGCTGTCATAGCCGCGCTTCACGGTCCACTACGATGCATCCCCAATGAACTCCACCAAAATTGACCGGCATAAATACAAAAGCATGCGCCTCAATACCACTAGCAATCTCGCCCAGCGACGTTGGTGCGAGTATGTGCTTCCCCATCTTACCCTTCTTAAGAGGAGGAACCATCACCGTCACGTTGTTCTTGTAAGTAGACAGAAACACGGTAAACGCCCGCAAGGCGTTGTCGTTCAGCCAAGCGGAGTCTCTGAAGCAGAAAAGGTCTGCGTAGGTCAGGTCGAAGCCAAAGCCATGTATGGCCAGCACTCGAGTACTTGCCAAGTAACAGCCCAGGGGGGGCGGGGTCCGCTACGATACCTTTCACGTCTTGGCTTAGCCATGTGCAACACAGTACCGCATTCCGGCATGTAGCCTGCCAATTCCACAGCGACTGCATCGCTTCTAACTGCACCCGGGTAAATCTGCCAACTTTCTCAATGGCGGCCACGTAACCTTCCGTTTCGCGTGTCACCCCTCCATCACTGTCCAGCTCAATCTCCTCCCCTTTTGCCAAACCACCTCTCAGTTTAGCTAGAGCGTCTTCAACGACGGACTCCGGTAGTCGGAAGCGCACAACTTCGCAAATATATTCCGTGTACGACATCCACTGGATTGATTTTCCGTCACCTTTCTTCTTTGTTTCATGCGTAGTCAAAAACGATCTGAGCTCGCGGACACCTGGCTTAATCAATTCCAGCGTTGCTGCCACTTCCGTCACGTCCTTATCTCGTAGTAGAGCTCTGAGTTTCATTCCATTGTTGTATTCTTTCAGCGCCAATGCTGCCTTCTCTCTCATCTGAGCACGATTCAACCGTGGTCGACCGACACGCCTCTTGTTTGTCAGTCGAACCTTTGAGCCTTTGCCTGGCTGCACCGATTCCTGGGCGGAGGCTGTCACTTGTGTCGGGGGTTCGTCTTCGTCATCATCTGGTCCTTTTTCGTGAGCTGCATCCTCTCCACCAGATGCACTAGGACGAGCATTCGTACCCCCCCCCCCCGTTCCTGGGCTACCTCCACCGCCTCCGTGGCTATCACTGCTAATACTGTTGCCCCCGTCACCACTAGCGCCAACCCGATCGGGGCCCGAATCGTCGACGAAGTCTGCATCAGCTTGCACCAGCGGAAACTTCCCTTGACGTAAGTCGTACCACCACTTATCAATCTGCTTCATCGCAGACTCGAACACAGTGTCATCGCATCGGACAAGCTCGCTGCTGATTCGACCAAACGCCTGCTGCGAACGCCGATACTTCTCGGCTTCACTCAAACTGCCAGCGCTCGCAGCTGAATGCCCTTTGTAGAGCTTAGCAACGAACGGATTTTCCACCTCCATCAAGTCCTGTTGCGAGATGCGATTCTGTCCAAACCACCTATTCATGCACATCAATAACAAAACATGGTTAAAACTTGGTCAATACATGGGTAAAACGAGATACCTGGATAACACCTGGTCAATACTCATAGAAAAACTGGACATACCTGGACGAAATGGAAGAGAATGGGATGATGAAGGGGCTTCCACACACTTTTCTTTAGACCATTGCATGTCTGCACGGAAGCTTCATAGTCTGCGAAAACTCGCAGTCGCACACCCAGCCTTCCTTCTCGAGGAGATACTCGTTCTCCTCGCTTTGTACGGTGATCGTAGCGCCATTGTCCTTGAAAGCGTAGGTATCGACAACCCCGGGGTTCGTAGCAATGTCAAATTGTGTCTTCAGAGCAGCTGCTACCCACCTCGTGGTCATGCCCAGAGCGACGTTCAACTCCTCAGGGATGAGGCGTCTCTCAGGGTACCCGGCATCCCGACCTTGGACCGATAGGCTTCTTCTTTGCGGCGCTGATATTCCAGAAGCACCTCCAGACTAGCGCGCATAGTTAGATGGCCTTTCAGCTTTCGCTTCAGCTTACCGAATAGGCTCTCGACACGATTATTCGTGTGATTGCCGAAGTGTGGCAAATCGACACGATAAGCCATCACCCACATCTCTCGGCACGCATTCCAGTTCTTGTCGAAATACTCCCATAGCTCCACACGACCATTCCGCGAGGCCAGACTCTTGAACTCATCCCGATGCCGCACATAGTCTTCCTCAGTTCTGGAGTATGTCATGTTCGTGATGGTGTGCTTCATCTGCGTCAAAACTTCTGCTTCGTAGGCTCCATAGGTCTGCGATTTCTTGATGGTTTCATGAAGCCACTTGATGACATGAAAGTGGCAGATAAGAAGGAAGTGCTGGCTTGGGTGTCGACCAGGAGCTCGATTCCGGGCATGAGCGGAGACTCGGCAGGAACCTGGCGAATACCTGGGTAAGACCTGTAGATGTCGTCGGAAACGGGGTGGTTGTGGCTGTAGACTTCTCGCTTCATGACGATACCCAACTTTCCATCTCGGCGAAGGACGACTTGTGCAAGCATCTGGAACGGACACTCAGTGCGGCGGAGCTTGTGCGACATCCTCTTCCCCGTCGATCTCTCACGCTCCTTCCAGCCGTGTGTGCAGATGTACTTCCGCTGATAGGGATCCCACTCGTCGGGCACGAGAGGAATTTCTGTGTCAGGAAGCCCTCGGAAGCGGACCTGCTTACGCAAGTCTGCGTTGCGGCGAGCCACGTTGATGACCTCCGCGATGACGATCTTCTGTCGCGTCGCATCCATGTACTCCTGTTGGCTGACATCAAGCAGGGGCCACGAGTCCTGCTGGGCCTTGAACGCTAGAACGTGCACCAGGTCCTCGTCTTCAACGTCGGAAACGGTGCGCTTGTTCCCTTGGCGCTGCCCGCCCTTGGTAGCTCCTTTCTTCTTTTTCTTCTTCTGCGCGCCCTCTTCTTCATCTTCTTCAACCTCTTCATCTCCGTCTTCCTCTTCGTCTGCATCTTCTTCCTCTTCGTCTGCATCTTCGGTGTCTTCTTCCTCTTCATCATCTTCTTCTTCCTCTTCTTCTGCGACATCTTCTTCCTCTTCGGCCGCTTTCTCCTCTTCATCGCCAGTGGATGAGTCGCCTTCTGCAGTCGCATGAGGGCCGAACTGCGTGGCCCGTGAGTCGTGGGCATCCTGAAGCGCCTGTGATCGCTGCGATCTGGTGCGCGCGCTGGTCGCCTTCCTGCGTGCCTCCTCCTCCTGCCGCGCCCGCTCGGCCATCTGCGCCTTGATATGGGCCATCTTGGGGGTGCGCGCCATGATGCTGGGGTCTCCAGGGCCGAGCAGCCGCCGCACGTCGAATGCCACGTGGCTGGAGCTGGGCCCCTCGAATTGGTGGCTGTGAGGCAAAAGCTGAAATGACGGTAATAAAAAACGGGATAAATTATCCCTGGACAATACCTGTCGCCAGACCTGAATAATACCTGTTTTGCAAAACCTGGGCTAGTAGCTTGCCGTTTGATAAATGAAGCAAGTCGCTCCTGCCGTCGTTGACGCTGAAGTCCTCTTCAACTCGCCAAAATTAACGTTAGCAACCTCTCCAAATCAAATGTTTCGGTCACACACCCAATCAGCGCACATAAATAGTCAGCGCATTCACATTGCGTTCACTTGGTCTCACTATCGCCACTAACCTCCACCCAGTTTGAATTGAGTTGCCCATGACGATTCCCAACCATGGCAACGGCGCCCAGCGCAAGCGTCCGATGCACGCTTCGGGCCAGGGCTTCAAGAACCACAAGAAGCACCAACAGCACCGCGCCAACGGCGCCACTCCATCCGTCTCGGAGCTGCAACGCACGCGCCAGAGACTCCCCATCTACGCGCACCGCAGCAAAATCATCGAGGCGGTCAATGGCAACCAAGTCGTGATCCTCGTGGGCGAAACGGGCAGTGGCAAGACGACGCAGATCCCTCAGTACATTTGGGAGAGCGACCGCGCCCATGCCCGCGTGGCCATCACGCAGCCGCGTCGCGTTGCTGCCATCACCGTGGCCCAGCGTGTGTGCGAGGAGGCCAACCGCGGCCCGCTGGGCGACAGCGTCGGCTACTGCGTCCGGTTCGACGACACAACGTCCAAGAACACGAGACTCAAGTTCATGACGGACGGTATGCTGGTGCGAGAGGCGCTGCTGTCCCCCACGCTGGAGCGGTACTCGGTGGTCGTGCTGGACGAGGCCCACGAACGGACACTGCAGACGGACATTCTGTTCGGCATTGTGAAGCGCGCTATGCGCAAACGCAAAGACCTCAAGGTGGTGGTCATGTCTGCTACGCTGGATGTGGCGCTGTTCCGGAGATTCTTCGAGGACTTCAAGCCCTCGGTGATTCAGATCCCCGGTCGCATGTTCCAGGTCGACGTGTTCTACACCGCCAAGACGCAGCCGGATTACTTGGACTCGGCCTTGGTGGCTGTGCTTCAGATTCACCTGGACGAGAAGACGAGTAATGGAAGTATTCTGGTGTTCTTGACCGGCCAGGAAGATATTGAGACGCTGGAAACGCTGCTGGAGGAGTACGCCCGATCGCTTCCCGCGGACGCGCAGAAACTCATGGTGTGTCCGATTTTCGCCGCTATGCCGCGTGAACAGCAGATGAAGGTGTTCGAGCCGGCTCCGGCAGGAGTGCGCAAGGTGATTCTTGCAACAAATATTGCAGAGACTTCCATTACGATCAACGGTGTCCGGTACGTCGTGGACACGGGGCTCGTCAAGCAACGCTCGTTCGTTGCCTCGAGCGGTATGGAGATGCTGCAGACCGAATCGGTGTCGAAAGCGCAGGCTTGGCAGCGGACAGGTCGTGCTGGACGTGAAGCCCCTGGTATCTGCTATCGGATGTTCCCGGAGGAGACTTTTGAGCAGCTTCCGGAGCGTGCGATTCCGGACATTCAACGTGTGAGCCTGGAGGTCGTCGTGCTGCAGCTCAAGTGCATGGGCATTGACGACGTGCTGGGCTTCGACTTCATTGAGAAGCCACTCAAGACGTCTCTCATCAAGGCTCTTGAAAAGCTGTACGCGCTTGGTGCGCTGGACAACAAGGGCAAGCTCACCACGCGTGGTCGACAGATGGCTGGTCTGCCCGTGGAGCCAATGTACGCCGTGATGCTGCTGAAGGCGACGGAGCTGGGTTGCGCCGAAGAAGCTTTGAGCGTCGTGGCCATGCTGTCTGTGGAGTCCATCTTCTACTCCCCTCGCGACAAGAAGGCCGAGGCAGCGCAATCGCGCGCGCGGTTCGTTGCATACGAAGGCGACCAGATCACGTTGTTGAACGTCTTCAACGGCTACATGCAGTGCGGAGCGAAGCAACGCAACAAGTGGTGCCGCGACCACTACATCAACCACCGCGCGATGACGCGTGTCGAGAGCGTGCGGCTGCAGCTGAAGGGGTACCTGGAGAAGTTGGAGCTGCCCATCGACTCGTGCTTCCCGGACATCGACCCGCTGCGAAAGAGCATCGTGGCCGGCTTCTTCCTGAACACAGCGATGCGGTCGGTGGCCGAGGGCCTGGGTGGTTCCAAGACGGCGTACAAGACCATGTGCGGCCGCTCGGAGATCGTCAAGGTGCACCCGTCGTCGTCGCTGTTCATGCGCAACCCGCCGCCGAAGTGGGTGGTCTACAACGAGCTGGTGTTCACGAGCAAGCACTACATCCGGTCCGTTGTCGTGATCGAGAAGGAGTGGCTCGTCGAGCTGGCCCCCACGTTCTTTGCCAAGAAGAACGGCGTCGAGAAATAGAGCAGCAGTGTCTGTAGACCTGTAGAAGCATCGGTAGTACTAGATATATAACATGCATGTCAACGCCAATGTTGTAGCCGTTGAAGCGTAGCCATCTCCTGGTTTTGCCCCCTAATTGGTGTGCCTGCCGCACCTTACTTTCGGCAGCGCACCATAGCCACCGCTGCGACTCACTTGGTGTTTGTATGTGCCTGCCATCCTCAATCCCCTTCCCTGTCCTAGCATTACGGTCCGATACATTTTCTGTTTGGCGCAATCGCTTTCCGCAGGGTTATGACCTACCCGTTTAAATTGATAAATTTAGTATCGTATTTAAAAGTATAGTATTTCGACCAATGAGAGCGCTCGAAGCCTCCTGGGCGTTGGCCGCCAATCGATTGGGCCCGAGCCACAGCACTGTGCGCCCGTGACGCCCGCCGCCCACACCTTCAGTCCCTCGCTCGTTCAATTCATCCGACTGGTACGTGCCGAGCTTCTGGAACCCATGCCGCCGTCCTACAGGGCCCCGCTCCGCCCTGCTCCGTCCCCCTATGCAGCCCCATGCAGAGATCGCAGCCGCACGCCAGGCTTCAGAACACCTCGCAGCTCAGCAGCGCACCAATAGACACAGGGAAGGAGACGCCACTGGCAGGAGCTGTATTTTAAAAGGCTTTACAGTCCGCACTCTCGCCGTCGGTGGGCAAATAAGGGGGGACAGGAAACACAGGGCAGAGCGTGCAGCCAGGACGGCGGGCGCACGATTGTGGTTGCTGGCAGGCAGGTTTGACTGACGTTGTGTTGCGTTGGTGTGGCTGCAGAACTTCGTTACAATGGTCGCTTCCTCCGGTCAGCCTACTCGTCTCTACGTCAAGGGTGTGTTCCTTGGCTACAAGCGTGGCCTGCGCAACCAGTACTCGCACACCGCGCTGGTGAAGATCCAGGGCCTGACGGACAAGAAGGACGTGGACTTCTACCTGGGCAAGAAGATCGCCTACATCTACAAGGCCAAGTCCCTGAAGAACGGCTCCCAGTTCCGCGTCGTGTGGGGCAAGGTGATGCGTGCTCACGGCAGCAACGGCGTCGTGCGCGCCAAGTTCGCCAAGAACCTGCCGGCCGAGGCCATCAGCAAGAGCGTGCGCGTCATGCTGTACCCGAGCCGCGTTTAAGTGCGTACCTGAGTGCATTCGACTCGTGCGTCCTCAAGCAGCTTTGGTAGCCAATGACAACGAAGAGGGATTGTGACAACACACACCGAACGGCGTTGCCTTACTTTCGTCTTCATTGAGTACTCCTCTTTGCTTCCAGCTTGCTTGGTTTTGAGGTCTCTAGTCTACTGCTTTGTGTTGAAGCGCCAGGTTCAGTGGCAACTTTCCGCTGTTAAACGCAGGTTTAGCTGTAGGACTCTGGGTACAATGACACTCTTGATTACCATGGTGGTCAGCTTGTCCACTTTGGAACGACGCGAAGACAGGAACGATGTTTCGGTGGTTCGAACTGATAACATGCACTAGGAGGCTACGACACTTACGCGCTATAGATGATTCTAAAGGAAACAACACCCTACGCATTCCGAGAAGCGCCATACTTATTTGGTTGCATTAAGAACGGACGGTGGGCGCGACGACACATACGCACTTGGCAAAGCAGTTGGATAGTTCTACATTTCGAACTCCTCATAGTGCACATCGAAGATGCCAGCGAAGTTGGAGGCCTCCGTCTCCACGGCATGAATCAGACCCATGGGGCCTGATACCCAAGTGCCAATGCCAGTGATGTTGACGGCGAAGTTGTGCGACTGCTCCTTCACAACCTCGTTGAACAGCTCCTTGACGTTCAACCGTGAGCGGCTCACAGGGTGGTTGAACTGAACCTCCTGTCCGTCGAACGAGAGCGAGTGGGAGTAGTCCGTGTCGCGGTCGACATTTGCCATCGTCTCCTGGGGACCGTAGCTGCCTAGAGTGGGCATCAGGCGCGACTTCTCCATCCGGCTCATAGATCGAGGAGTGGGCTCAGTGAACGCCACCGCCCAGCCCACAGCGGCTCCAACGATCATAATGAGAACCTCCACGACGCGCTGCATCGGCCACATGTTCTGGTTGACGCGCAGCTCGCCTAGAATCGGGTAGTTATACCTGATGAGGAACAGGCACCAGAAGCTGCAAGTGAACGTCACGAAGAACAGCAGCATCTGACGAGGCACCGATCGTGACGACTGGAAGAACGGGCGCGTCGGAACCATGCTCGTGTCGTCCATCGGCTTCAGCGTAATACCGTTGGGGATGTCCACACCGCCCAGGTGCTGGTCACCCGTGAAGCACAGACGAACCTTGAACTTGACGTGATCCGGGTCGTACTGCTCGATAGCATCCAGAAGAGGTTCGAACTCGTGGAAGATACCGATCTCACGTGACGTCCAGTGGAAGTACACCTGCGTGAACTCCATGTTCGGGTCGTTGTTGCGCATGCAGTCCAGAATCTTGCCAACAATGCTGATGATCGGCGTCGCACCAATACCACCAGCCACGAACACGAGCGCTGGGTAGTGCTGGAAGTCATCAGACATCTTGCCGTAGAAGCCATCGACGTAAATGAGCGGCATCTTGCGCTCCTCGCGCGCCTGAATAGCCACTGCGTACAGCGACTTGGTCCAGTTACCAATACACTTGACGTGCACCGTGAAGGTGTCCTCGTACTCGATCGGCGACGAACTGATGCTGAACGGGTGCCACTGAGTGTGCGACAGCAGCGGAATGCGAAGGTACACGAACTGACCAGCATGGTAGTGGCCCGACTTGCCAGGCGACCGGCGGAAGACCAGACGCGTGATCTCACCGGGGATGGCCTCCAGGTCCACGACTTCACACGGCATGCGGCTCTGGCTTCGAGCCAAGATGCGGTGCATGACATAAAGGCACACGGCCGGGTACATCCAAATGACGAATTGCGAGAAGTGCAGCGCGCTGAAGAAGAGCACGAAAATGAAGAGGTGGTGGCAGTAGTAGAACACGTCGTAGTACTTGCGGCGGATCGGGTTCAGCGATGTCACTCCGATGACGATACAGCACAGCAGGGCCAGTTGGCCACAGAAGTTCTGCAGGCGTGCCTTGCCCACAGTTCCGTAGTCACAGTCCATGCAAGGGAACGCCGACTCCAGGAACGTGCCGCTCTTGAACCACGCGTAGTAGTACGGAATAGCGTGGAGCGCCACCATCGCCACGGTAAAGAATCCAATCCAGCGGTGGTACTTGATAGCGTGCGAGTAGTCGATGCCCATGGAGATCATCCAGAAAGAGTTCCGTGTGGCCGGGATAATCAGCAGCGAGAAGCAGAGCACGGCGTTGAAGCCGAAGACCATGCCCACGAGCCGGAACACGGACGAAGAATCGGTGGAATCGGCCTCCACGAGATCGGCGTAGTTGCGCGAGAACACGGCGGAGAACCAAATGGCGTTGAGTCCGAGGAAGACCAATGTGCAGATGGACTCGGCGTACGAGATATTGATGGTGCCGACGAAGATCTTACGCTTCAGGAAGCGCATGACGGTGCGGTGCGCTCCAGTCGGCACAGGCGGCAGCGCGTCTCCCAGTGCGAGCGCCATGCCGCCGATCATGAAGGGCAGGCCAATGAGCACGTAGTTGACCACGAACTCGACGATCTCGCGGTGGCCTCCGACCCACTCGGCGTTCTTGACCGAGGAGCCGAAGAGCACGTAGAGCTGGTAGCGGAAGCCCAGGCGGTACTCGGGCAGCTCGTGGTAGATGATGGCGAAGATGACGAGGGCGGCGCAGATTCCGACGGTCAGGAAGGGCCACGTCTTGTAGTTCTTGTCCACGGGCGTGCCGTACACGAAGGGCGTGGCGAGCTGCGAGTGCTTGCCGGCCATGTTGGTGCCGCTCATGCTGAGCGCGAAGAACTTGCTCTCGCCGCGGTTGCTGTCTCCGTTGGCGCTGTAGCCCGAGGGCGGCTGGCGCATGTCCAGCGAGTCGGCCGGCGAGTCCAGCACGTTGCTGTCCATGGAGAGGTTCACCATGGCGGTCGGCGCTCGAGAGAGTTGCTGTCGGCGGTGGTGAGGCGGGGGAACTGTGGCTGGCTGGCTGGCAGTTGACTTGCCCGGTGGCGTTGCTCGGTAGCGTTAGTTAGCGACTGCCTGCCTGCTGCTTCCGTGCGCGCGTGGAGGGGGGAAGGCGCGGATGTATGTAGAAGAGCGCCGCCGCGTTAAGAGACTCGAGAGGCGACAGGGCGACTGCGCTACGTAATCGCCAAAGTGCGAGTGCTGCGCCGGCCTGGTCGAGCGCAATTCCCCAACTGCAGGTGTGTGGCTCCATCTGGGCCCAGCACATCGCGGGATGAAAGGTTGTGTGAAGCCAGCGGCCTGTTCCAACGGTACAGGAGAGACAGAGCTTTGACTGCGCCTTTGTATAGCCGCCACAAACCACCAGCCGGCAACCGCGAACAAGGCCATGCCTCCCCAATGGGGCTGTTTCGTGCAGTGCTCGAAACTGCACGAAAGTACTTTCGTGCAGATTCATCAGCCCTTTATTACGGGGATAGCCCATTGAGACATCAATTGCGTCTCTCTTCTAAGTACGATTAAAGCTCTTGAAATTACAGGCATAACCCTACCAAAACTGGTGCACGAAACACCTCGTTTTCAAGCCCGACGGCTGGATCGCTTCCAACGTCAGCACCAAGGCGATCCTGGGGCGGGTTTTCGCTAGGAGGCGCTGAGCGCGGCGGCTGCTGCAGTAGCTGTTGGCGCTGAGCGCGGCGGCTGCTGGAGTAGCTGTTGCCGCTGCAACTTACGAACGATGGAAATGCTGTGATACAATATTAGAGCATCGCTGCTGTAAAGCAACACCATGTTTAATCTCTGGAGTCGGGCTTTGAGATTACACATCTGATGACGTGCGGGGTCCCGGTCCAATGAGTTCGCTTGCAAGATTGTTGTTCGCACATTTTCTCGTTGAGGGTGGGTGTGTATCTCAACCGGGTTGGTCTGATCGGTGCATGCACATTGAGAATTGCACAGGCAAATTCTCAGGCACTTCCTCTTGCTGACACACGATTGCATTGTCGGCAGCAAGCCACCAGAACACCGAGGCAAGTACGCATGTACGAGGTCGCTTCCTCGAGTCGCAGTCACTCTGAGTGACTCACTCAAACCTTGGGTCGGAACTTTTGGAATTTGGAAATTGCCATGCTTCTACTGGCGTCACCAGCTCGTCTTCGCCACATATCGCGCCACCGAATCCATTGTCGATTGGGCGAAACGACACCGAAACCCAACAAAGGATGCCCAGGAGGAGCGCCAAGAAGGCGCTCGCCAGCGCAACAAAGCAGGTGGGGGCGGCGGACGACAGCGATGAGAAGCATCGGGGCGGCGACGAGGAGGATGAGGACGACGTCCCGCTCGCCAAGATCCTGCAGCAGCGCCGTCGCGCAGCCACATCGAAACGGAGCAATGGAGCCAGCGGTGGGCGGAGCTGCTCTTGACTTGCTCTTGATCTTCTACCCGACCAAGGAGCAGGCTCCGAACAGCTTTCTGATATGCTTATTTCGCTGTGCAAGTAGCAGCAACGCGGCGCCGCACGTTGCCACAGCTGAGCGAGGTGGCCGAGCACTGTGTCATGGAGTTCCTGCCGGTCGTGCCCGACCGCTTGCGCGTCGAGGCCGTGTGCAGGCGCTGGCGGCGCCTGAGCCGGGAGCAGGTGCCTGTCACGGAGCTTGACTTCGGCCAAGTCGCTGTCCGGCCGCTGCTGAGACGCGACGTCAGCGCCATGATGGAGCGCGCCCAGCAACAGCTGACGCGGCTCGTGCTGCCCGACATCACCCTGGTCGACGCGCACATTGAGCTCATAGTGCAGCAGCGGAACCTCCGCGTCTTCCGAGCGCACAGGTTTGTGAGGCTTTTTGCTGAGAAGAACTGGCCCCAGATGCTGATCCGTTCTCATCGCATGCTTGGCGCGAAGGATGCAGAAGAAGCACATCTTCAACATCCTGAAGCAATGCCCCAATCTGAAGGTCCGTAGCCTGCTAGGTGCTATGAGAAAGCTGTATTTGGGTGACGATAACTTAATGAGCGTGCACGTGCGGCTGCTGCAGAGCTTGGAGCTACTGGACTGTCGCGCCTTGACCTTGAGCGGGTGGCCGCGCGATGCGGTGGCGCTGCGCGAGGTGTATCTCAATGGATGCAACTTCGTTACGAATCAAGCGGCGAGCTCGCTGATCAAAGTGTGCGGGAGTACGCTTGAGAAGGTGGTTCTTACTGGTATGCAACCTGTGGATACACGTTGTTAATTATGGTGGTGCTAGTTATCCTGATCCTGTTGTGGCTCCTTTTGACAGATGCAACTAGCTTAGACTCACAGATTTTCAAGGACTTCGCCAGGCATTCGATGAATCTGAGGGAGCTAACAATAAGGTGTGCAATGCTCGTCAAAGTATGTCTTATCCTGCATCTCACTGGGTTTGTGTGGTTCGTCAATTAGTAACTGCAACAGCGTTAGGCTTCGTGATCTGCAAGAATTCACTGGAGCGCTCTGGGGCTCATTGAGCTGCTTGGATTTATCTTCGTGCCGTGGCATATCATCGTTCCCGGTATGTAAAACATATCCCCAATGATGCGAGGATACCTTGAAAATTCGTCTGAAGGCACTTACTTATCAACGCTGTTTTCTCACCCAACAGGATTCTGTAAGCTTGCCCCAGCTCCAAGTGCTTATACTGGATAGGACCAAAATCAATGATGAAGGTTTGAGAGCACTATCTCGGGTTGCTCCATCGTTGCGCTACCTTTCTCTTCAGGTTTGCACCCGACTGCTGGCGTTCCCGGAATTCCCTGTTGATCGTATGTGTAAACTTCCGTTTATACGACAGGACTGTCGCGCCATCTCCGACGATGGAATCACTTCAATTGCGCCTTCAGATGGCTCGGAAGGGTGTACAAGTCTTGAGCTTATCGATTTGAAGGTGAGGAACAACCAGCAAATAAAGAGAAGATGTGTACTCAACCGAACTTTGTATGTGTGCGACCTGCATTCACCAGGGTACACAAGTGACAGACACAAGTCTAGAGGCGCTAGAAGCGCAGTGCCCTCGCCTGGACTTGGTGCGTGTTGACTCATGCCGGTCTGTTTCCCGAAAGCTGAGGCGGAAGTACAACGAGCGTGTTCTGCGTATTCTCGCCGGCACTAGGCTGAGCAAATGTGAACGACTTTTCGCAGAGCGAAAGAAGATCGAGATGATCCACCCTACTAAGAGCGATAGCGAGGATGACGTCGAGTCGGAAAGTGATCAGGATGAGGACGAGGACTATGTCATTGAAGTCCGACGCAGCGGCGCTTCGTACAGAAGACGACGATAAGACCCGCATGCAACAAAACTGAAGTTGAAGTGAGACCAGACTATTGAACACGAGGCGTGTTACCGCAATCACCAGCAAAGCTCAGTGCTGCTAACGCCGCTAACACCAACAAGAGGTTTATGGTTTGTTTCCCCGAAACGGAACGGAACTGGAAAGGGTTGCATTTATGTTAACACCCCGACTTCCACCAGCCTCTAGACGCAAACAGTAGATTGCACTTAGAAGCGGAGCTTCTTGAAGAAGAAGCTGACACCAGCAGCCTTCTTCTCCGACTTGCACGCGGCCTGGTTCAGGTAGCTGCAACAACACAAATAAAACACCAGCATGTCAGCATATCCGTATCCTGCGTCCTGTGTTGGTAACTGCAGTATTGACGTACCGCTCCTCGAACACCTTCTTGATGGTCTTGCGGGACTCATTGCGGGTCTCCGGGTTGGCCAGCACCTCGTCGTCAAGGACCTTCTTCAGGTCGATGTCGGCGACGTAACGGGTGGGCATGATGTGGTTGTAGTTGACGTACTTCACGAACGGCTTAACCTTCGAGCGCTTCTTAAGCTTGTTCTTGCCCATGGCGCGGGTCACCTTGCGCGGGTAGCGGTCAATGCCGGCAACTGGATACCACAATTCAAAAAAGTCCACGTCAGCTCTCCTGTCCCTAGCAACCTGTTCGCTGCGAATCTGTATCGGAGCTGCTCGTACCGATGGCGTGGCCGAACTTGCGGTCGCCCTTGCCCTCGTCGTACGTCTTCACGACGATAGCCTTGCGGCCGGCGAAGCGGCCGTTAAGCAACACAACAACCTTTCCGTTCTTGACACTACACAGCAGCATCAGCAGCACACACGTGCGTCAGTCTCTCTGTTGCGCGCCATCCTGTATATTTTTTCCCTGTTCTGCCGCCTATTGTCCGCCCGCATTGGTCGCTGAGTTTGATGTGCTCCAGATCCGTCCACTGTCTGTTGCCCCGCTTTGGGGCTCTGTCCCTGCTGCTTTCGCCATCATTTTTCCGCTCATTTCGTCGCGCCTGCCTGATGGGGCAGATCCGAAGCACCGAGCTCTGCGGGCGGAGGCTGCTGCTCCCGATCCATTCACTTACATGCCCATGTTTGCTTTTCTTGGGAGTTTTGGTGCAGTTCCGTACTGCTGGCGGCTTGGGCGGTCCAGACGCTGGAGGAACCCAAAAGCGCCTGCCAGGGCCAACCAATCGTGCGCTCCCGTATGTGATTGGCTGTTTCCCCCCGCTCGCTCGGTTCGCCGCGGCCATCGGCGGTTCAGTGAACCGCGCTAGGGTAAGGGGTACGGCCGAACCGCGCTTGCAGCGACCTTCGCACCACATTCACGCGACATTCCATGTACCGCACACCAAGATGAGCCATTGTTGCCCAAGTTGCAGTCCGACCTGCATTCAGCTCCGCTGCGAGTGCCTAGCAGCCAGCCTGCCGCGCTTGCGCTGTCGTCACGCTGCCCAATGTGCGTCAAGAGCGCGCCAGAGCTCGTACTAGCAATGCGCGGTGACGAGCAGTTACGGCCTGCGGTCATGCAGATATAAATAGGAAGAGTAATCTGTGAGTGTGGGCGACGGCGCAGCATTTCCCCTCTGACCCGGGCGGCTCGATGCTGGCGTGAAGCATTGAGGCTGTCCAGGGCAAGAGAAGCAACCAGATAACCCGAAGCCTTTCAGCAGCAGGCCGCCATGATGATGTTTTCGCGCTCCACCGCAAGCAGCAGCTCGCCTGTGGTGCATCACCAGGCCTTCCGGAAGCTGACGGAGATGCTGCAGTCCTGCTCGGAGAACCAGTGCTGCGCCGACTGCGCGTCGCGGCTCAACGATTCCATCTGGGCCAGCACCACGGTTGGCGCGTTCCTGTGCATCCACTGCGCTGGCGCGCACCGCAAGCTGGGCGTGCAGGTCTCTCGAGTCAAGTCGCTGCACCTTGACACGTGGTCGGACGAGGAAGTCGCGGCCATGAAAGGCGGCAACAAGAACGTCAATGAAGTATACAGCAAGCACCTCGACAAGTGGATCGAGGTGGATGGATCCCTCGAACTGCTGCCCAATACCGCGACTGAGATTCGGGAGAAGTGTATCCGAGCCAAGTACGAAGACCGACAGTTCACTAAACTTCCGCATTCTTTTGCATCGAGAGAGGAGAAAAATCAAGACAGCCCTGAGATTCCGGAGGAACCAACATCGTCCGCACCCTCTGGTGGTGCGGCTGAAGCATCATCGGCGTCTTCCCATCGAGCTACGGCGGATCAGAATCAGCAGCGAGGACCCGGTCAAGCAACGCAAAATGACGAACCTACGGTGGTGAAACCAGGTAGCGTTGTCGAAGTGACCAAGCGCTTTCTAAACTATTTTGTTGTGATTGGTCGAGGCGGTTTGATTCCAGACCAGAACAGTAAGTACCGCAATTTCTTTGCGTGCTAGTTATGACCAGGAGTTTTGATGAGCATACATTTGTGCTTACGCAGTTGAGAAAACGAAAAGCCCAACCGAGATTCGATTTCTCCCTGCCGTGCTGGACATGTTTCCCGAGATGTATGCGGATTCACCACTACCAGCGCATATTGGAGAGTTCGCTTTTCCTGAAGGGTTTGTCCTGAGCAAATCCTATGTAGCCCCCGTATTCTTCTCCTTTGTTCTCACGAATGTGAGTGGAGTCAAAATTTACGCGTGCGCGCTGAGATTTTATGAAGAGCTGCATCCGCTGGAAGTGGTTTCTTTGATAGCGCCACACTATCATCGCCAACGTCACCGACGCCGACCATCAAATGGTCCACACCAGCCCGATGAAAACGACGATAACCAGCGCACTCAGCTACCGCAGTGGGTTCAAGATCTCTCTGGAGACGTATCGAGTGCTCCCGGGCCCGTGTTTTGCCCCAAGTGTATCGTAGTGACGTCACATTATCCGTACTTTTCTGCTTTCCGGCAGTTCCTCCAACAGGTAATGTGTACTGAAAGCTCAATCCTTGATAGTTTAGTTGATTCACAAAGCATGTATCTGCCACATTACTAGATCTACCGAGTAACGCTTTCGGAATCCCCGATGCCGATTGAGCGATATATAGCCAACTTTCTGGTGGAGATACCGCTGCCTCCTCCCGGGCAGATCCAAGTCCAGCTAACTCTGCCGGATCGCAATCTGATTATTTCGCGCCCTCCGAAGAATGAGCTCCCTTTGGTCGATGTGAGCACTGCGTAACCGATTGCTAGCTGTTGCTGTGCATGAGCTTACGTGCTTAATGTGCTATGATGATCTGCGTAGTTTCCCTTTCGACCCCTTTTTCAAGTTTTGGATCTAAACAACGTGCTACTGGTATTCTCTTGTGTAGCTTTGGAGCTCAAGGTATTAAGTGTGCGAATGGCGGGAGCGATGTTGGTGGACCAATCATAATTAATCGGCATTTGTTGATGTTATGCGCAGGTCGTACTATGCTCGAAGCACATTGGCATACTAACTCCAGTTGCTGAGGCACTACTAGCAATTTTGCTGCCCTTTTCTTGGCAAGGAGCATATATACCGGTGCTCCCGACGTCTCTCCTTGACGTCATTGACGTAAGTGCCAAAGCTAGGATGAGCTGTTCGAACAACAGCTAATGAGCAATGTGTTGCTGTAGGCTCCTGTCCCGTTCCTAGTAGGCACACACTCGGACTGCCTGAAGCAGGTAGCAGGCAGAACGTCTAACGTTGTGTTTGTGGATCTGGATCACAATCGGTATGATAATGTTTCCTCTTCAGCTTTTACTGTGGATTTAACCATCGCATTTTATAGTGTAATTCCAGCTGTGGATGATTCAGGGAAAACCATCGCCGTGCCAAAAATCCCAGATCGAGAGGGGTCTAAGCTACGTACAAAGCTGGCCGAAGTTGCAAGCGTACGTCCGTATTTTTGCATGCTCGACGCTGGCGCAGCTCATAAACCAACTCGTATTTGTTCTGTTTCTTTAGATTTTCGACCCGTACGCTGCCGGAATCAGTCGAGTGGATTTGGTTGGTGATCCTGCGATACACTTGTCGCTTTGAACAAACTAATTGGCTCTTTATACGATTCTAGGCCTTTCCGAACGAAGAACATCTTGAACCAATTGGCAATTTTGCTTCGGATCATGGACAGACCATCCCTTTGTCGACATCTTATTCAGAGTCGAGCATGTCAGACTCGATTAATTCGCACTATTCAATTGCGAAGATCAGACGTGGCCGTAGATCCAGTGCAGCATTTAGCCTTCCGTCTTCGTCTCTGGCTCCATCTCCCTCAGCTTCGTTTGCCCGAAGTAACTCGGGTCTCAATCGGCACACATTCTCGTTATCGGCGTCAGCAACGTCTCCGACCGGAAATGATGCAAGTGGGGGGTTGACTGACAGCCGATACAACGAAACGGACAACTTTTCAACCGAGGGGGCCCGTAAAGCATTCCTACGCTTCTTCGTGACGATTTTTAAGAAGTACGCAAGTTATTTGGTGAGTAGTTTGATACTTATTTTCTTGAAACATAGAAACCCGCTGACCATTTTGCTATACAATAGAACCCACCTGCAGCACAGGCAAGATCAGGAACCCCAACGCTCTTTGACAGCAAGCGGTTCGTTCATGACAATTTCGACACTGCATCGCGCCCATTTGTCACCCAGCTAGTTGCAACGCAAATGTTCGATCGTTTTGTTGAAGATCGAGTGTTCAATCAGCAACTTCCAGAAGTTATGTTCTTCGAACAGTCAATCAACCAGAAGCTGAACCGCTCGTTGACAATTGGCAAGAAGAAGTTCGACTGCAGTTTCTTGGATGATCGCTCCGATGAAATTCAAGAAACGTTTATTGCCCCACCTCCTTCCAATATTGGGCTTCCTGATGACGGTACTATCTACAAGGTACGTAGATTGGTGAACATCCTTGCTGGTTCGTGCATTGACATACATATTTTATGTTGTATGCAGTACAAAGCATTTCCACGACTCAAAAAGTAGGCATAAAGCAGCCGCACCTCCGTCCCTGAAACATGCTCGAGACTAACCGTCGCTCAACTTGCTTTTGAAGAGCTTTGTTCGGCAATGTTAGGAAGCCACGTGAACTGTATTCATCACGTGAGCAGCAGCGCAATGTTTCGCGAGTGAGCTTTCACCAAGGGATGTTCAAGACAGCCAAGTAAGTACCGAAGTGATGTTTTTGCTCGTGTTATAAAACTAATCATCGCTGTAGCAGGTCCTTCATTGGCAGTGGTGCCAGCTGGGAAGCAACCCGCCATCTCATCATCAGCGTACGTCGCTCGTACATGTGCTTCAAGGACAACAGTTAAGGTCGAAACTAACTGCGTTTTACTGTTACGTGCATACCCCAGCTTCAGACACAGTTCCGAATGTACAGCGCACGAAAGAAGTACCACCGGCAAAGAAATGCTGCTATTTTGATTCAGCGCTGGGTTATTGCTCGGATGAAGGTACACGTGTACTTCCAGCTAAGTAGATGGGAAGACTTCAATCTGAGCTGAGTATTGTGCCACAGGGAAAAGATGATCGTCAATATTTCTTAGCTTTGCGCAATGGAGCGATTACGATACAGAAGGTATATCGCGCACACTACGCGGTAGCCAAGTATCGGGCTCAACGCAAAGCACTGGCGAAACTACAATTTGCTGCCAAGGGGTATATTGTCTACGCACGATATCAACGGGTATCGCGAGGTTTTCGTTGTCTGCAAGCACTATGGCGTGGTAGCTTTTACAAGCGCAGCTACAAGAATCTGAAGTATCAAGTTGTGCGAGCGCAGAGTCGCATTCGAGGTTTTCTGTCTCGGAAGCATACTTCAAGGTGAGGCATACTTTTTCTCGCGCTGCTTCATTGATCTGTGTCCTTAACCCTAGTTAACAACGATACGTAGGTGGAAAACTTGCATGTTTGAGGAATGCCGCCAAAAAGTCTACAACCTGTGGAGCCGATGTGATACACCTCTCCTGTATCGATCCAAATTCTGGCTCACGTTTAATCGGTCTGACTTCTTTACAATTGGGGTGGGTTCGTCTAATAGCTTACAAGCTCAACGTCATGGGTTTATGGCCTAACGGTTCTCTGTTATCCGATTACTTCAGGTTTACCACGAAGAAGAATCACGACTCAATGCTTACTTTGCCGAAACAACGTCATCTGCCGATGTAATGGGTAGATGCAAGCTTTCCGATGTATACTCCTCTCAAGACAGCACGAAGTTCAACGAGGTCCGAGGATCTGCATTCACTGCGATAAAGAGCATCGTGAGCCCGAAAGCAGGGGGATCGCATAAAACGATCAAGGAAGTCGTAAGTGAGCAATTTGCTCCGTTGTGGTTTTAAGCTAACGGTACTTGTCTTCCAGACTGCCAAAAGAATCAAGGTAGAGCGTGGTAAAGTATATACTGGGCTAAAACTCCACACACAACATTTGGTCCGGCTGGAGTACTACAAAAAGTTTAGCATTGATCCGGGCTCAAAAAGAAAGAAGAAAAGGGTGCGTTGCAGACGTATCTATCACAGTACTGCTGTGGCGGAGGCTTACGGTTTTGCTGCAATGTAATTCAGCTTGCGGCGCTTGTTTGGACCAGCTACGAAACAGCGGAAATGAGTGCAGAGGTACCCACAGTCTGCAGTCAAACGTTAGTGATTCTCGTACTTACCCCATCCTGTTAGGTTGTCGTGTCTACCTCTATTACGTCAGACCAGCCCCACGCTCTTCCAGCCCAAATCGATCACCACAAGCAGGTATAGTGCGTATACACTGATTTATGGCAACATGCTCTTCATGCTCATCATGAAATGTTCGACTTGCACCTCAGCTTCGTCTTCGGGACGACTTGGCGTTTACAGTCAATGCGGCGCTCAAGTCGATCCGAGTATCAGCAACGGGCACTGCTGATTGTTCGTCACCGATGCATTTACCGCGCGACCGTGCGCTCGACGAACTGCAACACCAAGTACGCATGCTCGCGCTGCAGAACCGCCGCCTTACAGGAGACCTCGCGGCATCGAGACGCGAGACGAGCGAGTTGCGCGTGAAGCTTCAGAAAGCACAGCAGCAGTCGGCGCAGCAGCTGCAGCGCACGCGCTCCAACAACCTTTAGACGTAGACACCTTGAATTGACAGTGGCACCTTGCCATTTGATTTGGATTTGAGTAGGTACATCTTGAAGTTGATATCGTGTGGTGCACACAATAGCTTTTCGACGCACGAGAGCACCGAGTAACTAATCTTTCCTCCGCGACTCCCCACCACCATGCCGGCGCATCTGTACGCCCTGGACGACGCTCTGCTGGTGCACCTGCTGAGTTTCTGCGCAGCTCGAGATGTGGAGGCAACGACGAAAGCCTCCAGAGTCGTCGCCTTGCACTTACTGCCGCAGTATCCCGAAATCTGGCGCGTTCTGTTCGTTCGTCAGTGGGGAAAGCTCAACTTCAAGCTGGACGCAGTGACAGAGGACGCGAGGAACCTTCAGATCGACTCGCGCCTGCGAGAGCTGTTCCCTGCGTACGTGGAGACGCTGTGCATAGTGCTACTCGTAGGGACTACTGATACTCACATTTTTGTTAAACTACCTGCAGTGAGTGCACGGAGACTCGCATGTTCCAGCTATTGTCGCGTTCAGTCGTTCCGTTGCCGTCAGGAATGGATATTGGGGCGACCCAAAACTCGTGGGGGTACTCGGATACTCACCACAGGTAGCATTCTTCCCAATTTTTCTTGTATCCCTGAGTTGAAGAACGTGCTGATTGTATTGTGTGTTTGCGGTGTAGAATTGTCCCACTCGAGCAGGAGAAGGGTGCTAACCAGGGGAATTACTCTTCAGTTACGACGTTTGCCTTTGATGGCAAGCGCTTCGGCAACGACCGATCTGTTCGGGCAAATGCCCCATTCCCAGCATCCTTCTACGTCGCCGTGTTCAAGCGTCGGGTGCAAGACAAGACAAGCAAGAAAGAGATGTTTGTTTATCAGATTGGTGCAACGGAAAGTGGATACTTTGAAATTACTATCTCGGACCCTGCTACGCGACCCAGTGGTCACACAACGAGAAATGGCAGAGTGGAGATGACAGCTATCGGCTTGGTCCCCTCCACTTTCCCGCTGGTGGGCAAGCAACCCGGCTGGACGATCCCGTCGTTCGGGTACCATGGAGACAACGGAAAGCTTTATTCAGCGTTTCCTGTAAGTAAATCGTGTGCATACCCTTGATGTAAATTTGGTACGCGCGCTGATCGTGTTTGTGCGCCTGTTATTGTAGTGGAAACCTTTTGGTCCGCGATTTGGAGTGGGCGACACTGTTGGTTGCGGCATCCGACGCAGAACGCGCGACGACGATCGGCGTGCTTTCTTCACTCATAATGGCCACAATGTTACGTGTGAGAATATCCGCCTCTTTATTGTTGTGGGTTTATATACAACGAATGTGCTAACTAGAGTTAATGTAGCGCCGTTCCTTCCAGGAGCCAGTCGGTATATTCCGTGCGACAACGACCAGGAATGGTTTCCTGCGGTCGGTTTGGACTCCCCTGACACTATTCACGTAAACTTCGGCCAGCAGCCGTTCAAATGCGACCACGTGATCGGTGCGTTCATGTTAACTGCGAAACTGTGAAACGATAGATGAACTGATGGACAAACCGCGTGATGCATTGGTACAGACGAGCTGTTCAGCGAGTGCACGGGGACAAACGCTCTTGTGGCTCGCCAAATACTGCAGAATGCCAACAAATCGCGTTTCCGCGCTGTTCGCCGCAACTGCATCGACGCGTTCATCGCGAACGTCCTGGAGCGTCGACGCTTGACCACAACGTGAGCCATGCATTGCCATTCTGGATCTGTGGTGCCGTGATCAAGGCAACATCGTACAAATCAAAGCATGTAGCCATCTTCCCAATCTGATAACCCTCTCCAATAGCATATACATATTGTCACATTCCAATCAGCAGTAATTTTCAGATTTGCCGCGAACTGCAATGGCGACCTTCGCCAGCCTCGGGGACGAGCTTCTAGCGCACGTCCTCGCGTTCGCAGCGCCCCGCGACGTGGAGTCGCTGACTGTAGCATCGTCTGCTGTCGCGCGCGACGTAGTTCCGTGGTTCCCTTCCATCTGGAAGAATATTTTCCTCAGGCGGTGGGAGGCGCTCAACTTCCCACTGGACGGCGTGGCGCAGGGCGAAGCGCTGCTTCAGATCGACGGAAACCTAGACGCGTTGTTCCCCAGGTTGGCCCGAAATTATTACAAAGGTGTTGTAGTGATGTTTTATTGCACAAGCTAACCGCGCTTTGGCTGATTCGACACAGTTCGTGCACTGAAAGCCGCAAGTTCCAGTTGCTGGCCCACGCCGTTATCCCCGTGCCGTCCCATGCCGATATTAAGGAGACGCAGAAGGCTCTCGGATACACAGATGCATACCACCGGTGGGGCTTGGCTGCACTTGTGCAGGTGATGTCGTGGGGATAACTAATCTTTTTTTCTGTTGTTGTGATTCAGGATTATTTCACTGCAGGCGCCAGACTTGAGAGCGGCACACTCAGTCGACTTCGCTCTGGATGGAGGGATGCTTGGTGACGATCGATGCGTTCGGGCTAATATGCCCTTCCCGACGACATTTCATGTCGTCATATACAAGCGCGAACCGACAGAAAGTGACAAAGCACAGGGTCAAACCCGGCCGGTTTATCGGGTCGGAGTTGTTCCTGGTGGATACTTCGAGCTGACCTTGTCGAAGCGGCAGCATCGACATGCCGCTCCTTCGTGGTTTGGGCAAGATTCGATGACATCGATAGGTCTGGTGGGCTCCAAGTTTCCGCTTGTTGGTAAGCAACCAGGCTGGACACGGAGATCATACGGCTACCACGGCGACGACGGACGCTTCTACCACGGAACTCCGTTTGAGGTGCGTAGTGCTTCCATACTTGTTCCGTTTGGATCTATGTGGTCGATGACTTAGCTTGTGCCTTGATATTCCAAGCAGGGTCACCCGTTTGGTCCAATGTTCAAGGCCGGGGGCACAGTTGGTTGCGGCATCCGCATTAACCCGAATACCGGGACTATGTTTCTGTTTTTCACACATAATGGTGAGCTTATATCAGGCGAGGATGGCGCTCTCGTGGAGTGCGAGCATCGGAACTGGTACCCAGCGGTTGGACTGGACTCGTACGACGCGTTACACCTCAACTTTGGACAAGAGCCCTTCGTTTACAACGCCATTGCAGGTATCAGCTGATTTTCTACATGAGTAAGGAAACCCTCGTACCGACACTAATCATGGTTTGGTTTGACCTCGACCTCGTAGACGAGCTCTTCGAAGAGTGCAGCGGCATGGCGGTTGCTGTTTCGGAACAACTGCAATGGTACGACATCGGTGACTCGGACGGCGAGAGCTCTGAGGACGAAGAACGGGGAGACGATGATAATTCGGGTGACGACATTGGGTCGGATATGTCCGACGAAGATATCAGCGCCAGGCTGATCATGCGCATTTTGGCGATGCGTCAAGCAGGCATGGACGTCGCTTTATAAACTATATTTTTGTCGGTGCTTCAATAACTCGACTTTGGGTGCCGCGTCTGGAAAGGCTGCTCAGGAATGTTTGGTGTCTGGGCGGAAATTCGCCAGGTCTTGCAACCAGAAGCCTACCGGTAAATGGATAAGCGTGGCCTTGTTCAGTTCATTGGTAATTTGTCTCAGAGATTACCGTTCCTGCATGGACCACTTGACATCCATGTACATGTTGTATACACGTACTGAATGCATACAATTTAGATAGAAGGCATATCGCATTTTTTTTCGTTTTGTCGTAGATATCTCGTAGCTAGTATTCGAGAGGTCCTCGTAGCAACAATAACCTTTCTAAGAAATATAAAACATTTTTTGCTTGATATTTGTTACTCTCTCACAAGCGCTATCGACGTCGTGATCGCAAACTTCACAAGATTTTTTGGGTGAGTACTGTATGCAACCCAAAGTGTTGCTCGGGGAGGGTACACATGTCGGCGGAAGCGATCGAGCTACATTGAACATAATTCGAGTTGCTAATGTGAAAGAATGGAATAAAAAGCGTAGGCTGCGCTGGTCAGGCAGCAAGTTGTCTTCTGATGATCGCAGCACTTTGAGGTTGATAAGAGGAGCTTAGAACTCCATGCTTTCGGGACACGTGGAGAATCGCAGGTCGTCTTCATGAAACAACAGGAATGCTAGTATAATACTAGTAGTATTCCTTCCGAGCCAGCCGCCTGTGCTAGCTGTTCAAACAGCACACTGGAGCTGTACAAATTAGTGAATGGAGAATCCGGGTACATGTAGAGTGCGTAGAAAATCATTGATAACGTATTTTTTACTACTCAGAACCACCTTTCAAATAGCGTTCAATTATCGGTATACCGATAAACACTGAAAATTCAATGTACAAGAAGTAGGATATCTGGATTACGTACAATCACTGAAATGAGAGAGCATTAATAATAAATAGTAACCCGGTCTCTATTCGTAAAAATACGTTATATCCTCTAGCATTACTTTTAGTCAGTTTCTGCTAAGATTTCCCTAAAGACTGTCTTCTGCATGCTGACATGTACATGCAGGGGGATTCACATGGTCTATCATGTCAAATACATGTTTGTACATGTACAGTTAGTGTTGGCACTTGCAATTTCACAGTTAATATCCGTGAAATTTAAATCAGGGTTATTAACTGTTAATAACCGTGCTCTTCCGACTTTCACATTTATCTACGTCATGGACCAATTCCCGAGTCTTTTCGCCTTACAGACTAATTTCGCCGTCTAGCGCACCGGGGGGGGGGGGGGGGGTTCGAGCGGCCGCGGCCCACTGCTCGGCCTCTCAGCTCTATCGTCCAGAAGAAGGCACCCAGACAGCATATGCAGGGGGAGATTAACGGCCCGGTGATATCCATCGCGTCGAACGCCAAGCAGGTAGCGTTGCTCAAGTACGCCGGGCCAAGCAACTGGCAGCAGCAGCCGCAGAAGGCGAAAAAGTAGCAGCGACAGTAGGGCGGCGGGAGTGCCAAGGAATTCAAGTTCACCATGAACAGCTCGTGGGTCTTCACGCACGCCCACCCAGTCCAAGATCGAGGGATACAGCAAGAAGAAGGAGGCTGACCAAGAAGGAGAATGGGTGAATTCAAGACCCCATATGCAGAAATGGACGCGATGAAGGTGCAATGTACTGTCCGCATTTTAACATTACGGGGGCTATATAAGTAGGTACTGAGTATGTGACTTCGTGTCCTCTAGATGACGCTAATGTAGCGCTAGCCTCCACCTTGAGTTTGTGGCGATCTTAGAGGAAGACGCCGCCGCCCCTTTCGAGCACGCCGACGATGATGAACACGATGAGGCCCGGCAGGAACGTCTTGGGGAGCGTGAGAGCGCTCGTGAACGTGTCCGGCGCAACTGAGCTTGGCCTCGACCGCCTCCTGCACCCAGTAGGTCGGCAGCACCACATCCATTGGCAGTGGCGGCCGCATGAGATCGCTCATGGAGGCGTAGTTCGCAGTGGTTGAGGCAGACAGCGCGTACGAGATCTGCAACCGCTTGCGCGCGCTCATGGTCCGGCCCGTGCCCGACGCGAGGTCCACGAACATATCGTACGCGTTGATGTAGCTAAAGACCAGGTTGCCGTCCGAGTCGTATATGGTGTGGGCCGTGCCGTCGCTTTTGGCCATCTTCACGTCCTCCAGCAACGACGAGTCTCTATAGACGAAGAACGGGCCGGACATGTACGACAGGAAGCCCGAGACGAAGCTCGGCTGGAGCAGGCCGTTCACGAGGATGACCGAGCCGATCGTGGCGTGCTCGTCCGAGTACGCGTAGACGTCGATCGCGGTGCCGAACCGGTGCAGCAACTCATCGTCGATGTCCGCTTCCGTGCTCAAGCTTGCGATGGAGGTGGAGATCTCGACCGAGCCCAAGTACTAGGCGAAGCCGGCGATGGTGGTGTGCTTGGCCACGCCGTCGATGGTCACACCGAGGGCTTGATGCCGGCTCTCGTTTGCGAAGAGGACGAAGGATAGCATGAACAACAATAGTATAAAATCTGTTATTAAAGAGCAATATCGAACATATATTATCTTGTTTTCCATGTTACCGCTCTGCGTACTTGAGAAGCTGGAGGGGTTCGAAACATATTCTGAGCTGGCGCTGCATCTTCTTGCACGACTTCACCCGCTTCCTTTTCTTCGCACTCAGAGGTAATAGCAGTTACCGCCGCCCGGTGGTGGTTGCTAGCGACATTTTCATCTTCTTCGTCTTCGCTCTCATCGCTGATGTCTCTGTCGTCGTATGCATCTGGATAGAGCTGGTATAGGATATGGTTCACTTCGGATTTTCGCGCAATATTCGTATAAACGAACACAAGCTTGTTCACACGCTCAGGCGTGAGGCGATTTCGCAGCTTCGTGTGGATAAATCCGTGGATACTCCAACTACGCTCGCTGGACGCCGACGACGTTGGGATATACAACAGCAACTTTGCGAACTCCTGCACCAACGCGTAGGTGTTCGAGGTTTCTAACGACCACCATGCGATCGGGCTGTAGGCGTTGTTATCTTCACGCGATTTACCTGTCCACGCAGACTTCATGAGGACAAAGTCTTGCAGCTGCTTGTGAAATTTCTCCGCCAACTCTGTCGGTACCAATTGCACTCCTGGGCAAGTTGCGCGGCATCGTTAATCAGTGTCTTGACCTCCAGATCGTTCGGATCGTACATGGTCTTGGTCTGGTCAAGCAGGTATGCAATTTTCACCGTCGGCGTGCATATTTTTCCTCGTCGGGCATTTATCAGCCCGAGCACCTCCGCTTGTAGCAACACGCTACAATCATCAAGGGGCTCGGTGTAGACTGGATGTTTGCATAGCCAACTAAACTGGTGATACACCAACGACAAGCTACAGGCGTCGCGCTCAAACGCATCGAGGCACTTGTTGACTGGCTGGATGAGCTTCAACACAACGGCAGTTTTTTGCCAGAAATCGTCATCGCGAAAAATAACGAGTGCCTCGTCTAGTGATGCTCCCTTGTAGTTCTTAAGCAGCGCCGTGTCCGAGAAAATAGCTGCAATGATGTCTTTGTTGTGAAAGACGTTCGCGACGCATTTTTCATGTGTATACCACCGTGTTGGCACTGGTAGCGAGAGGCGCCGCCGTTTTTCTCCTTTCTTTCGAAGCGCTTTTTGCAGATCGCGAAATCTTGACCACAAGCCCCGATGATCCTTGAAAAACCGAACCAGTTGTTTTGCATGGTCAAGCACATCCTTGAAAAAATCCAGATTGAAAATATCTTTCATCAGAAGATTCATGCCGTGCGCAGTACAGCCCGTACATACAAGTCCGACGCGCTGATTTCTTACGCGTCGCCACGCCTTCTTCATGTTGGCAGCGTTGTCCGTCACTACCGAAGTGACTTTGCCTGAACCAATTACAGACTCGAACTCCAAAATGGTTCACCAAATTGTACCAGCGATATACTCTGCCGTATGAGCTTCAGCTTTTGAGTTGATCGACTTCCAAAATAAAGGTGGGGTCCGAGGGTTCACAAAAACAAAGTTGATAATGCTATCCCCATTTGTGTTGGACCACCCATCCGTAATGAGGGCCAAGTTCGTCACGCCACTCTCCGTTATTCTCAAAATCAACTGAGTCTTCTCGCGGTCGTAAAGGACGTCCAGCAAACGCCCCGAAATTTGACGTCGAGAAGGCAATTCATAGTCAAACATAGCTTGGAAAAGAGGCTCCTCCACACCACGAAAAGGGATCCCAGTCGAAATAAGCCCAATTGCAACCCGCAAATAATTCTCTTCTTTGATTTCTTGGGCCGACTTCTTTGGTGTGGGTTGTGACGATGGTGATGGCCGCGGGGTCTTGCGCGGGCGAGATGAGCCGCTACTCCGTGGTGAATTCGTACCAAAAAGTCGCTTCGTCAATGTTGGCGTTCTTGGGCCCCGAGGCTTCGAAGGGGTTGTCAGCTTCGCCGCTTGCTTGTGTCGGAGGTCCGCTTCGTGGCGCCGCCACCGTTCCTTCGTCTCCTCGCCGATCTTGTCGCACTTGATCGTATGCTGCAGCAGGTTTCGCGACGGCTGCGCGTTCGGCAGCACCATTTCGCAAGCCAAGCACATGGCATCAGGATGGGGTTTTACACCCTTAATTCTGGGTGCGTGCTCACGAAACAAAGCCCAAATTTTGTGTTTCGGCGGAGCCATTGCGCCCTCCTTGCTGATGTTCACAGATGTTTGCGGGACACACCACGGCTTTGGAGCAGTACGCACGAGGGTCAACGGTAACGGAGTCTGGAGTTTGGACACGTCAGAGTCGAGGACAGACGGTCAGTCGTTCAGGCGCCGAGAAGGTCGCGCCTTGCACACCAGCAGCAGCAAGCTCACAAGGTAGTTGCAGTCGTTGAGGGGCACTGCCAGTTGCGTCGAGGAGCTCGCTGCCAACGACGAGTGCAGGTCGCGCGTCGTAGGTCCTACGCGCGTCGGCAAAGGCACCAGTTCGGCCAAGCAAGGGCCGGAGCAGGCTCTGGGGGGGGGGATCTAAGTGTGAAGCCTCTAGATTCCGAAGGGGTAGCGGGGAAGACCGCCAAATTTCAATACCTCCCCTCTGTATTGCGCAACTTCGATATTCACAGTGAACATCAGCTGTGAATTACGTGTGAACATTCTTTTTAACTGAATGTAACCGTTAATAACTGGTAATTAAACGTGAATTGCCAACCCTATGTACAGGAATACCCATTTTAGAAAAAAAAAGAAACGCACAGCACGTCCGATATTGCAGAGAAACGCGGTGTTAAACAGCGCTGATTGTCAACACCTCGGCCCATCCTAAAGCTTCAGAGCTCGAGCTTCAGCTTCCGCGCTGCCCGCCGAGCTTTGTTCTCTGCCGCTCTCCGCACCCCCTTCTCTCCGCACAGCTCGGGCCCGCTTTCGCGGCCGGGAAAAGCATCAACTTCGGCCGGTTCAAAGTGATTGTGGCACGCAGGACTGGCTATTGTTGTGTTACCTTACACCAAGTGGCCGGGCTCTGTTCGGCGATTACGCTCTACAGTTGATCGACCCATCCGGATACGTATTGGGTACCCATCCGACCTGTCCCAAACTTGGACTTCTTTCGTTCCGCCGGGCCAAGCCAAGTTGCAGTTGGTCGGTCATTCTCGAGTCCGAGGCCATGTGCCAAGCCCGCCGACCTTCACTCTCGCTCAAGCGCGCGGCCTGCCGCCTCACGGCGCTGGACGACGTGCTGCTGGCGCAGATCCTGCAGTTCGCGGCCGCGCGCGACGTGGAGGCGCTCGCCGTGGCCGCGCGAGTCGTCGCGCGAGACGTGCTGCCGCGCTTGCCGGGGCTCTGGCGCGCGCTCTTCGTGCAGCGCTGGACGACGCTCAACTTCCCGCTGGACGACGTCGCCTCTGGCCGCGCGGAGCTCGCCATCGACCCGCGACTGCGCGCGCTCTTCGGCCCTGAGACCAGCGAGAGCCGCATGTTCCAGCTGCTGGCGCACGCCGTCGTGCCCGTCCCGTCCTACGCGGACCTGGACCAGACCTGGAGGTACCAGGGATACAGCGACGATAAGCACCGGTAAGTGAGTTGATGCATAGAAGCTTAGGCCGGAGGAGGAGCGCTGCTGCGTGCGTGGTGGTTGAAGTTGTGCTCTCGGTGTTTTGGAAGATTTTGACTGACTGCTGTGTTCTGTGTCTTTGCTGTAGGATCCAGTCGCTGCATGACGCCGACACGCGCCCGTCACACGTAGTGCGCTTCGCGTTCGACGGCGACGAACTGGGGGACGACCGCAGCGTCAGAGCCAATGTGCCGTTCCCGCCGGGTTTCCACGTCGCGGTGTTCAAGCGACAACAACCTGGTAGCGACGGGAGGCCGCTGTACCAGGTTGGACTGGTGGCGAGCGGATACTTTGAGCTCCAAATCGTGCATCGTGAGGGGCCGGAGAACGTGCAGCAGGAGGAGGAACTGACCTCGCTGGGACTGGTGCCGGCGAGCTTCCCGTTGGTCGGACGGCAGCCTGGGTGGAACCAAAAGTCTTTCGGCTACCACGGGGATGACGGCCGCTTCTATCGCCAAACGACGAGGGTAAGCTTTCTATTAGTTTTGATTGTGTGACTGATTGGAGCCTATCGTCTGACTTACATTTTGCGGGCATTCTTTTGACAGGGTCGACTTTTTGGCCCACGCTTTGGAGTGAATGATACTGTGGGCTGCGGTGTGCGGCGGAATATGAGCACGGAGCGGTCACACGTATTTTTCACTAGCAATGGCGAAGAGCTTCCTCGAGCTGACGAGAGCGAGATGGAAAATCTGCACACGAGTTGGTATCCGGCTGTCGGAGTGGATTCGTACAACGAGGTGCGCGTCAACTTCGGGCAGGAGCCATTTGCGCACGACAGCATTGTCGATGAGCTGTTCGCTGAGTGCGATCCTAGCGTTGTTGCCGCGTCGGCGTTACCGTGGCACTACATCCGGGAGTACAGCATCGATTGCTTGGTGTGGCGTCGCCAGCAGACATGCGAGGCACGAGCGGGCGATGCTGACGAGTGGAAGGATACAATTGCTGATGACGACAAGTCCGCGCAGAAGGAGGAAACCTGCATGAAGAAATGGATGTTCGGGATACTGACTCGCCGACAGCAGAACCGGCTTGCATCGAGAGAAGAGAACGCGAGTGAAGAGCGTGCCGCTGCGTAGTGGAAGCGTACGACGGAACTGTACGCAGATGCATTGAAACGTTATGCATGTGTGAACTACTGAAAGTAAGTATATATCGTGGTCGCGGCTTAACGAAAGTTGGTGTACTGTATCGCATCTTCACAAAAATTGGTGTAGGTGAGGCTAACACTCTTGCCCAACAAATCGAGGCGCTGTAAGGTGCGTCGGCGTGTATGTAAGTAAGGTCAAGCGTGCACATCCTTGCTTGTTACAGCTGCGCCAACTGCGCTTCCATTGCGTCCACGAGAGCGGGGATGTTTTCCTGGCCAAGCTTGTTTTCTGCGCAGAATGTAGTTGCCAACTCGCGCGGGTTGTCATTGCGGTGGACAGGCAGCTGAATCGACGTTCCATCCCCCATGTCGATGTCGAGCGTGAAAAGAAGGATCCCACGAGGGTTCACCGGAGTCTCTGCAGCTTGTACGGGGGCTTCAGGCTCAGCTTGAGCTGGCGCTTCGGGTTGAGCCTGAGCTTCAGCGGAGGCCTCTTCTGCCTGCTGCTGTCCGGCTTGAGATTGCTGGCGTTCCTCGAGAATGTTGAGAATCGACTGCACGAGCACATTCTGGCACGCCAGCAATTGGTCTCCGTCAAATTCCACGCCCAATTCTGCACGAACGATCTCGTGCTTCTCGACACAGAACGCGTTGGCAGCGTGGTAAGGCTCCTGGCCTTCGAAGTACTCGAGGTTGTACACGTTGCCACTGAGCGTCACAGGGATTGAAAACAGAGGTTCCGGTCGTGTCGGCTCAGCCGCCTGCTCTACGACTTGAGGCTGTTCCTGAGCTCGTTGCTGCTCCAGAGCGACAACTCGCTCGCGCACGAGGGCTGAAAGCTGCACCACATTGTCGTTGAACCTCTCGGTTTCACCCAGCCCGACAGCAATGAGAAATCGCTGCACCGTAGCTTCAACATCGTCACCGTCGAAGTATTCCAGATTTGCCTGGCGCTGCTCATCAAGGTTGATCGGCACTGTCACCAATGGCTGTCGCGGTTGCTGCGGCTGCTCACCAGCGGGTTCTGCTGCAGTCTGGGCCTGAGCTTGAGCTTGCGCCTGTGCTTGAGCTTGGGTTTGCGCCTCTTCCTCCAGAATAGCCGCCATTCGGGCGTCCACAATGCCAATCAACTGCGGCATCAACGATTCGATAGTCGCGTCGTCGTTGATGTCGTTTTCGCTCAAGAAGCGAAGCGCCGTTTCCCTCGCCGTAGATCCTTCGTAGTGGATCATGATCGCAGGCTGGTTGTTCAACGTCAGAGGCTCCGAGAACAGCTCCCGCCTCTGTGGAGGCTGTTGCTGCGTCACTGGCTGCGCCACTTGCTGAGGTTGCACTTGTTCCTCAACGGACTCCGCGGTCTGCCTGTTATTGATCTCATTGACAATCTGGTTGGCGATCTGCGGCGCCACTCTGTCCATGAACTCTCCGTCGTTCACGCCGATGCCTCGCAGCGTCTCAACGGCCTCGTCCATCGGGTTGCCGCCTTCAAAGTGGCGCACAGTGATCTCCCTTCCATCCAGAGACAAGGCGAAGGCGAAGAGCTCCTTCTTGGGCGGCTGTAGCTCCTCTAGCTTCCTGTTGACAAGCGATACCAGCTGCGGGTACACCTCCCTCATGACGTCCATGCTGAAGCCGCTGGCGTAGAGAAACCTCTCCACTGCAGCTTCAGGCGTCTCCGTCTCATACTTCAGAAGATCCCCCGTGTAGCCATCGATGGTCAGCGGGATGGAGAGCTGCACGCTGGGCATGGGCTCCTGGGGCTGCTGGGCCGCCTCCACCTCCTGCATCTTGTCCTTCAGCAGCCCCGAGAGCTGGTCGATGACCGCGCGCACTTGCGCATCGTCCGTGGCGGCCATGAGGCCATTGGAACGGGCGAAGGACGTGGCCGCGTCCTCGAAGCTCTCGCCCTTGAGCAGCTGCAGGTTCCGCAGCGAGCCGTCGATGTTCACGGCCATTGTGACCAGCACGTCGTTGCCGCTGGGCTGCTGTTGGGCGCGCGCGGCGGTCGCCAGCATTGCCGGGAGCAGCAATAACGAGGCCTTGACCATGACTGGGGGGAACTAGGCAAGGGGGGAACGCGTGGACTACTTCTGCTGGTGCTGTGCTGGACGTGGAATGACAGGCATGAGGGGCATGCAAATCTATGGAAAGATACCGTTGGTCCTCAAGTTGCAACGGTTGCAAGTTCAGGACCCCCTGCGACCTTTCGTTCGTACCACGTTCAGACGACATGCGCGAACGTGGCTACATTTGTCCAAAAAGACTTGTGCGGACCAATTTGCGTCGGCATCAGTGGAGCGTGGATGAAGATTGCCTGCCCCTTGCACCAGAACGTCTGTACATGTACTTGAGATGTTGTCTCAAGCTTCACGCCCGGAGCATGATGCACTTCACCCACAGCGGTGCAGCTTGCGAAATTCGGCTAGACCACCAGGGATTTGAAAGGGAAAACTATCGAAAAACTCGCTAGAAAATGGTGATGAACAGCTAGGAGT
>NW_009258115.1:5338263-5578404 GCF_000149755.1 Phytophthora sojae
GAACAACAACGCCTGGCCGTCCAGGAGTTCATGGCGCGTGAACTCGCTGACCTCCGTCAGCGAGTGTCGACTCCCACGCAGACCAAGAACAAGTCCAACATCGTGAAGCTCGATGTCTCCACGTACAGCGGTGAAGGCGAGGGCCGCCTTCACCTGAACCGCTGGTTCTGCGAGGTGGACATCGCGATCGAAGCTCGGCAGCTGTCTACCGAGCTAGCGCATACGCGCTTTCTCCTGTCCAAACTGGCGGGGAAGGCGAAGGTGTGGGCGCTCGGCGAGCTCGTGGCCGACGCTTCCTGCTTCCCGACCATGGCATCGATGAAGGCGGACTTGCGGCTCGCGTTCCAGCCGCCCCAAGATGAAAGCGTTCAGCGCTCCGCCTTCCTGGCGTTGAAGCAAGGACGCATGTCCATGCTCGAGTACATCCAGCGCGCACGACACCTTGTGTCGTGCATCACGACGCATCCCGTAGACATGGCGACCCAAGTCCACGTCATCATCTCCGGCAGGAGCGCNGGCNNTCGGAGNTGTTCATCACCATTTTCTCGGATGGTATCCGATACCAACCACTCCTAGCTGTTCATCACCATTTTCTATATACCGTATCCCCAGCTCACTCAAGATTGCTGTTGTTCGCGGCTCGTCAATCTGGATTGTCGGCTCTGATTTGCACCACCACCCGCGTGATACAGTACCAATCCAGCTGTGCATTTCGAGCCGAGACAAAAATGAAATGCTGTGAAATGCTGACACCACTGGTGTCACACCAGCCGACCATTGTCGTGAGCAGGGCCACACCAATTCGATTGCAATGATCTGAATGCAATGCATCTCTGTGGGGCTGCCATGACTGTCTTCTGGCACTTCCGAATTCACTCTCAAGCCCCAACGTCCTTCGCACCAAGAGCCCACCACGATGCAGCTCTTCGGCTCGGTAGTCGCGGCGTGCGCCCTCCTGTCATCCGTCGTGATGGCCAAATCTGCCGAAGAAACCAAGTCAATCGACGAGCTGTATGCTGACGCGGTGGCAGAAGGCGCCAAGCTTGTCATGTACCATGGAGGAGACACCCCCACCCAGCAGAATGGACTGCAAGAAGCCTTCTCTAAGCGCTTCCCAGATATCAACTTCACCATGGTCGTCGACTACAGCAAGTACCACAACGTGCGGATCGACAACCAACTGGAAACGGACACCCTCGTACCGGACGTTGTGGCTCTGCAGACACTGCAGGACTTCACTCGTTGGGCTAAGAGCGGCGTTCTGCTTCCGTACAAGCCTGCCAACTTCTCCAAGATCCACGACTCGCTACGTGACAAGGACGGCGCGTGGATGGCGTACACGATCTTCACATTCGGCTTCAAGTACAACTCAAGCCAACTCGATGGCTACGCGGCACCGACGTCCCCCAAGGATCTGACAGACCCGCACTGGGCCGGCAAGATTGCCTCGTCATACCCCAATGACGACGACGCTGTGCTCTTCCTGTACATGCGCTACGTTGAAAAGTATGGCTGGGACTGGATGGCCAACATGGCTCACCAAAATATCAGCTTCAACCGCGGAACGAACGTCGCAAGTGACCTCGTTACATAAGGGGAAAAGGTGATTGGCGTGGGCACCAGTGGCGGTAAGGCTCCGACTGTGTTTGTTGGCGGAAATGGCATCGAATACCTGAGCTGGGGCCAACGGGCTGGTATTTTGACGAAAGCGAAGCACCCTGCCGCCGCCAAGCTGTTCATGAACTGGGTCATGTCCGAGGAAGCACAGACGACAGTGGTGTCCAGCAGTCCGCGTACGGACATCAAGCCCTGGGACATCCCGGAGGCCAACATGGCTGTCTTCCCCAAGTTCATGGAGGATCGTGCCGCGGCGGAGGAGTGGCGTCAGACATTCACGCTGCACATCGGCGAGGTGCAGGGTAAGCCGTCGCCTGGATGGATCGGCCTTCATCCGGGTCAGTAAGGAGAAACGAGGGACGTGGTTCTCTAAGAGACACGCATATGCGGGCAGTCAATAAAAATGACAACTTTTCCTTTCCTTTACAAACGACTTCTTGGTTGTACGCGCACGGTTGAATGCAATGCGTTGAGAATTGTGGTCTCTCGTTTCCATTCTGTCAGCACAAAGCCTGCCTATCTCACTACAGAGCATTCGGAGGAACTTTTGCCGCTGCGGGACACAACGCTCACAGTCCGGGGTGGACACCTGGTAGCCCGGCGTCGGCTCACCTTGCACCTCTCCGAAGTACAGGGCAAACGTTTGGCGCCACTGCTCCGCCGCGGTGCGGTTCGCCATAAACGCTGGGAAGGCGTCCAGATTAGCCTCCGGGATCTCCCACGGGTGGCTCGATCCAGACGGAGCGATGTCCGTGCGCACGGTCTCCATCACCACGGACTCCTGCACCTCCGTGGAAACGATCCAGTTCATGAAGAGCTTGGCAGCCACAGGGTTCTTCGCCTTGGCCAGGATAGCGAGACGCTGGCCCCACGTCAAGTACTCGGTGCCGTTGCCGCCCACGTACACAATGGGGGACGCACCGGCGTAGGTGCCCACACCGATGACCTTTTCTTGGGCCGTGACCAGGTTGTTCGCCACGTGCGAACCGCGGTTGAAGCTGATGCTCTGGTTGGCCATTGCGGCAGCCCACTCCCAGCCGTACTGCTAGACGAACAGCACGGCGTCGTCGTCGTGCGGGTACGATGAAGCGATCTTGCCCGCCCACTCGGGGTTCACCAGATCTGACGAAGACGTGGGTGCGTCCAGCCCGCCGAGGTTGCTCGAGTCGTAGATGTAGCTGAACGAGTTCACGAGGCCATCGTAGATCTTAGAGAAGTTGGCCGGCTTGTACTCCAGCAGATCACCCGCCTTTGCCTAGCGAGGGAAGTTCTGCACGGTCTGGAGCGCCGTGATGTCCGGCACGAGCGTGTCGGTTTCCTGCTGGTTGTCGATGCGCACGTCGTGGTACTTGCTGTAGTCGACGACCATGGTGAAGTTGATTCCGGGGAAGGTATCTTCGAACTTCTCCTCGAGCGAGTCCTGCTGAGACTTGAAGTCTCCTCCGTGGTACATGACGACTTTTCCTCCTTCGGCGATGGCATCGGCGTAGAGTTCTTCAAGCGTTTTGCTCTCGTCTTCGACGGCGAACGCGCATGCAGCGCGAATACCGCGGTGATGGGGGTGAAGAGCTTCATTTATTGTTGGTGACGAGTGGATCGGCAGATGGTAAAATAACTCATGAGCTAGACATTGCTCGTCAATTCGATGAGCAACAGCAATGCTGTTACAGAATCCCATGATCCCGCTAATAGTACATGTAGTGCGGTTGAGTTGCAGTACTGTGCATGTACAGTCAGAGTTTGCTGAGATGCTGGTACTGTAGTATATCCTTTTTCTGAGCTGCAGTTGGCTATCGTGGAAGCACGAAATCCCCACAATTGCTGGGTAAGATGCTCGGTTATGAATGATCTGCAACTGGTGCGTGCTTACAGTCCGGGTGTGACTGGCGTTAACAGTGAAAAATAAATAAATAAAAAATAAAAATGCGTGCTTACTATACTTCCTCCGGGTTCGAAAGAGTGCAAAATTTACAAAGAAAGCTCAAAATTTACAAGAAATAGGCCATATTCACGCGCCGGTAGGGTCGATTTCTGCCAAACTCTCAATCCTCAAGCGTATGAATCGACTGTGCCCTCAAATGAAAGCCCAAGATCTAGCAAGTTTTGTTGCTACAACTTTTATACGATGTGATTTCTGCTTCAAAAGTCATGGCGGCTTTTGCCAGCAGCAGGATCTCCATCTGGGATTTGTGGAGGGACAGCCTACGCGCCCAGGTTTCCCAGGTTAGAAAAATACTCAGATTTCTGATTTTGCAGGTATTGTCCAGGTGATGCCCCAGGTTATATCCAGGTATATGAATTATGAGCGTTATCAGATGAAAGTAATTTAAACAAGGATGGTTAAATTACCAGAACAGTTAATGTCCAGGTTAAAAACCTGGAAAACTCATGTGCGTAGTACTTGAGGAAAAGTGAAAATGACGGCCTTCAGGCTGTGTCGGATGCATTCTAGCCATTCATTTCTTGTTTCAGTGTCCAGGTAGTTTGCAGGTATGAAAACCTGGAAAACTCATGTGTGCACTACTCGGAAAAAAGTCGAAGTGGCGTCGATTGGTATCGATCGGAACCACACGACATGATAATGGCTTCAAAACAATCATTGTGTACCCATCTACTCGTACAGGTTTCTTACAGGTTGCAAACAAAAGTTGTCCATGTATTATCCATAAGATGCACTTCTCGCTGCTGCTCACTGTCTAGCTACGCTTCATCGTGGTGATCTTGTGCAGCATTGCCCAACGCAGCTTGGTGACGCCACTGGGAGACACATCACTTGGCTCTTCGCTGTCAACGCACGTCCACAATAGACGGCACGCAAACACCCCGCAGCTATCGCCATCTGTCTGCTTCGGCTCCGTCACTTCGATGTCGCTGTAAGCTTCATCCTCAAGGGGGCCTGCAAGGAGCTCGCTTGCCATCTTCTTAAGCCGTTTCTTGTTTCTCTTCCCACCCATGCTGTCATACGTCTTCACCAGCCGCGCTTCACGGTCCACTACGATGCATCCCCAATGAACTCCACCAAAATTGACCGGCATAAATACAAAAGCATGCGCCTCAATACCACTAGCAACCTCGCCCAGCGACGTTGGTGCGAGTATGTGCTTCCCCATCTTACCCTTCTTAAGAGGAGGAACCATCACCGTCACGTTGTTCTTGTAAGTAGACAGAAACACGGTAAACGCCCGCAAGGCGTTGTCGTTCAGCCAAGCGGAGTCTCTGAAGCAGAAAAGGTCTGCGTAGGTCAGGTCGAAGCCAAAGCCATGTAGCGGTGTGTATGGCCAGCACTCGAGTACTTGCCAAGTAACAGCCCAGGGGGGGCGGGGTCCGCTACGATACTTTTCACGTCTTGGCTTAGCCATGTGCAACACAGTACCGCATTCCGGCATGTAGCCTGCCAATTCCACAGCGACTGCATCGCTTCTAACTGCACCCGGGTAAATCTGCCAACTTTCTCAATGGCGGCCACGTAACCTTCCGTTTCGCGTGTCACCCCTCCATCACTGTCCAGCTCAATCTCCTCCCCTTTTGCCAAACCACCTCTCAGTTTAGCTAGAGCGTCTTCAACGACGGACTCCGGTAGTCGGAAGCGCACAACCTCGCAAATATATTCCGTGTCCGACATCCACTGGATTGATTTTCCGTCACCTTTCTTCTTTGTTTCATGCGTAGTCAAAAACGAGCTGAGCTCGCGGACACCTGGCTTAATCAATTCCAGCGTTGCTGCCACTTCCGTCACGTCCTTATCTCGTAGTAGAGCTCTGAGTTTCATTCCATTGTTGTATTCTTTCAGCGCCAATGCTGCCTTCTCTCTCATCTGAGCACGATTCAACCGTGGTCGACCGACACGCCTCTTGTTTGTCAGTCGAACCTTTGAGCCTTTGCCTGGCTGCACCGATTCCTGGGCGGAGGCTGTCACTTGTGTCGGGGGTTCGTCTTCGTCATCATCTGGTCCTTTTTCGTGAGCTGCATCCTCTCCACCAGAAGCACTAGGACGAGCATTCGTACCCCCCCCGTTCCTGGGCTACCTCCACCGCCTCCGTGGCTATCACTGCTAATACTGTTGCCCCCGCCACCACTAGCGCCAACCCGATCGGGGCCCGAATCGTCGACGAAGTCTGCATCAGCTTGCACCAGCGGAAACTTCCCTTGACGTAAGTAGTACCACCACTTATCAATCTGCTTCATCGCAGGCTCGAACACAGTCTCATCGCATCGGACAAGCTCGCTGCTGATTCGACCAAACGCCTGCTGCGAACGCCGATACTTCTCGGCTTCACTCAAACTGCCAGCGCTCGCAGCTGGATGCCCTTTGTAGAGCTTAGCAACGAACGGATTTTCCACCTCCATCAAGTCCTGTTGCGAGATGCGATTCTGTCCAAACCACCTATTCATGCACATCAATAACAAAACATGGTTAAAACTTGGTCAATACATTGGTAAAACGAGATACCTGGATAACACCTGGTCAATACTCATAGAAAAACTGGACATACCTGGGCGAAATGGAAGAGAATGGGATGATGAAGGGGCTTCCACACACTTTTCTGTAGACCATTGCATGTCTGCACGGAAGCTTCATAGTCTGCGAAAACTTTAGCGGGTGACTCTCCATTGAAGTTCAGGATCATCTCCGCAACCGCGTCGTCATCGGACATTTCCACGCCTGCAGTCATAAGTAGTATAAGCATCAGCACACATATAATATAGAACAGCAGCATAACCACTTGCCTTGCGTCTTCATTCGCCTGATCATGCTTCGCACGTCGTCCATCGAGACGCGGTGGTTCGAGTTCTCCCTGATGTACTTGTACACGCTGGAAGTGCTGGCTTGGGCGTCGACCAGGAGCTCGATTCCGGGCATGAGCGGAGACTCGGCAGGAACCTGGCGAATACCTGGGTAGGACCTGTAGATGTCGTCGGAAATGGGGTGGTTGTGGCTGTAGACTTCTCGCTTCATGACGATGCCCAACTTTCCATCTCGGCGAAGGACGACTTGTGCAAGCATCTGGAACGGACACTCAGTGCGGCGGAGCTTGTGCGACATCCTCTTCCCCGTCGATCTCTCACGCTCCTTCCAGCCGTGTGTGCAGATGTACTTCCGCTGATAGGGATCCCACTCGTCGGGCACGAGAGGAATTTCTGTGTCAGGAAGCCCTCGGAAGCGGACCTGCTTACGCAAGTCTGCGTTGCGGCGAGCCACGTTGATGACCTCCGCGATGACGATCTTCTGTCGCGTCGCATCCATGTACTCCTGTAGGCTGACATCAAGCAGGGGCCACGAGTCATGCTGGGCCTTGAACGCTAGAACGTGCACCAGGTCCTCGTCTTCAACGTCGGAAACGGTGCGCTTGTTCCCTTGGCGCTGCCCGCCCTTGGTAGCTCCTTTCTTCTTTTTCTTCTTCTGCGCGCCCTCTTCTTCATCTTCTTCAACCTCTTCATCTCCGTCTTCCTCTTCGTCTGCATCTTCTTCCTCTTCGTCTGCATCTTCGTCTTCTTCCTCTTCTTCTGCGACATCTTCTTCCTCTTCGGCCGCTTTCTCCTCTTCATCGCCAGTGGATGAGTCGCCTTCTGCAGTCGCATGAGGGCCGAACTGCGTGGCCCGTGAGTCGTGGGCATCCTGAAGCGCCTGTGATCGCTGCGATCTGGTGCGCGCGCTGGTCACCTTCCTGCGTGCCTCCTCCTCCTGCCGCGCCCGCTCGGCCATCTGCGCCTTGATATGGGCCATCTTGGGGGTGCGCGCCATGATGCTGGGGTCTCCAGGGCCGAGCAGCCGCCGCACGTCGAATGCCACGTGGCTGGAGCTGGCCCCCTCGAATTGGTGGCTGTGAGGCAAAAGCTGAAATGACGGTAATAAAAAACGGGATAAATTATCCCTGGACAATACCTGTCGCCAGACCTGAATAATACCTGTTTTGCAAAACCTGGGCTAGTAGCTTGCCGTTTGTGGAGGGCCGAAAGTTTCGAAACCACGATTAAGTACGAAAATGAAGCTTTGCATTTACTCCTTTTTGATCATAACTCAGTTGTTTTTCAAGATTTTTGAGTGAATAAAGGACGAGAGCAAATCCCAGACCGTTCCGCATCGAACACAACAATCCGCGATCCAATCGCATGCCTAGAAATAATGTTACGATGTCGAGAAAATAATCTTGCACTCTTTTCCAACCGGAGGAAGTACAAGTAGCGATTTTCAGATCTGCTCCCAGTAATACAAGAGAATAACAACGTCATCACTTCGGAAAATTACTGAGTCTGATGAGAATGCACCCGAAATTGGATTCTTCCTTTTATTAGAGCATCTCCACCGAAGCCGCGCCATCGCTATCGCCAAAGGGATTTGGCGCGAATATTACGTGGGACGGTAATTTATCTCCCACCGGGGCCTTGCTCTCGCTAAAAACTCTCCTCAGACTCGCCAAAAGGCGCCTCTTCGCGCCAAATTCGATCCCATATAGCGAGTCTGGTGAGTCTCTCTCTCTCTCTCTCTCTCTCTCTCTCTCTCTCTGGGATGACAATAGAGATGGCGAGTTTCGGGTGCGTTCAATCCTCGCTTAACCAGTAATATATTTGTTTCAGCGCACCAAAGGTCGCTTTGGCGATAGCGATGGCGCGGGCGCGGTGGAGATGCTCTTACACATGTAAATACTCCTAACCTAATGTATTGTGTTGTACATGTACTGTACCAGCAAGTGGTGGCCACTTGCGAGATGACGAATGACAAATCGATGTCTGTGAAACGGGGAGCCAGCCTACAGTACATGTGCGGTGTTCGATCAACTGCTGAAGATCTGTCGCACGATCTACGGAGCTCGGTGAACTGGATCTACATGTACATATACCTTGACGCTTCCGGTGCACGGGGCCCTTTTAAGGACATCTTGCCGTCGTCACTGCATGCGAGACCGCCACGCCCATTTTCGACTGGCTGCTTGGAGCGTTTACTTAATCACTTGCACGTTATCCCTAGGGGGCTCCTAGTGTCCCTGTGGGTAAGGCCCACGAAGAGCAAGCGTTCCACTGAGGGTTCGAGTCTCGCCCGGAGCGATACCGATACAAACGCCACGTAAGTCTACCCCCGACTACCTCCATCACTACATCCCCTGGAACCCCTTAAGAGCATCTCCAACGGTAGTGCAATATACACAAAAATGACCGAAAATGCGCAAGTGCAAAAAAATCGATCTCCAACGGTGTAGTGATAGGGGCACAGAAGTAACAGTGAAGTAACATTTGAAAACTGATTGTGCACTAGGGAAGCCTCGTAGGGAATAAAGCCCGGTTTTCCTCTACGAATCGGCCCGTAATGCACACGTAGTGCACAACGAAAATATTCTCGTGCGAGCGCCTACTAAGTACTGCGTTGACGGATGCTGGAAACAGGTACACATGCTCCTACAGAACGTATATAGGCACTAGTTAGGTATACAGCGGGATTTCTTCCTTGGTAAGGCGCTTGCAACACTCTCACGGTTGCTATAGTCTCAAGACAAAGTGGCAGTGTACTCCAAACCCATATTTGCAAGCAGGGGGAGGTCTCATCGTCGTGCAGGTCATCAAGCAGGTTCTCGCAATAGTAGGATGACACCTCTACTATGAGGTAAAGGCAGCTGCATTGACTGTTCTGGGGCAACTCCTCCGCTTTCACTATGCATTTCTGCAATACCGTTGGGGAAGCGAAAACAAATGCAAGCTATTTCATGCATGTTCGTCCTGTTTTTACGTAGTGTCCAGCCGTTCACTTCGCCTTATCATTTTGGCACTACCGAATTTCCTTTGTGATAGGTATGTTTTCTTTTGCGCGCTACAATAGCAATTTCATAACTGCAAACTGTGTCTGGATTGGTGCACATGTTAGAGCAAATCTAGGGCTTTCATTGTGTACACGTTTTATCTCCAAAAGATTAGTAGTTTTCAAGAAAATACTTTTCAAAGTCAAAAATTCAGCTTGGTCTACTAAATCCCCTTAACATCTAAAATGTTTTGTGTTCCCAAAGATTGGTACCACCAAACCACAAGCAAAACGATCCTTTCCAAGCCAAAGCAAAGCCACAGGGTGCAAGTCTGACGAGGATGCAACTAAAAACATATCATTATCAAAATCCAAGATGCACAGTTATTCGCATATCATGGCAATTCTTCTCTACTCGTCGTCGCTCTCTTCGTCGCCGTCGTTTTCCTCGAGCGAGCCAAGGATGTCGGCCTTGCCCTGCTTCGCCAGCGACGCCTTGACGTGGTCTACGCCCTTGTCGGAGATCATGTTCGTGTCGAGCTCGAGGCGTGCCAGGGCCGGCTTGGACGGAACGAAAGTATCGGCGACGGCGATGGCACCCTTGGCCGTGATCTCGTTGCCGCACAAAGACAGCTCCTCAAGCGCCGGGAGACAGCCCGCACCCAAAGCGGCCACGAACTCCTTGAGACCGTCCGACGTCACCTCGTTCTCGTCCAGGCGCAGCACCTTCAGCTGGGACTGGGACTTGAGCAGCGGAGCCAGTGCCGTGATGCCCTCGTCCGCCAGCTCGTTGCCCGACAGGTCCAGCTCCAGCAGCTGGATCTTGCTAGTCACCAGCGCCTCGGCCACCTTCTCAGCACCTTCAGCGCACAGCGAAGCATCGCGCAGCTTGAGGTACTGCAGGTTCGGCTGCTTGCCGATAGCTTCCGCCAGCTGAGTGGCTCCGTCGTCCTCAAAGGAGCAATCGCTCAGGTCCAACGACTTGAGCTCGCGCAGGTTCGCGTTGACGCTGCGCGCCATCTGCTCGCTCGCCTCCGGGCCGGCACGAGCACTTGCATAACGCAGCAATGTGAGCTTCTTGCACTGCACCAGCACGTTGGCGACTGCCACACAGCCATCGTGACCACTCATGTTGTTGTAGAAGTGGAATTCTTCCAGCGTAGACTGCGCGTCCTTGCCATTTTGCAACACGATTTCCTGCGCGATCACGCTGGCCGCAGCAGCAGAGATGCCGTTGTTGCAAAAGAGGAGGCGGCGGAGCGTCGGCTGCGGGATCAGCAGGTCGAAGCACGCACGAACACCCTTCTCGCCGAGAGCGTTGTCGCTCAAGTCGATCTCATCCAGGACGTGGCCACGAAGTGCGCGGCACATGACAGCGAGGACACGGAGTGCCTCATCCTCCGGGCGACCGGCGATCACATCAGCCAGATCTACCACCCTGAGGTCGCTCTGCAAACGTGCCAGGAAGGAGTCCGCGATGACTTGAGCACCCGAGTCTGTGTAGCTCTTGCCACGCAGCGAGATGGACTTGAAGTGCAGGGGTGTGCGTTCGTTCACCTTAATCCCGGCGGCCTCTAGCAACTGCTGCGCACGAGCAGCATCAACAACTTCACGGCTTTTGTTTTCGAATTCAAAGCTCGCTTCGGACGAAATGACCAGCTTCTGATCGAGCATGACCGTCACGTCCTCAACAGAGGCAGCCTCTTCCTCCTCATCATCATCATCATCTTCGCCCTCCTCTTCATCCTCGTCGTTGTCCTCTAGCGAGCCCAGCACATCGCTCTTGTTCTTGCTCTCCAGCAGCGACTCAATGTTGGCCACGCCGTCAGCAGAAACCTGGTTGCCGTCAATGTCCAGCTTCGCGAACGCCTTCTTGTCGACCACAGCCTTGACAAGAGCAAGCGCACCAGAGGCGCCGATCTCGTTCACGTTAGCCACAACCTGCTCCAGCACGGGCGAGCCAACCTTCAAAGCCTTCGCGATCGCCTTCGCGCCCTTCGATCCGATCTCGTTCTCCTCCACCTGCAGCAAGCGCAGAGCAGCGCTCACACACAGCATCTGACCGAGCGCGGGCATGCTCTCCGCCGTAAGGTCGTTGCCGGACACATCCAGCGTCGTGAGGCCCGCAGCCGCGCCGCCCTCGCGCAGCGCATCGGCAATGGCCACCATGCCGTCGTCCTCAATAGCCGCGTCGCGGAGGTTAATCTCCGCCAGGTTTGGCATGTTCTTGACCGCGGCGGCGATGGCCTCGGCTCCCTGCGCCTTGAACGTGTTGTCGCTCAGGTCGAGCTTCTCCAGCTTCTTGAGCGAGGCCAGCGCCGTGGCGAAAGCCAGACTTCCCTCCCTCTGCGCGCGCGTGGCCGAGAACCGCAGGTCCTTGAGCGCGGGCGACAGCGGCAGCAGCTTGGCCAGCGCGATGGCGCCTCCGTCGCCGCTCATGTTGTTGTAGAAGTGGAAAGTCTCGAGCTTGGTGGGCGTGTCGAGGCCACGGAACAGCAGCACCTCCTGCGCGATGACGCCAGCGGCCGCCGCCGAGATGCCGTTGTTGCAGAAGTACATGTGCTTCAGCTGCTCCTGGTTCTGCAGCAGGCCGAAGCACGCGCGCACGCCCTTCTCGCCCAGCGCGTTGTCGCTCAGGTCGATGCGCGTGAGCGTCTTGATGGCGCTCAGCGCGTCGCAGAGCGTGGCCAGCACCTGCAGCGCCTCGTCCTCCGGGCGGCCGGCGATCATGTCGGCAAAGTCCACGCTCGTGAGCTGCGCGAAGGCACCGCGCGCCTCCAGCCGCGAGAAGAAGGCGGCGATCACGCGCGCGGCCTCCAGCGTGTAGCTCTTGTTGCGCAGCGTGATGTGCGTGAATGCGGGCGGGGCGGCCTGCGCCTCGGCGTCGGCGTAAGACTGCACCAGCTCGTGGGCGCGCGCCTCCGTCACGAGCTCGCGCTCGCCCTCGAAGGACAGCACGGTCTTGGTGGTCGCCATGGTGATACGCTGCTGGGGTTGGGCACTCGGCCTTTGTGTGGGGAAATGAGACTGTGGTGATTCATTGAATTGGGTGGTGCACATAGAGTCCCCTGCAGAAGGCGATACACCATGCGAGTTTGACCTTAGTGACGTAGCATTAGACATGGCTACACATGTGGCGATCTTCTGTCTTGATGTGCATCCATCGCCATTGACTGGCCCCGGGAGCAGCGCGTGGGTTGGCAAGTGTCCGTGTTATTCCTAAGTTATCAAATCCATCAACGCACTATGCAAATGCAAACTACTAATATATGCGGCCGCATGTCCGCCGCGAGCGTCACTCAAGCGCACGCGGCGGTGGAGATCCCCTTGCCTGCCTGTCCGCCTGCCGACAAGAAGGCGGCAACGACGACAGGAGCGCTCATGCTTTCACGTTACTGGAAATACGACTGCACTGTCTCCTGCACCTTCTCAGCTGTCTCCCGCAGGGTGGACTTGATCAGCGACTGAGTTTCCACGAACGATGCACACGAGAATACCTCTTCGGAACCTGCATCATCATTAAGACGCCACAAGGTTAGACTGATAAGATCAAGCACCAAAGCGCCAACCAGACAAACCAGCAAGCGTACCCTGTGCAGTCTCCGAAGTCACCTCGCAGAACTGGAACGTCTCCTGCGACCAGTCAATCGCAAAAAGCAGCGCAAGCACTAGCACAATAATCGCGACAATAAACAGGGGCGTGAAGACGAACACCCGCTTGGCCCATGTCCGGCGGATCTCGGCCGTCTGAATTGCTGTCTGCTGCTCGAACTCCTCCGTCTCTTCTGCCAGCGCCTGGACCTCGCTCGCATCAACTTCCGGAAGCGACACCGCGTCCGACTCCTCGCTCTCCTGGCTAAGCACCTCCTTGGGCGCGAAATCCGAGTCCGCCTCCGAGTCGCTCGAGGTCTTCAACGTGTTGATGCTCTCGGCACTGGGCATGTACTTGGCTCGCTCACGCGCGCGCTGCACGTCCTCCTGCTGTTGCGCAATGGGCGCGTAAATGTCCACCATGTCATTCAGACCGAGCTGCTTCACGTGGAAGTTGGTGGTGGGTCCGTCCCACTCGTTCTTCTTCTGCTCCTTATCCTCCTCATCCCCAGACGGAGCAGCTTCTTCCTCCACCTCCACCTCCTCCTTTTCCTCCACCTCGCTGCTCTCCTTCTTCTCCTCCGCCACCTTCACCTCCTCCATCACAGTCGTCTTGGTCATCGTCACCTCCTCCGTAGTCTCACTGCATCACATACACTCAAAACTGTCAACTTCCATCCCCAATGCATACCACCTTCTCTACCAATGTCTGCGTAGAAGCCTACCGAAGGGCGTTGTCCGAGGGGCTGGCCACCTCGCTCACAGTCACGAACTGCTGCGCGGACACCGAGCGCGTCGTGGGCTCCGCCTGCTCCTCGTGCTCGGGCTCGGGCATCGAGGCGAAGCGGTCCACCATCCTCCGCGCGATCGAGTTCTTCTTGTCCACTTGGTCGTTGGCCACGTCCACCACCGTCTTGCTCTTCTTGCTGCGGTGGCCGGTGTCCGCGCGGTCGCCAAGGCCCTTGCGCTTGCCGCTCTCCTTCTTGCCCGTGACGCGTGCCACGGCTTCGTCGATGCGCTTCTTCTGCTGCTGCGCCATCGCCAGGCGCGCGGCCTCCAGCTTGGACACGGGCGCGGGCGACAGCGCGTCCTCGCCGTTGAAGCTCATGCCGGCGTTGCTGCGGTCTGCAATCTGGGCGGCCATCTCTCTCCAACGAGTGCTCTTCCTTTTTGTATGGGAATCTCGTAATGAGGCCCAAACTGCGCAGCTTTGAGAACTCTCAGGGTGAGCTTTTGAATTTTCAAAGGGTCGGCTGCTGCGCCCGTCCAGTCGGGAGTACGAGCATGGCTACCGAGCCCGTCTGAAGGGGGTGAATGCAGATCGGTAACGCGAGTGTGCGGGAAAATGAATTGCGCCGCGTTTCTGCAGACTGACTTGGAATTTGTATGGCCATCTGCTGGTTGAAGAAAATGAATTGCGTGACGTCACTGCAGTGCGGTGCTGCTTGGGCACCATGCAGGGCAATGACGTCGCGCGATGCTCGAGCGAATTCCCCACTCCTCGATGTGACCAGACTACGATTTGAGGCCTTGGAGACAGAAGCGGACTCTTGTGGTCATTCTAGCGAAATGAAAGGAAACGTCCTGGCTAAGGAACGTTGACTTGGGGCCAGTGCAAGTACGTCAGCGCAGTGTAGCCATGTAGACGAATCGCACGATCGGTGGTCGGCGTGCCGATGGGTGGATGGCAAGAACGAGTGGAGTGGGGCCGCTGGAATGGAGATCGAAGTTCGTGCTGCGATGAAGTGGGTACTGGCCGTGTGTGCTCGGTTGGAGGCAATGGCATCGCATACGTCAGATGTCTGTGTGCGCTTCGCCGTCGTGAAAATACCAGCGCCGCCGAGAAGTTCATGAACTAGATCAACTCCGAAGAAGCTCAGCAACGCGCGTGTCGTAACAGCTCGCGGATTAACAAGATTCAAAGGATATGCAAGAAGGTTGCGCCCCGGCAGAGGTGTATTACTTTACTGGACATCGCGCTCAAGATCGCGATGTAAGCACTTCCTGCTACAAGGTAAACCATCGCCGAGGTTCGTTTCACTGTAGGCATACTGGGTATTGCAAAAGCCTCCAAATGCGGTGATTGCTGAAGCTCCAACATTAATTCGATTGATTGTCCAGAGATTTTGCTACGGTGCATCACGCAATGGTAGGTGCTATGATAAACGTCAGTGGGTGGAACGGGGCTAAACCGTGACCAATGTCACTACCGTACAAGTAAATGCAACTCCATTGGTGAGTTACACTTTGCAGACGACGAGCCTCGCTACGTGTAGGTATTAGACTGCAACTTCTTCCCGGTCTGCCTAACTCACTACGTGTATTGAGAAGTTGCAGGAAGCTTTTGCCGCTGCGGGACACAACGCTCACAGTCCGGGGAGGACACCTGGTAGCCCGGCGTCGGCTCACCTTGCACCTCTCCGAAGTACAGGGCAAACGTTTGGCGCCACTGCTCCGCCGCGGTGCGGTTCGCCATAAACGCTGGGAAGGCGTCCAGATTAGCCTCCGGGATCTCCCACGGGTGGCTCGATCCAGACGGAGCGATGTCCGTGCGCACGGTCTCCATCACCACGGACTCCTGCACCTCCGTGGAAACGATCCAGTTCATGAAGAGCTTGGCAGCCACAGGGTTCTTCGCCTTGGCCAGGATAGCGAGACGCTGGCCCCACGTCAAGTACTCGGTGCCGTTGCCGCCCACGTACACAATGGGGGACGCACCGGCGTAGGTGCCCACACCGATGACCTTTTCTTGGGCCGTGACCAGGTTGTTCGCCACGTGCGAACCGCGGTTGAAGCTGATGCTCTGGTTGGCCATTGCGGCAGCCCACTCCCAGCCGTACTGCTAGACGAACAGCACGGCGTCGTCGTCGTGCGGGTACGATGAAGCGATCTTGCCCGCCCACTCGGGGTTCACCAGATCTGACGAAGACGTGGGTGCGTCCAGCCCGCCGAGGTTGCTCGAGTCGTAGATGTAGCTGAACGAGTTCACGAGGCCATCGTAGATCTTAGAGAAGTTGGCCGGCTTGTACTCCAGCAGATCACCCGCCTTTGCCTAGCGAGGGAAGTTCTGCACGGTCTGGAGCGCCGTGATGTCCGGCACGAGCGTGTCGGTTTCCTGCTGGTTGTCGATGCGCACGTCGTGGTACTTGCTGTAGTCGACGACCATGGTGAAGTTGATTCCGGGGAAGGCATCTTCGAACTTCTCCTCGAGCGAGTCCTGCTGAGACTTGAAGTCTCCTCCGTGGTACATGACGACTTTTCCTCCTTCGGCGATGGCATCGGCGTAGAGTTCTTCAAGCGTTTTGCTCTCGTCTTCGACGGCGAACGCGCATGCAGCGCGAATACCGCGGTGATGGGGGTGAAGAGCTTCATTTATTGTTGGTGACGAGTGGATCGGCAGATGGTAAAATAACTCATGAGCTAGACATTGCTCGTCAATTCGATGAGCAACAGCAATGCTGTTACAGAATCCCATGATCCCGCTAATAGTACATGTAGTGCGGTTGAGTTGCAGTACTGTGCATGTACAGTCAGAGTTTGCTGAGATGCTGGTACTGTAGTATATCCCCTTTCTGAGCTGCAGTTGGCTATCGTGGAAGCACGAAATCCCCACAATTGCTGGGTAAGATGCTCGGTTATGAATGATCTGCAACTGGTGCGTGCTCACAGCTTTGTACTGTTCTGTACACTGCTCGAAGTACCACCGAGTGGGGCTTGCGTGGCCAACTAAGATGCATACAGCGCTTGCCTGCACAATGCAGTACAAAATAGCAGCCCAAGCCTACCTTTTTAATCTGGATCCACGGCGGACCCTGGAATATAGTAGTATTCGACCCGTATTGATTTCTTACGTTCTCGCCATCACTAGAAATGGTTTCTTCATCGTTTGCGATAGTTTCACTGTTCTGTGTGCCGTAATATCTGCACAAGTCTTGAGTAGACACTTTTCTTTATCGAGTTTTGGCTTTAGGTGGTGTTTATAGGTGGGTTTGTCGGTGCTACCGGTGTTGCAACTCAGCAAAAACAGTTGTAAAAGAATTCTGGAAAGTCTTTAGAGCCAGAAGGTGCACGTTTATACACGTGTGCCCTTTGACAAAGGATTATCCTAGTCGTACATTCTCGCAGTTCTATTGGTCAATCCCCTTTTCTTAGGATGTGACAGGGGTGCCTACAGTATGCTGCGATCAGTTTAATAGAGCGGAATAATACTGGTCTTTGTATCGAACTACCATATGGAAACGCGTGGTAAGAGTTTTATAGCCAACCAAAGCACGTATTTCACTATTTCTGCAATATTACTGGTTCTACTAAACTGGTCAATTCTACTAAACTGGTCAAAACACTTAAGAGTAGTTTTTTGCCATGACGGACACGACGTCGGATGCGGCGTCCGCTGCTGCGACCCCGGCGCCTGTGGTGGTCAACACGCTGCCGTCGCTGAACCCTCCGCTGTTCTTCGAGATCGTGGAGGACCAGGTGTACCGCTCCAACAAGTGCGACGCGTCGTCGATCCCGTTTCTGGCCACGCTGCAGCTCAACACGGTGGTGTATCTCTCGTACGACGACCTCTCGCGCGACTTGGCGGCGTTCTTCGCCGAGAAAGAGATCAATGTGGTGCGCTCAGTGCTGCGTACATCGGTGCAGTGAATGGGTTGGTGGGGCTGAAGTGTGGTTCGTTGGTTGTGGCTGGCAGATCCACCTGGGCATGAAATACCGCACGGCGTCTTCGCAATGGAAAGGAATCTCGGAAGGAATGGCCAAGGAGGCGATCGAGTGCATCCTGGATCAGAGACGCCATCCCATTCTCGTTATGTGCAAGTACGGGTTATGGTATTGGTGCGAGTCGAAGGCTCTGGCGAGAAATTTAATGGTCTGGTTCTGGTTGTGTGTAGGACTGGTGTGCACTTTGCAGGAACCATGATCGGCTGTTTGCGGCGTCTGCAGAATTGGAGCTTGACTTCGACTATTGATAAGGTAGTAAGCAGTACTTGAAGCGATGGGAATGATCCATTTAGTGAGGGGCTAACGGCGGGGTTGTGCAGTATCGGAACATTGCGGGCAGTGTCAAGACGAGGTTCGAGAACGAGCAGTTCATTGAGCTCTTCGACGTGGACTTGGTCACGTTGCCGCAACAACTGCCATCGTGGTTTACGGTCCATCAGCGACTAATGGTATGTTCTGGGAGTGCAATAAGTCTGCTGGATGAATGCTGATAGTTTTTGCTGTTGTTGTCAACACGAACAGGAGGAAGAGCGAATCGCGCTGACCAAGGGCGAGTTTTTCCCTGGTCGAAGTCCTGACAAGGTCGAAGAGCAACCGAAAAAGGAGCTATCGCAGCCTGAAGATGCTGAAGCGAAGTCAGGAGGTGACCAACCAGGTGACTCGACGACGACTACGGATGCGCCGACAGAAGCGGAAGTTCTAGCGTATCAGAAGTACTTCTTCTACCTTCAAGGGCCACTTGTGTCTTCATCGGTGAAGTTCTCGGAGAAGAAGAGCATTATTGGTGATGACGACGACGACTAAAGAGCAGCTAGACATAGCAACCCCCTGTCTGTATTATTGACGAACCACCAGCAGAAAAGTCGATCGAAAATGCAATGCGATACTGGTGGAAAGCTACAAAGCCATGGGTTGCGGAAGCCTGAAAAACCTGCTTAGGTCAGGTCCTGCGCGACGTCGACCTCGCCGATAATGCTCTCCTTGATGCGCAGCAGCAGTGTAATCTTCCACGGCTCGATCTTCGAAATGGTGTCAAACTGGAACACGGCATCGGCAAATGCGTCGGCGTTGAAAGCCTCGAAACTCTGGTTCATGGCCTGCAGGAACTTGCCCTCACGGCTGTCTGCGAACGTGTAGTCGATATCCTGGAACTCCTCCCACTTCATCTGCACAAGAACCATATCCTTGGTCGCCAGTGCACAGATGCCAGCATTCAGCAGGTGGCTCTTGGCGTTGAACTTGAGCAGGTTTGACTCCATGGAAGACTTCGCGATCGTCTCGTAAATCTCGCGCGCCGCGTCGTACCTTCGGGCAGCATCACAGCAGATTGTTAGCTGGTCACTTATTCAACCATTCCAGATTTTCTACACCTCTGATACTCACTTTTCCAGCTCAGCCGAGAATTGCGCCACCTTGAGCAGCATGTTGTTGGCCGAGGACGACTGGTTCTCTCCAGAAAAGTAGTCGGCAGCCTGGCGATAGGCCTCCAGCGCCTCCTCCTTGTTGTCCTGCTGCTCGTAGATCTCGCCAATCTGCTTCTGCAGCTTGGCGGCATTGGAGAAGCGACCGGCATCACACAGCATGGAGATCGCCGTCTTGAAGTGCACCATAGCGTCTGCAGACCACGAAAAAGTATCCATTGTCAGCTTCGATCAACCCACCTCCAGCCAGTGGCCAGCACTCACCCATGGGGTTCACCTTCGCCAGAGCTTCGGCCGCCTGTTGGTAAAACTGGGCAGCGCGCGAGTTCTCATTCAGGCGCGACTAAATAGAAAATAAAACAACAGCAGCATTAGTTTCATTTCAATCCGACTCGTGCACGACTTGACGAACGTTGACGTACTTGGCATCGCGCGCACTTCTCGTAGGCCTCCGCAGCCTTCTGCCCTGCATTGCAGCGAATAAATAAATAAATGTTGAATATATTAGATAAGCGAACAGAGAGAGAGAGAGCAGGAGGAATAAATGTTGTTATTGTAGCGCAGAAGCTCACAGTTCTTGGCGATCTTGAACTGGTTGCCCGCCTTCTCGAACAAGTCGCTGGCGTCCTCATTGCGCTGCGAGCTGGAGCCGAAGGAGAAGAAGGACGTCTTCTTCAGCGCCTTCTCGCCCTGCGCCAGGTAGTCGTTGGCCTTGGCTTCGGCGGACATGTCGGCAGCTCACTCGCTCGAGCCGAAAGAAGCCTTTGGACAATTCCCCCTTTGGTCGGAACGTAACGACGCCACACGGATGAATAATGTGGTACACACACATTAGAATATACTGAACTCGAGTCGTTTTTTTGAAGTGGAACTTCGACTTCAACGTCGTGTACTTCTCTACTTTTTTTAAGCTTAGTTATAAAGTAGGAAACTCGACCCTAGGTCGACTTCATGCAGCAGAGCATTTTGCAGTGTTTGCATCGCATTGCGCGGCTTTTTGCCGATCGAGGACATGACGACGTCCTCTGCCTGAGCAAAATCTGCGGGTGATACCGATCCTGCGTCAACGGGTTTGGCTTGCAACTGGTATCGAGCTCGGACGACGGACGAGCGCAGTGGGTCGGATGGCGATGGCGAGATGACTGTCCAAACTTTATCTTCGAACTGGAGTCAAGGAACCACGTGGATGCGCCGACCACTACAATGCGGTCGCCTTCGTCGTAGCGGCGGTAGATAACAACCCCGTCAATGTTTTGAGGTGCCTCACGAGAGTTGGCGACGCAATTCATCTCAAATGGATGAGGGTTGCTTTTGCGAATCTGGAAAGGAAGCGAACAATGCCGTTTCCATCGGAGAGTGAGTTCTCAGTACTTGGTATTGAGTAATGCAGTAGCCAACGTACCGAGTTGAAAGATTTGTCGACGTCGCTGCTGACAAACTGCCACAAAATGTCCGCGGCGTCCTGCATCGAACAGTTCAAGGGTGTGGCTGTGATCGTCTCGGCAACACGATGACCATCACCTTGGTGGCGTGTGTCTTGACTCCGACATGCAATCGCATAGGACTCTTTTTCTTGTGTCGAAAAAATTGTCCATGTTGCAAGACGCAGCGAATCCAATCCGCGTTCTAGGTCAGCCAGAACGGCGTTGCTGTAGTCGATCCGCGGCGGAAAAAGCGGAAGCGCGGGCTTATATTGGAAAATAAATTCTCGTCCCTAGTAAAAGCAGCGACCTCAATCTTTAGCCATACCAACAACACTACAGAGTAACTTGAGGGAGTACTTAGTAGATGAAATGGCAGCACGTACCTCGAAGACCCCTTGCTTTCCGAGCACTTTGAATGGCAGCGGCCGTCTCCTGCTGCTTATCCAGGATTGCCTTCAGCTCACGGTTCGTCCTCTCCGATCGCTTCCGCTCTTCGCACTCTATCGCAGCTAAACTCTGCCACGCACTTCCTCCTCCAACATTTGCAAGCGCCAAACGATCGTGGCGGAGCTGTTGTAGCTGAACCAACCGCGAATTCAGCTCCTCTCCTTTCTGTCGAAGATACATCAACTCGCTTCGTTTGCGACGCTGCAGCCCCGTTGTGTACGGTACTGGGCCTGGCTTCCTCCCTTTTTGCCTTTCTAAACGCTTGGTCACTACTACGTGTAGCCGGTGCGCTTGGCCTAATGCGACCTGTTTAGCATCCCCCGCTGAACCTTCGCCTTCACTCGAGACGCTGTCGTTGGTGCTGAAGCCACTTTCATTCAAGTCATCGAGAGTCCTGAGCTCATTGGCAAACATCGCACTGATGGAGCTCATCCGCAGCAATGGCCTCCGTCTAGCAGCTTACTGAGGTGCAGGAGAGATTTACAGATGTTAACGCCATTCCAGTTTACACATTCAAGTTCCAGACGAGGTCTTAATTTTGAAATCGAACAAAATGGGAACTTTTCAAACATTTACCCATTTTAAATGGACACTGCAATGACTAAGCAGATTGTCTAAGCTTACTGCTCGCCCGGGTGAAGACCAAGCCAGCCAGGCGACGGCTTGCCCTGCACTTCGCCGATGTACAGCGAGAACTTCTGGCGCCACTCCTCCGCCGCGGCACGGTCCTCCATGAACTTGGCAAAGGCAGCCATGTTGGCTTCTGGGATATCCCAGGGCTTGTTGGTGTTGATGTCCGTACGCGGGCTGTTGGACACCAGGGTCGTCTGTGCCTCCTCGGAGATGATCCAGTTCATGAACAGCTTGGCGGCGGCAGGGTGTTTCGCCTTGGACAGAATCCCCATACGTTGACCCCAGCCGAGGTACTCAGTGCCGTTGGTGACGAAAGTCAGCGAGTTGCCACGCACACTGCAACCCACGCCGATAGCCTTCTCACCGGAGGTTACCAGGTCACGGGCAACGTTCGTTCCCCGGTTAAAGCTGGCATTTTGCTGGACGAGCTTGGAGACCCAGTCCCAGCCGTACTTCTCCACATAGCGGGTAAACAGGAACAGCACGGCATCGTCGTCGTTCGGGTAGGACGAGGCGATCTTGCCAACGTACTTGGGGTCCACCAGGTCGGCCGGAGTAGCGGGCGGCTCCAAGCCATTGAGAGTGGTCGTGTTGTACACGAAGCTGAACTGGTAGATCGAGTACCCCAGCCACGCGCCGTTCTTGTCTCTCAGCGAGTTGTGGATCTTAGAAAAGTTGGCCGGCTTGTACGGGAGCAGGTCACCGGTCTTCGCCCACCGCGTGAAATCCTGCAGGGTCTGCAGCGCGACTACGTCAGGCACCAGTGTGTCGGTCTCCAACTGGTTATCGATACGCACGTCGTGGTACTTGCTGTAGTCGACGACAGCGGTGAAGTTCATCTTCGGGAAGCGCTTCACGAAGGCGTCGTGAAGAGTGTCCTGCGAAGTAGCAGTGTCGCCACCATGGTACAGAACAAGGTTGCCGCTTTCGGTGACAGCGTCCGCGTAAAGCTGGTCAATGGTCTTGGTCTCTTCACCGGAGTTGGACTTCGCGACAGCGTCAGACGAAAGCAGGGCAAAGACGACAAGCAGTGGAGCAAAGAACTTCATGGCCGGTGGTTCTCGAGGCCGAAAGGTGGCGCTGGGTATTGAACGACTTGGTGCCGAGGCAGTGAATTTGAGAATGAAACTTGTTGGGCGATTGCAGCCTTGGGCCTCTCATTCACGTCTGAGAGTCCTATCGGCCCGATGTTGATTCGACAGTCGCGAGCATTGCTGTCCGTGGTTCAATGCCCGCACTTGGCAACCCGACCGGCTCAAGCGGGCAAGGCCATAACGACATTCTGGATGACGCTGGTCCTCAAAGTGTACAGAGCGATACGCAGGCTACCGGTAAAATGAGAGGCGGTCTCTAAGAGACCATTCATAATGTACTGTACATACAGTACAGCCATATTCAGTGAATATTATTAACACCCACACTACTGTACCTGACAACTGTTGTTGCGGAATTAAGATCTATCATGTTACTCTTACAGTAAAACGGCCCCCTGCTACATGTACGTGTGTACAAGCAAAGTGAGGAGAAACTCTCACAGTTCGCAGCTCCGCCAAACTCGTTGGCCAGCAATACAGTGGTGCACCGCGTTTTCGGCACCGGTATAAATCAATACCCCAAGATAGTAGATTGGAATTTGACTACATTACAAGTAATACCAGTGACCTACCATATATGATTTCTTGCTATAGCCGATTTATGTACCCATTCCGAATACGCGGTGCACCACTGTACATGCCAGTCGTTATTGTAGAACTGGAGTGCATAGCAAAAACTCCCATCCCGGTTATCCGCCTTCTCTTTGTGGATCGTGGTACTCAATGAATACCACTAATATATAGTGCTTTTCAGTTGTTTTGGCGAATCGGACGTGTAAAACAGTTACCAGTCCGTTCCAGATCTACTGGAGGTTTGAGCACGTTTGGCTCGCAATTGGTTAAAAATAGTTATAGAGCGAATGGCCGCCCACACCCTCGACGACCTGGTGGCCAACGTGAAGGTGGCGCTGGACGAGCTGCCGCCGGCAACACTGGACGCGGGCTTCTAGACGCTCCAATGCGTGATGAACGATTGTGTTGCTGGTGGTGGTGACAACACATTCAAGATTCGACACATGTCGAAGTCGAAGCTTGCGCGGGAGGGACGACTTCCACGGTGCATCAAGTGCTCTGTTACTACTGCCTCATTTCTGCCTCCTCTCGATCGATCTGCAGATTCTGGCCATAGTGAAACTAGTACTAGTATTTTCCTATAGTTGAGGAACAAGCTAAATAGTGGTACATATCAATAGATTTGGAACGGACTGGTACCTACTAAGATGGGGCTAGGTTATCGGAGCAGATTAGCAGGTCCCTCGTAGGGAATTAGGACCAAGAATTGCTAGTCCGATGGAAGCACTTGCGCAGGTCCTACAAACAGCCGAAAGCCCGAATGTCGCTCATTTTCACGGCATTCGCGGTTTGAGGTCTTACGAAGGACTCCTGCCAAGTCTTGTGGCAGGACTTTCATACGAGCTGACTCTAATACGGCGTATGCCATACGCAGAATAAACTTAGGGAAACACGATGCAGTCGATACGTTAAACACTCCAGTCTTCGCCCTTCGCCTTCGCGGGTTCCGGCATTGCTTGCTTCCCTAAACAAAGCTTGCTTGACTTGGACTCCAACCGGAGTCCATTGAACGGAGAGAGTCCGGGAGACCGCTCATCGGGCTCGTCCGAGATTTGCATCTCAGATTTAGAGACCGCCAACCTCAGATTAACTGACCTACAAAGTCCTACGTAGGACTCGGCAAAATGACCGAAAGGCACAATACAACATGTACACCATTTCAAGGCCAAATTGAGAGAAGTCAAAATCAAAACAAAAACGACCAAAATCAAAACAAGAGAGATCAAGAAAAAGGGAATTGTCCCGGTCAAAATTTTCCGGATGGAATTTTCTGTTCGACATAGAGTGGGCAAGTCAGTTGCTCTGTACAATATATTCGGTCTTGAAGGTGATTAGATGATATGCATATACAGGATTGCAGGTTTTCTCAATTTGCTTTTGGCGGTTCTCAATTTGAAGCACGACTTCTCTCCATTTTGGTGTACATGTACCCTGAATACTATTCATAATGTGCCGATAACGTAAGTATCTGGCATCACGTAATCTCGCTTTTTCATAAACAATATATTTTCATTTCAATTTATTTAGTACAAGTTTGTATGTATTTTTATTCGGAGTCTAATCTTTGATAGTGTTCACGGTCGTCGAGGCCATCGTTATCGCGCGACACGCAGACGTAATACTGTACTCATCATGATATGCGCCCATATCGATTCTTCTTTTGGCAACTATTGTAGGTGTTGTCTTTGTATGAGTAGGATAAACGCTCTTGCCTACTGGTAATAAGTGCAAGACCCCTGAGGGCTCAGTTGATGCAGTAGCATGCGAACTTTAGTGTGTGTGTGCAGGGGCGGATCTTCAGTCAAAATGGGGGGGGCATGTGTGCGGGCAACAATACTGTACAGTACTGCCCGAGTAAGGAACGCCTGATATATATAAAAACGCAGAATATATCAATTGATGTTAAGTTGAGTATACTTTCCAATGTACTGATTTAGTTCTTTCAAAATGAACTGAAGAGCACCTTTACCTACGAGTCCGGAATGATTCCAACAGTGGCGTATGGTCGAAGCACTAACCTTTGACCAGGCATCCTCGCACCACAACAGCGCTGTCAAATGGGTGGAGTGGGGGAGGAGGTGGGCTTGTGGGGCGAGGTGCAAAAGCAAAAGTACGAGTCTACCACTACGGTACATGTCGTTTGAAGTCTAGTAAGATCGCTAAATGCGCGCCATTTTTCAAACGAGGGTGGAGAGCTGATGATTGGCACTGGATTTTTCACCTTAGTACCTCAGTACCTTGCAGTACCTTGCACATCCCCCTATCGCCACATCGACTGGAAAATAATATTAAATATGTGAGGCTATTAGTTGTACACCCGTTCGTTATTCGGGCAGAATTCTGTACATGCTTTAACTTTACGGGGGGGAAATGCTGCCCTTGTCACAACTTGAGTGGGCAGCATTTTCAACTGTTGTGGGTGTCACGTGGTACCCTACCTTGCTTACCGTAGCAGATTCTAGTACTGTTTCCGCTTTACCGACTTTCCAGCGCCACGCTTTTGCTTCAACCTGTAACAACAGAGACCAATCCGCGAGGCTTAGAGTCCCCCGTCAACGTCGACCGATCACGTGAACTGGTGTGTGGTTGCAGTCACACGTTGCAAGCCCTGACCTTCAATGTGGCGAACAAACTGTACATCAAAGGTTTGACCTTGAACGGCAGTACACCTCCCACCAACTCGATTTCGTTGTGGGATACAGTAATGTGCGTCAATAAGGAACCGCTGATATGGATAGAAGCAAGGGGGCTATTGGACCAAACAGTGTAACAAAGCCGGTTCCATGAACTGGATTAGTGTATAAAACAAGTATTAGATGGTTTACTTCCCAGTCAACCCCAATCAATGGTTCATCTAAATCATTACTACTAGCAGGAAACAGGGCTCCTCCCACCCAGCTGTTTATTATATGTACAAGGAAATTAGTTCCTACGCGTTCTTTATTGACGCACATTACTGTACATGTATTAAGAGCTAATACATACTGTAGGGTCTCGGTTGAATGCATGCTGTACAGATCAGTTTTTAGCCTCGAAACTCAACGGGAACACTTCATGATGAAGTCGATCAGGACCGGGTCCTGGACCAGGACTCCTGGTCGACTCGACGCATCAAATCACTCGTGAGTACACTGGTACGCCAAGTTTACTTACACCGCCACACCGTCAACCAAGAAATGGCGGTACGATCGGCTTGCTGTACGATTCGTGGTGTACAGTGTACACTGTACACGACTCCAACGCGCTGTGTACGCAGATATTCACACTAGATACCCAGGAGTTCGTCTTGCTTGGTCAGCTTGACAAGCCTGTCATTCTTCAACTTCCTTTCACTGCATCAAGCTTCACTCCCACTCGCCCATTGTCTAGCCGAGATGCAGCTTTTTGCCCCGCTCCTGGTAGTTCTCGCCGTCTTCTCGTCTACCACCACGGCCAAGTCCGCGGAGGAGTCCAAGACCATCGACGATCTTTACGCTGATGCGGTAGCCGAAGGAGGTAACCTTGTCCTGTACCATGGCGGTGACACTCCTACCCAGCAAGACGGACTCCACGCAGCCTTCACGCAGCGCTTCCCGGAGATCAACTTCACTGCAGTCGTTGACTACAGCAAGTACCACGACGTCCGCATTGATAACCAACTGGAGACCGACACCCTCGTCCCTGACGTGGTCGCTCTTCAAACGTTGCAAGACTTCACGCGTTGGGCTAAGGCTGGCGTGCTACTCCCCTACAAGCCTGCCAACTTCTCCAAGATCCACGACTCGCTCAAGGACAAGAACGGCGCGTGGATGGCGTACACGATCTTTTCTTTCGGCTACATTTACAACTCAAGTGCGCTCGACGGTGTAGCGGCACCTACCACCCCCGCCGATCTCGTAAACCCGCAATGGGCTGGCAAGATCGCGTCAACGTACCCTCATGACGACGACGCTGCGTTGTTCCTGTACACTCGCTACGTGGAGAAGTACGGCTGGGACTGGGTCTCTAAGCTTGCCCAGCAGAACGTCAGCTTTAACCGTGGATCCAACGCCGCCGGAGAACTTGTGAGCTCCGGGGAGAAGGTGATTGGCGTCGGAACAAGCGGCTTCGGTGCTTCGATCGAGTTCGTTGGCGGCAACGGCACAGACTTCCTCAGCTGGGGGCAGCGTGTTGGCATCTTGAAGAAGGCCAAGCACCCCGCTGCTGCGAAGCTTTTCATGAACTGGGCCGTATCCGAGGAGGCCCAGACGACGGTGGTCTTCTCCAGTGTGCCAGCACCGACAAGCCCTGGGACATCCCGGAGGCGAACATGGCTGCCTTCCCCAAGTTCATGGAGGACCGCGCCAAGGTGGAGCAGTGGAAGCAGACCTTCGCGCTGTACTTCGGCGAGGTGCAGGGTGAGCCGAGCCCAGGTTTCCTTGGGCTGCACCCTGGTCAGTGAAGTGCATGCAATATGTAGTTTGTGACAAAACATTTGTCACTGAGGAGAAGTATTGTTGCTCGCTCAAATACACGGAGTTTGATTGTTATGTTTGCGTGAGCTGTACACATCGATAGCGATCGTCACGCAATATTAGGAAGCAGGTCCTGCGATCCACCCGGCTGGCGTCGGTGTCGCGCCAGGCTAAAAAGCCGATGGTTCCTCGGAGGAACTCCTCTTTGAGGAGCTCTCAAGCATTGTTTGTGGCAGTGGAGTCACGCCACTTGCTCGTGAGTTTATGAGCAGGCACCGATTCCAGATCGCCCATCCGAACCTTCAGCAGTTCGCGAGAGCCATCTGCAGATCAAAGGTGCTCACGTAGTTCAAAGATTCGCTGCGGTTGGCGGTCAACTTGGAACTCAACTGGTGAGACGACATCGCGTGGGGGAGTGTGAGATGCTCGTCATTAGCTCAGCGGCGTCAATCATTTCCTATTTTGCCGACCATCGACCAGACTCCCAAGTTACCCAAGGCCGACGCAAAGATGAAGTTCTTCACTCCAATCGCGGCTGCGCTCACTCTTCTCGCAGCACCTGCCTTGGCCGTAGAAGAAGAGACCAAGACGCTCCAAGAGCTGTACGCCGGTGCCATCGCTGAAGGTGGCAAGCTGATCTTTTAACCGCTGTACTGGCAAAGCAAAGCGGCTGGCAGACAAACTGGCGGTAACGACGTGGCAGCACCACTTGCGTGCTCACAACAGAATGGCGGACGCCCTCGCCAACATGGCGATGGACTCACGCCGCAGTTTTAAAAAAATACCCACTCGAATTTGCGTAGGTCACTGGATGGAGCAGAACAGTGATGAGAACTCCTCGGAGTTCGTGGCCTTCACCCGTTAGTGTGGAGATGGCTCTGGCTGCGGTGTCACCTACCCCTTTGGGATCGCGATCCCGGTTATGGCCCTAAGGGCCGGTCGGTTAGAGACGACCACCGACAAGGCCATAGGTGTCGTTAGCCAAAGAAGTTAAGTGACATCAATGTATTACCTCACTGCGAAACGAAACGAAAGCTGATCTTTTACCACGGCGGTGACCTGACCAACCAACAAGACTCGCTGAAGGCCGCATTCGAAGAAGCATTCCCCGGCGTCAATGTCACCATGGTCGTCGACTACAGCAAGTACCACGACGTGCGCATTGACAACCAGCTCGAGACCGACACGCTCGTGCCGGACATCACGGCGCTCCAGACCGTGCAGAACTTCCCTCGCTGGGCAAAGGCGGGTGATCTGCTGGAGTACAAGCCGGCCAACTTCTCCAAGATCTATGACGGGCTCAAGGACGAGAACGGGGCTTGGCTGGCGTATGGTGTGAACTCGTTCAGCTACATCTACGACTCGAGCAACCTCGGCGGGCTGGACGCACCCGCGTCTCCGTCAGATCTGGTGAACCCCGACTGGGCGGGCAAGATCGCTTCATCGTACCCGCACGACGACGACGCCGTGCTGTTCGTCTAGCAGTACGGCTGGGAGTGGGCTGCCGCAATGGCCAACCAGAGCATCAGCTTCAACCGCGGTTCGCACGTGGCGAACAACCTGGTCACGGCCCAAGAAAAGGTCATCGGTGTGGGCACCTACGCCGGTGCGTCCCCCATTGTGTACGTGGGCGGCAACGGCACCGAGTACTTGACGTGGGGCCAACGTCTCGCTGGCCAAGGCGAAGAACCTTGCGGCTGCCAAGCTCTTCATGAACTGGATCGTGTCCACCGAGGTGCAGGAGTCTGTGGTGATGGAGACCGTGCGCACGGACATCGCTCCGTCTGGATCGAGCCACCCGTGGGAGATTCCGGAGGCCAACCTGGACGCCTTCCCGTCTTTCATGGCCAACCGCACTCAGGTGGAGGCACTGAAGCAGACCTTTGCGCTTTACTTTGGTGAGGTGCAAGGTGAGCCCACGCCAGGCTACCTGGGTGTCCACCCGGGGCTCTAGACCGACTAAGTAGTGTGGGGTGTTAATACGAAGTAGTGAAGCTACGAGTGTACTACTTGTTTTGAAGACGGAGTGCTCTGTAAGTGCAAGTTTTTGCGGCTAAATGATGTGATGACCACCGATCCGAGCACGTTGTCAATTCTCACTTCGTCACCAAGATCATCTTATTATACATCTTGGCAAGATGTAATGTTTTATCGTAAGTGTTGATCCAAAGTTCTACTAGTAGTAAGATGGTAAGGAATGCATTGATATCCACCTCGCCCCGTGCACTAACATTTTTCATGTGCTATTGCACCTTACAGACCAGGGTGCACGCCAAGGAAGCCCGGCGTCGGCTCGCCCTGCACCTCGCCAATGTACAGCGTGAACGTCTGCTTCCACTCTTCCACCGCCGCGCGGTCCGCCATGAACTTGGGGAACTCGTCCACGTTCGCCTTGCAGATCTCCCACGGGTGGCTGGAGCCGTAGTTGGGCGTCAAGTCCACGCGCACGTTCTCGGCCACAACCGTCTTCTGCACGTCCTCCGAGATGGCCCAGTTCATGAAGAGCTTGGCGGCCGCCGGGTGCTTGGCCTTGTTCAAGATGGCGATGCGCTGGCCCCACGCCAGGTACTCGTTGCCGCCATCCGTCACGAACGTTACGTTGGGCGTGCCTTCGGAGTACGTGCCGACACCAATGACCTTGTCCTTGGCCGTCACGAGATCGCTGGCCGTATTGGAACCGCGGCGGAACGTGACGTTCTGGTTGGCCAGGTCTTCGACCCAGTTCCAGCCGTACTTCTCGACGTAGCGCGTGTACAGGAAGAGCGCGGCGTCGTCGTCGTTCGGGTAGGTGGATGCGATTTTACCTGACCATTGTGGGTCCACGAGGTCGGCCGGCGACTTGGGTGCCGCGTTCCCGTCCAGCGCGGTCTCGTCGTACAGGAAGCTGAAGGTGAACATCATGTACGCCATGTAGGCGCCACGCTGGTCGCGGAAGCCGTCGTAGACCTGCGAGAAGTTGGCGGGCTTGTACTCGAGTAGTTTGCCCTCCTGCGCCCAGCGAGGGAAGTCCTGCAGCGTCTGCAGCGCGACGAGGTCGGGAACGAGCGTGTCGGTCTCGAGCTGGTTGTCAATGCGCACGTCGTGGTACTTGCTATAGTCAACGATGAGCGTGAAGTTGATCTCCGGGAAGGCCGTGGTGAAGGCCTCGTGCAGCGAGTCCTGCTGCGACTTGAAGTCTCCGCCGTGATACATGACGAGGTTGCCTCCTTCAGCGACAGCGTCGGCGTAGAGCTCCTCGAGAGACTTGGTCTCTTCCTGGACGGCGAGGGAGGTGGACGCGAGGAGTGCACAGCAGGCAGCGATGACGGGTGCGAAGGGCTTCATGGTGCGATGCAAGCGGTTGTCTGTAGTGGTGGAGGGTGTTGTGGTGCGGTCTCCGGTAAATTGAAGAGTGAGGATCTGTCCGTGGTTTGCTGTGCGTGTGCAGCTAGCTGCTGGTTTCCTTTGAGTGCGTGCTGCGGCGAGTCCTGCTTACTCGATCTGTGGCTGGCATCGTGGTTGTTTTCTTCATCAGTCGCGTGATGTGCTTTGTCAAGCATCCGGGATGCTGCATACCACAGCCTGTGCCAAGGTTCGTTGACAACAATGACAATGTTTGTGGGATGCGGTTAGGGGTGATAACGTGGCACAGAGTTTGCGTCAGCTTCTGGTGTCCGGGCGGTGTTGCCGCGTTTTCTATGGATGAAAGGTTGCTTGGGGACTGTTGCGACAGGACGCAAACATGCAAAAAACAAACGGACAACGGGCTCACGTCAAATGAAATACCGCACAGCGATCGATTGCGATCTTCCTGAGCTTTCGTACGGGGTCTGTTTACGGGGCTGAGGAAAGAGCGGTTCCAAGACCTGTCCGGTTTTTCATCTCTGTTCGGGCCTTGGCCTGTTGCACTAAGAAAACCGCGCCTGCAATCGCAGCACTAGTGCGTTGGTGGAAGGGTCGAGATTGGAGGTCCTGCAGCAACGACAGGGGATTGGAGGTCCAGCAGCAACGACAGGAGAGCTTCTCGACCCTTTCACCAACGCACTAAGGGGATTGGCCAGTTTAGTAGAGCAAACTGAATTATTGACTTTGAAAAGTATTTTCTTGAAAACTACCAATCTGTTGGAGATAAAACGTGTACGCAATGAAAGCCCTAGATTTGCTCTAACATGTGCACCAATCCAGACACAGTTAGCAGCTATGAAAGTGCTATTGTAGCACGCCAAAGAAAGCATACCTGCAGTATGCTGCGATCAGTTTAGTAGAGCGGAATAATACTGGTCTTTGTATCGAAGTACCATATGGAAACGCGTGGTAAGAGTTTTATAGCCAACCAAAGCACGTATTTCACTATTTCAGCGATATTACTGGTTCTACTAAACTGGTCAATTCTACTAAACTGGCCAAAACCCTTAGCGCTGCGATTGCAGGCGCGGTTTTTTTAGTGCAACAGGCCAAGGCCCGAACAGAGATGAAAAACCGGACAGGTCTTGGAACCGCTCTTTCCTCAGCCCCGTAAACAGACCCCGTACGAAAGCTCAGGAAGATCGCAATCGATCGCTGTGCGGTATTTCATTTGACGTGAGCCCGTTGTCCGTTTGTTTTTTGCATGTTTGCGTCCTGTCGCAACAGTCCCCAAGCAACCTTTCATCCATAGAAAACGCGGCAACACCGCCCGGACACCAGAAGCTGACGCAAACTCTGTGCCACGTTATCACCCCTAACCGCATCCCACAAACATTGTCATTGTTGTCAACGAACCTTGGCACAGGCTGTGGTATGCAGCATCCCGGATGCTTGACAAAGCACATCACGCGACTGATGAAGAAAACAACCACGATGCCAGCCACAGATCGAGTAAGCAGGACTCGCCGCAGCACGCACTCAAAGGAAACCAGCAGCTAGCTGCACACGCACAGCAAACCACGGACAGATCCTCACTCTTCAATTTACCGGAGACCGCACCACAACACCCTCCACCACTACAGACAACCGCTTGCATCGCACCATGAAGCCCTTCGCACCCGTCATCGCTGCCTGCTGTGCACTCCTCGCGTCCACCTCCCTCGCCGTCCAGGAAGAGACCAAGTCTCTCGAGGAGCTCTACGCCGACGCTGTCGCTGAAGGAGGCAACCTCGTCATGTATCACGGCGGAGACTTCAAGTCGCAGCAGGACTCGCTGCACGAGGCCTTCACCACGGCCTTCCCGGAGATCAACTTCACGCTCATCGTTGACTATAGCAAGTACCACGACGTGCGCATTGACAACCAGCTCGAGACCAACACGCTCGTTCCCGACCTCGTCGCGCTGCAGACGCTGCAGGACTTCCCTCGCTGGGCGCAGGAGGGCAAACTACTCGAGTACAAGCCCGCCAACTTCTCGCAGGTCTACGACGGCTTCCGCGACCAGCGTGGCGCCTACATGGCGTACATGATGTTCACCTTCAGCTTCCTGTACGACGAGACCGCGCTGGACGGGAACGCGGCACCCAAGTCGCCGGCCGACCTCGTGGACCCACAATGGTCAGGTAAAATCGCATCCACCTACCCGAACGACGACGACGCCGCGCTCTTCCTGTACACGCGCTACGTCGAGAAGTACGGCTGGAACTGGGTCGAAGACCTGGCCAACCAGAACGTCACGTTCCGCCGCGGTTCCAATACGGCCAGCGATCTCGTGACGGCCAAGGACAAGGTCATTGGTGTCGGCACGTACTCCGAAGGCACGCCCAACGTAACGTTCGTGACGGATGGCGGCAACGAGTACCTGGCGTGGGGCCAGCGTATCGCCATCTTGAACAAGGCCAAGCACCCGGCGGCCGCCAAGCTCTTCATGAACTGGGCCATCTCGGAGGACGTGCAGAAGACGGTTGTGGCCGAGAACGTGCGCGTGGACTTGACGCCCAACTACGGCTCCAGCCACCCGTGGGAGATCTGCAAGGCGAACGTGGACGAGTTCCCCAAGTTCATGGCGGACCGCGCGGCGGTGGAAGAGTGGAAGCAGACGTTCACGCTGTACATTGGCGAGGTGCAGGGCGAGCCGACGCCGGGCTTCCTTGGCGTGCACCCTGGTCTGTAAGGTGCAATAGCAATGGAACAGTACCATTATTGCAACGAATCATGCACACATACGTCATAAAGATAAAGCATACAGTAAATAATGGCGAACGCACCTACAAGGAGCTGTGTTAGGCCTTCATTAACTTGCAAACCACGACCAAGGGTAATAATGTACCCAATTGAAATACCACTTCACATCCGCATGAAGTTTTCAGACGTTAATCAGTGTACAGCCACTCGTTCCTCTGCTTCTGCTTCTTGGCCTTCTTCTCCGCCGTTATTTTCTTCCAGTCAATGTGTTTTCGCTTGAGTTGCTCCTTCCTACGTCTTGCCTCTTCTCGGTTCTTCTCCAGCTCCGTCATGTCAAAGAAGTGGCTCATTTGCCGCCCTGCGCGATCCGGTGCTATTCCGGCATTCTGCCAGTATTCATCACCACCAAGTTGCTCGTACTTGCCTGTCAGCCGGTTAAACTTCGCACGCGCAACGTAGTTCACGCCCGAGACGGTCTTCCGCCCCGCAGCAGTCGAATCTGACTCCGATTCCTCGGGCGGGATCCAAATCGCCAACTAGACAAAAAATATGTCCACAATATGGTTAGTAGTGAGTGCGCCATTCGCTACTGTAAAGCACAAAACAATGCTTGAACCATCAAAAACTCCAGACAACTTACCCCTGAAACAATAGGCGCATCTGGCTTATTCCACTGCGTGACACCAGTTACTTCGTTATGGTAGTAATACCGCTGCGTCTGCGCGTCGACATGTTGCTGCCATTCCGCTTTTGCGGTTCGTGGAGCATCAGCACCGTCTCCATCAACATGAGCCGCGGCAGCAGCAGGAGGAGCGCTACTGTCAATCCCGCTTAAAATGGCATTCAGCTTGCTGAGATTGCCCGACGGGTCCAGCACTTGCTGCGTCACTCGTGTGAGGCGTTCCGTGCGCATCCGGTTCAGATGGGCCTGATACTCGGCAGAAACCTGGGGAGCAGCGAGCTGCGCTGCTGCTGCTGATTCATCGAAGTGCTCAGGCTCTTCCCACTGCGTTTGCCCTGTGCTGGCATTGTAGTAGTACGGCTTGTTGCTGGCAGCGTCCACGTACTTCACCCACTGAGTAGCCGCCGCAGTAGTAGACTTGTCATCATTAGCCGCAGTAGTAGACTTGTCATCATTAGCCTCTTTTCCCTCCTTCTTCCCGTTCTCAGTCTTGTTATTGGCCTGCGTTTCGTCCTCCTGGCTTGTATCCTCTCCTGCCTCCCCCGTCTCCTCTTCCTGCTGCGGTGTGTCCTCACCATCGTCAGTCTTCTCGCTCTTTTCGGTCTCGTGGTCTTCTTCTTCGTCTACTTCTTCTGGAATAAAACCATCCGGTTTGTCCCATCGACTGGTGCCGCTCACTTCGTCGTAGTAGTAGGTGGTGCCAGACTCGTCGTCCACGAATGCACGCCACTTGGGGGGCTTGTCTTCGCTCAGATCTTGCGCCCGCGGAGACGTGAAGCCCGCAGGGACCTCCCACGACGACTCGCCCGTGCGCATGTTGTAGTAGTACGCTGTGCCCGAGGCCTCGTCCACGTGTTTCTCCCACTCGCGCTCGTCGCCGTCGCCATCCGTGCCGGTGGTCATCGAGTTGTTTTTGCTTACGACTGCGAAACAAGTTCTAATTTTATTTGATTCAAATTGAACCGAATCAGATTTAAATAATTAGAATCTGATTCGGTTCAATTTTGAATCAATATATTAAAATTTAGGTCTAGCGTTTAGAACATATAAATTTTCAATTATATGGAGTTTAGCCCATACTGATCTGGAACACTTGAAGTGCTCCGGATCGGTAGCAGGCGGCGGAGTGCAGCAGATAGAACTCCCAGGTGCGCTTGAAGGATTCTGGGAGCAACGGCATGCGTTGCAGCTGACCCATGTGATCTGTCGACGCAACTTGGCCAGCTCCGCGAGGTGGCGTGTCTTGGCCCCATTGAGCTTGGAATCGCCGGTTCCACTCAAGGAATGTGCGCTCGTAGTGGTCCGAGTAGCCGACTGTGTCTTGAAGCGTGAAGCCCGTCTCTCCGGCTAGTCGGCGCATGAGCGGCAGCGTGAGAGCGTAGCAAGGATAGGCGCTGTGCACGTACTTGTTGGTCCATGCATGGGTCGTCATGTGCGCGGCCGTGCAGGCGCTGAACTCCAGCAGGGTCGTGCCGTTTGCCGTTTGGATGCGCTTCAGCGTGCGGAGGAATCGCGTACGTTGAACGTCTGGCACAGTCTCCACCACACCACACAATGTGATACGGTCGAACTTGGAGGCGCGGAAACCACTCAGAATTGTAAGCAGCTTCTCGGGGGACTCTGCTACCACGAGCTCCATTTGGTCGAAGACGTCGAGCTCGCGAGCGAACTTCTTGGCTCGGGCAAACTCCTGGACAGAAGATAGAACGCATACAATGGTCGCATCGGGGTGCTGTTGGGCAAGGTAGCAACCCACTCCTCCCCACGAGCCGATACTGATGTCCAAGACAGTGTGACCAGCCTACCGTACAATAAACAGAAAGGTTAGCGCAAGTAGCTCACACGAGTCATGCGCGCTGTACGTGAGACTCTAAACCCACCCGAATGTCCAGCAGTTGGTCCAAATTTGCAAGCTTGTTGGTCTGCGCAACGTCAATGGATGCTGTGCCGGCAGTCCAAATGCCAAAGCCTTGGTGGAAGTAGCGGTCCATGTATCCGTGTCGAAACTCGGGGCACAAGTCAAACTGCTCCGAGACAGCGCCAACCACGAGGCCCATAGACGACGGCGGGTAATTGAACAAACGCGCAGCCAATGCCACGAAACGTGCGCTCCAAGACCGGTACATCTCCTGTCTACCTTCCATCGGAATCGTAAGCAGGCTGGCGACCACCTCGTCCAATGTCCGTGCGGAGTTTGTCGCCCACAAACAACCCACGTATGACTCGCCAATAGCCACAAGCCCTTCACTCATCCAGTCGAGCCAAAACGAGTCATCTCGAACGATGAAGTCCTGAACGCAGCGACATGATGTTAGATGTCGTGTTAATCGCGGGGAGATTCCTCCGCCAGACGTGTAAGGCAGGCATGCTCCTACCAGATTTGGGCGAATGCCGCCGCTGGACAGCAGACGACACATGATTGTCTTCGCATTTCGACGCAGTTTCGGCAAAGAAAGCGATCGAATCAACTGGAGGCAAAACAGAACAGATCCAGCGATTGCCGTCGCGACATACACCCAGAAAGACCTCTGTCACGCATGCACCAACAGCAACACCAAAAGAGATATCCGGCAATGCAATTAGAAAAACTTAGACACGTCTATCAGCATCCGATAGCCGGATAAATCGCCTTTCACATTACTACCTGGTGTGCCAAGACGCAAAAGAGCGGAACGAGCAGGTTCAGCATGAGCTCCATCTTGTATGCGGCATTCCAGAAGTGCTGCGAGCGCGGCGGAGAGAAGCGATAGATGTGGTCAGCCTTGGGGAAGACGCCTCCACCCACCACAAAGTGGCTCCACAGTCGTGACGATCTGCTCGAGCATCAACACAATAAAACATATCAGCGTCAGATTCAGGGCCCTTCAACTCAACAAGCATCTCCACTCCGTCCTACATTAAAGCTGGAACACTCATCCAGACACGGACAAGCGGCAGGTAGCACGAGACCAGCAGCATTGGCACCAGCAGATGGAGCAAGATGTCCCCCACCCGAGCTGCGATGCCGAGCAGAGGCGAGCTAGCCCAGACCCCGAGCCAGCCGTTCAGGATGGCTGTGAAGGCGTAGCGGTCGAAGACGCGCAGGGAGTACCAGCCCACCATGATGGTGATGCCCATGGAAGTGGCGATACCCAGCGCAGCCTCCGACGCCAGCAGGTGCGCAATCACGGTGAAGGCGAACCAGCAATTGGTGTACATGGTGCGGATGCCCACGAGTGGGGGCAGCACGACCACGCTGAACAGCAGCGCCACCGCCACTGCTGCGTCTACATGGTCGTCAGTCTGCACGGCGTCGTGGCTGGCGCGGCCTAGAGCACCCCAGCCCAGCATCGTGTCCATCTTGTGAGCACTTGGTCGAAAGTCGCGGAGTGAGCTGCTCGCCACAGCCTCAGATTTCTGACGTCGGAAAGTCGATGTCGTAAGATTTACTTGAGAGTAGTATGCGGATTAGGATAAAAGCTAGTACGTTCTCAGAGCAGCAGGATTGACCAAGGATTGCACCAGTGTGCGCCGAGGATGGCACCAGCGTGTCGAGTTGGCTGTGTCTACAGTAGAGGGTAGTGGAGACTTTTGTGTTGCTTTGGGATAGTAAACATGCACGATCTATTGGTGACCATATTACAAGCTCGGCTCTAGGAAACACTGGACCACGAACTCGTGAACGCCTGCTCGGTTCGCGAGTACACACAGCATTGGGATAGTAAAGTTGTAGGCCAGCTCGATCTTGCGAACTGCCAACCAAAACGCCTTGGGGCGCGGCGGGTAGATGTGGTAGATGCCGTTGCCCGTTAGACTGAGGTCTCCACCGGCGACCAACTTGATCCACAATTGGGAGAAACTGCATGCATACACACACGCCACGTACACAGTGAGTATAATAGCTTGGCTCACACAACACAGACATATCAATTTCCGACAAGCGGCACTTACATCAGGATGGGTGCTGTCATCCAGAAGCGCACGAGCGGCAGGTAGCAGAACGCGAGCATGAGCGGCACGCCCATGTGCAGCAGGAGATCGACGGAGTTGGCTAGCAGCTGGAAGGGGCGATATTTGCTCAAGAAGCCGAACCAGCCTTGCAGGATGCCCATGAACGTGGTCCGGTCAAGCGCGCGCAGCGAGTACCAGCCCATCATGATGGTGAGCCCCAGCGACGTAGCCATGCCCAGCGCCGCCTCCGACTCGGTCACGTGCGCCAGCACCGTAAAGCCCACCCAGCAGAAAGTGTAGAGGATACGCACGCGCAACAGCACAGGCAACAGCGTAATGGCGAACAGCAGCGCAACGGCCTGGACGGCGTCCGAGCCCAGCGGCGTCGACCCAGTGGCGCGCTGCTCTCCATCGCGGACCCGCAGCACCGTACGCGTCAGCGTGTCATGCGCCACTGTGAAAAGATCAGAAGCATCCATTTCCGCGCCGCGCAGGACGAGTGGCGGCGAGCGTGACGCGCCGCTGGATCAGATCGAAGAATAAAGCAGCGGTTGTTCCTCTCTGGAGTGGTGAGACTCGAAGTGGTACAACCGATATTCCGACTTGATGACGCGAGTTCACATACCCATCTACTTTCCTCATAGTTTACCTCTTGATGAGGTAAAGTAACAGGGTACTATGTACGCTCTATGTGCTATTATGGTTTTTGAGTTCCGACGAAACATTTCAGTTTTTCAACGGTCGATCGATCGATCGCCCTGCGGTGCCCAGTCGTGAGGTTATCCGTGAGTGTGGAGGCGTTTACCACGGCAAAAGTTTTCTACGCAGCGGAGCACAGATAGTCTTCATCGCAGTAGCGTTGCCAACGCTATGCCGTCGGCGTCTTCCTCCAGCCGCTGAAAGACAAGGGCAGAGAAGAGAGAGCAGGCACTGGCGTCGGTGATATCGGTGATATCGCTCTGTGGTAAGATAAGATAGAATAAGACCTGCATTGGACTTTACTGCTGCTGCCGCTGGCACGAATGCTGCGTAGGTTTTGGCTTTTCACGAGGCGTACGTGATACCTGGCACAGGCCTGCGGCTGTACAGGACGACGTTCCGCGACCAGTTGGTCTTGCCTAGCTGGGCCTTGAAGCGGAAGCGACCAGCGGCCAGCAGAAACGCGTCGATCTTCTCCACCACGTCCGTTCGCACCTTGATCTCCTTGAAGGACCGAGGCACCTCGACTCGCATGCGCTTCAACCGCGTATGCGCATTGCTATTTGTGCACAACAAAATAAAGTAATTAGTACGATTGGTAGCAGCATGTTCCCTCCCATACAACCATTCACGTACCGATAGCATTTCCACGTCTGCGGCTCGATGATCAGGTGCTCCGTCATATCGCTGACCGTTTCCAGGAACTTCCAGAGGCCGTCGTCTCCGTTGTTCAGGTGGATCCACATCGTCACACTAAAGCACGTGATGAGATCGAACTTTCGCTCCGCTGTCGAGCGCGTCGCCAGCTCCAAGAAAGGCGTGATCTCCTTGCTAAACTTGCTCGTCATGACATCAACATGGCGAAACTGCACTGCATCCCCCTCCGTCAACTGCACCGATTTCTTCGCAGCTCGCTCAATTAGCACCTCGTCAATATCGACACCGAGAACCAACAGCGGCTTTCTCGTTGCAAGTTCTGCTTCAGTCAGTGGAAGCTGCTCCGGAACAACCTTTTCGACTGCCTTCGTCTCCTGCTCTTTCTCCTTGCGTTCCGTGCCATCCAACGCTTTTAGGGCGACTTCAGCCGCCTTGGCCTTTGCGACTTTCTTCGACACACCCTCACCGTGACCCATGGTCTTGCCGTCAATCTGCAGCTCACAGACGTAGCGTCTTCGGTGACTCGTTTCGCCCTCGTCCTGGATCAAGTACTCCACCTGCCTCTTCTCCTTCTGCATGCGCTCGTTCAGCGTGCTGATATTGGCGAGGTCGAAATTGGCCACGTCGTCGATCTGGTTGGCATCTGCAAGTACTGCGCGTCCGTCCAGCGCGTCGTAGAGTCCGATAGTCAAGTCTCCTTCATTGCAGCCGATGTCGATGACCGTTGATGTCTCATGGGCCTTGTCCTCGGTCGATTTGCGGACAAGCAGCGCGCGTCTCAGGGCATTGGCCGTCTGCACGTCCATAAACCGCAGGCGCTCATGCACCGGGTTGAAGCTGTAATAGGCGTGGAAGTTGCCAAGCACATGGCCTTCCGCGTCCGACGCCATGGTGTCTGCTATTCGTGGTTGTCGAAGATGCGCTTGATTCACATGAACTACGCGGCTATTCGTCAAAATTGGGATTAAGACGAACACGATTGGTCGAAACTAGTCCTTCTTATCTTTGCTTCCAGTTCGCAATACAAGCCTCACGTTGACATGCTGGGACGACGCATGTTGCGCGCGGCGGCGCGTTCGTCGGCCGAAGCGAGGCGCTTTGCAACGTCTGCAGCGCAGACCGACACCAAGAGGTCGAGTGCCAACGAGAGCAGCTTCTCCAGATACGCTGGCATGGCGTTTTTCGGCGCTGTGGTGCGCGTTCTAAACCTTGAGAAAGGAGGTCCAGCTACTAGGATCCTAGAGCTAAAGCGGCTTCTCTTTTGTTATGGCCATTGTGGTGTAAATTACAGGCAGCGACGACGGCGTACCTCGGAACGTGGCAGGTATGCGTCTCGTGTTGCTGCAAGTAGGGGCTACTAGCTGTTAGTGACAATCGCTTGCTGGAATGGACAGACTGAGCGCTACTACTGGAAGGTGGATCTGATCAACGAGCGCACGAAGGAGTTGTCGGAGTCCGTTTCGGAGCTACCAAAGAATGCGACGGCGAGTGACGATGTGTGAGTCTTTTGGTAGAATGGTCGTATTGTTGGGGTCGAGGTGCTCACGAGATCTGGTGTTTGGATTGCAGTGACGACATTGAGTATCGCCAGCTTCGTCTCGAGGGAAACTTCAAACCTGGAAGCACCTTCTACCTGTGTACGAATCCGATAAGGAGCTGTGGCAGACGGATTGTATCTGACGTTGATTTTCGATATTTCTGTAGATCCTCGCTCGGCCCCCGCTGACCCAAGTGACTCGGTGGCAAGAGTGAAGTCCGGCGGCTACCTTTACTCTTTATTGCAGCGTGACGATGGGTGAGTTGTTTGTTATAGCTTGAGGCTTTTAAGTAGGCTCGAAGCTGATAAGCCCTGCTGTATTGCGTAGAACGCCAGTGATCGTGAACCGCGGTTGGCTTCCGCGCAAGCTTTTGGATGAACACATTGCGCGTGAAAAGAAGGAGGAGAGTGGAAAGATTTCTTTTGTTGGCGTTCTTCGTCACGGCGAAGTGGTATGTCCGGTTGATGTGGTGCGGATAATTTCACTATACATTCCAACTCTAACCCGGTATGGCTGTGTCGTGCTGCAGAAAAACAACTTTACCCCCGACAATGACCCCAAGAATCGCCAATTCTTTTACTTGGACCATGAAGAGCTGGCTGATGCCATGGGTGTCACTTCGGTGGATTTGCCAGTCATCGTCGATGCACTCGGTAAGAGTCCTCAAAACGGTTTACGCCAAAACCTCTTTCTTTACTCACTCAGCGCGACGAATTCATGTACATTCTGCGTAACAGCGGTCGAAGGTGCGAGCGGCGAGACAACGCTGGACAACCCTCTCCGGAAGAGCATTGCGTCCTACTTGGAGTTTTACATGACGCCGGAAAAGCACGCTGGCTACGCAGCGACCTGGTACGCAGAGCTGTGGTCAAGTGTAAGTGCGCTCACACGACTAACACATTCCAATTGGCAATTCCACAGGTTCGGTTGCAGCATCGCAGCTGTGGTCATGGGAATTCTTCGTTTCAAGAAGGGAGGTGCCAGAGCTGTCCGTGCTCCGAGATTCGAGCACCGTTGAGCAGGTGAAGCTCACCGCCACGAGAGTGTACCTATCGACATTCGTCTACAGCTCGCTAAGAAATAGTGAAAACAGCTGGTCCATTTTGCGTAATTCTTATGATTTGCCCCGGTAAAAGCTGGCACCGGCTCCACCGTGGAGCCTCCACGTACCGCGCCAATGATAAGTGAAAATGCAGCACGAACGAGATGACGAGGCGGCTACGATGGAGGACGCGGTGCTGCTGCTGCTCATGCTGTTCGTGCTGGTAGTGGTGTCGTTCATGCTGGACCGGTATTCGTGTAATTTGGTGTCGCAGAGCGGGTTCGCCATGGTGTTCGGTCTCGTCGTGGGGCTCTTCATGATCATGGGGGACAAGCACACAGCTCTGCATACGCACCTGAACCTGGACAACAGCCTCTTCTTTGATGTGCTGTTGCCCCCGATCATCTACGAGGGAGGCTTCTCCATTAAGCGCCAAGCATTCTTCCGCAACTTCCCGGCCATTATGAGCACTGCTGTCGTGGGCACAGTCGTTGCGGCGACCATCACGGGTGGCGTCCTGTACCTTGCGGGCGCGTCGAAGATCGTGACAAGGCTCTCGTGGGTGGAAGCTTTGCTGTTCGGCACGCTGATCAATGCTGTGGACCCGGTTGCTACGCTGACGTGCTTCAACAGGCTGCACGTCCCACCGCTGCTATTCAACCTCGTGTTCGGAGAAAGCGTGATCAACAACGCAGTAGCTATTGCACTGTACCAGACGCTACACAGGTGGGACGTGGGCACCGACTTGAGTATGAAGCAGTTGCTGCGAGTGGCTGCCAACACAAGTGGAATGTTCGTGGGATCGCTGCTTGTGAGCGCGACAATCACACTTTGCGGCGCCTTCCTGCTCAAGCGCAAGATCTTTTCGTCGCTGCACTTCTTCCCCAGCTATGAGATTTGCCTCTGCTTGGTTTTCAGTCTGTTGACATACTACGTGGCTGACAGTCTGAAATTGAGCGGCATCGTGGCGCTGTTTTTCTCGGGTACTATGACGGCTCACTACCATTTCAACGCACTATCACGCGAGGCACGGCACGCTTTCACGCACCTGCTGCACACGTTGTCGTTCTTGTGTGAGAACGTCGTGTACGTGTTCATGGGGACATCGGTGATCATGATTTTTTCGGGGCACCGAGAGCAGAATTCCGGTGCTGCGCTTCGGGTGGACGACATCGACTGGCATTTCATCGGTCTCACCCTTGCGGCTTGCTTCTTCGCGCGCTTCTTCAATATTTTCCCGCTATTGAAGATTTCCAACTGCTCGCGCGAGTCCTGCGACCGTATCCCAGTCAAGTACATGAGCGTGATGTGGTTTGTGGCGCTTCGCGGATCCATTGCGTTCGCGCTCGCCAAGAATTGGAATTATGTTGGTCGCTACGGTTCGCACCGCCAACTCGTGGAATCTACCACTCTTGTGGTGGTGCTTTTCACGACAATTGTGGTTGGCGGGCTTACGGGCCCGATACTCTCCAAGCTGCGTCTGACCGGGCACCACAGTGCACTTCGCCAGTCTGAACCCGATGTCAACTCTGAAGCGTCGAGTTCTAATGAGGATCGAGCAAGAGCGCTGCAGCGTAGCACCTGCCACTTCATGCTTCGTCGCAACTCTAGGGCCACGGAGCAACCCGCGCGACCTTCTTCAGAGGGGACAGAAGAAAACCAGGAAGTTATAGTGGACGAAGACCCTGTGTTCACGTCGCGGCCGCAATTCCGGGACGACGACTACAGTGGCGATGAGGGAGAGCGCGATGGGGACTCACCGCAGCAACGCAAGGAAACCCTGACCGGCGCGTTCTTCCGAAATTGGCAGGCCTTCGACGCTGCGTATATGCAGCCGATCTTCGGTGGCTCCCAGGCTCCTGCAAACCCGCGAGCAGTTGACAACGACGCAGCAGACTCGCGCGGCCAGGAGCTGGACAAGACTGCTGCAAGTGCGGTCTGATCTCACTTCAACTTACCGGTTTTGATTGTGTAATGTACATAATTTCCCAATACTGGACTCAAGTATTTCAGTTCAGCAAATCACCCTTAGAATATCGGTTTGCTGACTAAAACGCATGTCTCATGCAGTCAGCGCACCAATCAAAGGAAGCCAAAACTCACATTGCAGGCAAGATGGAAGACGCGGTGCTGCTGCTGCTCATGCTGTTCGTGCTGGTGATGGCGTCCTACTTGCTGGGGCGCTACTCCTGCATGCTGGTGTCGCAGAGCAGCTTCGCCCTCATGTTCGGGCTCTTCGTGGGGCTCTTCATGATCATGGGTGGCAAGCACGCGGCGCTGCACACGCACCTGAACCTGGACAACAGCCTCTTCTTTAATGTGCTGCTGCCTCCGATCATCTACGAGGCGGGATTCTCCATCAAGTGCACGGTCTTCTTCCGCAACTTCCCGGCCATCATGAGCACGGCCGTGCTGGGGACCGTCATCGCTACGACCATTACGGGCGGCGTACTATACCTCGCCGGCCTGGCCGGCATGGTTACCAAGCTGTCTTGGGTCGAAGCCTTCCTGTTTGGCACGCTAATCAGCGCCGTGGACACAGTGGCAACGCTGGGCATCTTCGACAAGCTGAACGCGCCGCCGCTGCTGTTCAATCTCGTGTTCGGAGAGAGTGTGATGAACGACGCCGTGGCGATTGCGATGTACCAGACGCTGCACAAGTGGGACGCAGACAGCAACTTCAGCGGCAAGCAACTACTGCGTGTAGCGCTGAATACCGGTGGAATGTTTGTGGGATCATTGGTGGTCAGCGCTCTCATTACGCTCGGAGGCGCGTTCCTGCTCAAGCGCCAGTTCTTTGCGACGTTGCGCTACTACCCGAGCTATGAGATCTCGCTGTGTTTGATTTTCAGTCTCCTGACGTATTTCGTCGCGGACAGTTTGAAGTTGAGCGGCATCGTGGCGCTATTCTTTTCAGGCACCATGACGGCACACTACCACTTCAATACGTTGTCGAGAGAAGCGCAACATGCGTTTACGCACCTGCTGCACACCCTGGCTTTCGTTTGCGAGAACATTGTGTACGTGTTCATGGGCACATCAGTCATTATGATCTTTGCGGGTCACGGGGAAGAGAATGCGGGTGCATCGCTGCGTGTGGACGATATCGACTGGTCTTTCATTCTGCTCACGCTCGTGGCCTGCATTGTGGCGCGATTCTTCAACGTTTTCCCGCTGTTGAGCCTCTGCAACTGCTTACGATCCCCCTCGAGCCGTATTCCGGTCAAGTATATGAGTGTCATCTGGCTAGCAGGTCTCCGTGGGTCTATGGCTTTCGCTCTGGCCAAGAACTGGAACTACGTGGGTCTTCACGGGGCGTCGCACCGCCGCCTGATCGAGTCTACAACTCTTGTGGTAATTCTCATCACGACAATTGTGATCGGTGGTCTCACCGGTCCGTTGTTGTCGAGCCTGCACCTCACTGGCAAATACAAGGATCATAGCCACCTCGACCAGTCGGACACTGATAGGAGCTCCGCCACTGCGTCAGAGTCCGAGGAGACGTTAACGCGATTAGTTCAGCGTAGTACGCGTCATGCTGACGGCGACTTGCATGGCGCTTTGGCATTTCCGGAGGAAGAAGCTCCCAAGGAGAATCGTGATGGCACCGGTGATGAAGTTCCGATCCTGACACCCCGACCGCAGTTCCACGATGACATGAGCGGCGACGAAGAGGACCCGAATCTTGCTTCACCAGTACGCCGCGAGACCGAGCGATCGCGTGGGGATTCGCTGACCGGTGCATTCTTCCGCAACTGGCAGGCCTTCGACACAACCTACATGCAGCCGGTGTTCGGTGGTTATTCGCAGCGTCCATCAGCATCGACATCGATTGACGACCTGGCCGATATGCAGCTTGCCAAGGCACAGGCCGAGGCCACAGTGTGATCTTTTTTAACGTAAATATCACTCGTACATATGCTCTTCAAGAGCAGCTTTTGCAGTTGCAGTTAAAAGGTGCTTGGTCGACATGGCTACAAACTATCGCCTTTGACGGGGTTTGCACTGCGGACGCAATGCTGCCAGTTAGCTAATTTCCAAGCGTCCAGGCGCATGGCGGTGCCAGCGCAGGACGAGAGCGTCGAGGGCAGCGCTGCAGCAGCAGTGCAACCGATACCAACCGACGCTGCTCAGCCTAGTGCGCAGACGATCGGAGCGTCGCCAGCGCCCGATACCCTGGAAATGTCCGCGGAGAGCGAGGGAGATGAGGCGGAGGAAGTGGATGACTCGGTAGAAGCGCTGGAGGACTTGATCCTGGAGGCGTACAACAACATGCAGATCGACGGAGAGTACATCTTCCTTCCGGACGAAGTGGCGGAAAAGCTTCACCGAGCTGCCGAGCAGGTGTGTGGGTTGGGCGTTGGGGGAGCAGTGGAAGTGTGTTGTGCTGATCTGGTGGTTTTTGTGCTTGAGGTTTAGATCAAGATCCAGGACAACGGGGAGGAGGAGACAACGGAAAACAATACAAGTGCGGGGGAAGATAGCAGCAGTGGTGACATTGCCGCTGCTACGAACGCAGTGGAGGAGGTGAAGTCATCCCAGCAGACATCAACCGAACGACCAGAACCTGAGCAGGAGCAGGACCAAGAACCGTGCAGTAAAGAGACGCTGAAGGAGAAAGAAGGCGAAGCGCTTGAGCATCATCAGACTCAAATGCATGCTGCGCAGAATGAACAAGACAATTTAGCTGAAGATGAGCACGCAAGGCTGCATAAGATGAAGGAGTTGCAGTCGGTGGCAGCAGAGCTGCGCGAGGAGAAGCACCAGCAACGAATCCCTCGAGCAGTGTCTTCGGAGAATCTCTTTACGGAGTTGGAGCCTGTACCCGAGATTGACGAAAGCGCGTCCAGTGGCCCGCCATCACCATCGCCGCCGCATTCCCGCTCGCATAGCGGAGTAAATACGCCGAAGCGAAGCTCACGCACACCAGCACGTGGAGGACATGGGCATTTTCCTCCACCGCCGATTATTTCCTTAAGCTCCACTCCAAGTAGTGCCGCTGCTAGCCCAGACCAAATGGGAAAATCTCCAGCGTCACGAACATCAGATCAATCAGGTGGCAGCAAACGCAAGGGCAAAGTACTCACGTACGAAAAGAGGAGGGAGGCCGCGCTCAAGCTGAAGCAGGATAAAAAGAAACGGGAGCTGCTCATCCGCGAGTCTGCGCGTAAACAACGCGAGGACGCCAAGCGGCAACTCGAGGAGGTGCACCAGAAGGAGATGGAGGAGAAGCGTGAGCGTGTGCGACGAATTCGAGAGGAGCGGCTCCACCGCCAAACTGGGAAAGGTGCGAAGGGATCGAAGAAGGCTGGATAGGTCTCCAATGTATATACTGGCGAAATAGCTATTTCTTGTCGTCACATTTCGAGTTGGGCGAGCGCTCTTGGGTCCAACTGCTGTAGGAGTGATTGCATTCCACCAAGCGAGCAACTTACAACTTCAAGTTCGCGCTGCAAATTCGTCCTTTGCTCCATCATGAAATGCTGGTGCTGCTTCAGCCGATTTAGTTTCGTCTTGTATTTATTACTTCGCTTCTCGAGCGTGCTGTCAACCAAGCCAAATTAGTGTTTTCTGGTGGAGAATTCCGAATAAAAGGGGAAAAACGTACCTGGAGTACTGATCCAGTTCGTTGACACAATGGTTTGCATACTGACACGCAAATTGTAGGAGAATGAGCGCTTTTCTAACTATCGCTCCAGGCTCTGTCAGTTTCGAGCTCGCTCGTCGGGACCGTTCAGTATTTGTGGAGCCATAAAGTGTTAGCGGCAGTAAGTCGCGTAGCGAATCCGTACGAAGCTGTTAGTCAGGTGGTAACACAGCACTTAGTACTCTTCCACGACAAAGAACGACATTATTTTCTACTACGCTTACCTCATGTACGATTTGACCGACGCGAACGGAGCGTAGCTTGCTGCTTCTGGCAAGATTGCGACGAGGGAGAACAAAATGGAAATCTGGTTTCTTTGTCGAATGCATTGTATCCGGTGGGGGTGGATCAGGTCTTCCGAGAGGCGGGTTCTCAATCGAGGCAATGCTGACGCGCACATAAGCTGCCGTGTTGCTTAACTCTGCCGAGCTTTCGCAGTATTCGATTTCCCTTGACTCTAAGCCTTCTGCGTGTCTTTTTCCGCGAGGTGCGATCGGATACCACCGCTCCGTTGTGCCGGACTGGATCGAGGACACCAAGTCCACGCTCCACGTCGCCACAAATTGAAGCAAGTCGGTCGAGCGCGACTGCGCCGTCCAGAGCTCAAACACAACAACATCACAATGTTGGACCTGCAGCTCAACTCTAATGTCCTTCTTCCATTTGGACTGCCCGTTGTCGCCCTCGCGAAGCAGACACTCGTCCAGCAACAAATGATCTTTTCTGCCACAACCAAGCGGGTACATTAGGCGTTTTTAGGGACAAGTCGCATTCGCTTCCACATACAAACCCTCTCTGCCTTTTGCTCGCGCGCGCAGCCACGGCCGCCCTGCCCCCTCTGTGCCTCCGATGCCGACTACAGTCACCAGCGTCGCCGCCATCGCCTCGAGCCGCGAGCGACTGTAACTGCGTGTATCTTGAAGCGACACTGGTCGTACTTAATCGAACCATTGGTGCCAATTTCCGTAGAAAAGAAACGACCATCACTCTCACTTCCGCACTCCGTTACTGTGCTCAGTAGCGAAGCCGACCTATGGTGGCGATCCGGGGGAAGAAGACCAAGGCTTCGGCCAAGCCCAAGGCGGCGGCGGTGGACAAGGCCGCGTCCAAGGCCAAGGTGCCCGCCTCCAAGGAGGCCGAGGCCGCGGCGGTCACGCGGCTCACGCCGCAGCAGCAGCTCTCGCGTCGCCGCGAGCAGGAATACCTGGAGCTCGTCCGCTTCGCGCTGCACAGCAACCTCGCCCGTGGCGAGGCCGGCAGCGCGCTGGCCGCGGGGCAGTCGGTCTCCAGCGTGTGTAACGCACTGATCACGTCGCTCTGCGCGTCTGCGAAGGAGAAGGCGCTCGCGCCCGCGCAGATTCTGGCCAAGCTGCCGCGCACCGAGCGCAAGCGCATATGCGGTGCCATCTTCTCGGCCGACGAGATCGCCTACAGCTGCCGCAACTGCCAGTTGGACACCACGTGCGTCATGTGCAAGGACTGCTTTACGCACAGCGACCACGCGGGCCACGACGTGTATTTCCAGAGAACGACGGCGGGCAGTTCCTGCGACTGCGGAGATTTACATGTGCGTCGTGAGGACGTTTTTTTCTTCCTTTTTTATTTTTACAACGCAGTGTTGACGTTATTATTTTAACATTTTCTTGTAGGCGTGGAAGCGGAGTGGATTCTGCTCAAACCACAAAGGAGCGGAAGGATCCGAAGGCGGAGCAAAGAAGCAAAAGTTGCCCAAACATATTGGATTGACAGCGCCGGTGGTGATCGATGCAGTTGTGGAGCACATTTACCAGGTGTTATTGGGAGTGGATTATGGATTCGAGCTGGCGGAGGCGCTTGAGTTGTTTACGAGAGATCTTCCGCCTAAATTTCTACCGATCCAGAGCGATACCGATGTGGCAGACGCTTCAGCTGCTGCAGGCTCGAGCCGAGCGGTGTCGACGCGGTCTACCCGACTTTCAGCGCAGTTTACCGCTGATCCTGGCGCAAGAACAAATGGACCGGGCGGACGGCTTGAGGCGCAGCCTAAAGAAGTGAAGCGCGAGTCGATCCTTTCAGACAACGGCTCGACTACCGGTGTGCAATTTGGAATTCGCTTGCACAATGACGATGTGCACTCGTTGAATGAAGTGATCAACCATCTTTACGTGGAGTTGGGGATGTCGAAGCCTCAAGCGCGCACAGTAGTTCACCAAGTGGACAGTCAGGGCGATGCAACGATCTCAACTAAGCCGTTGCTGTTGTGTCCGGCAGTTGTTGGAAATCTGGTTCGTCGCTCGCTGAACATTTCGGTGGCACCGACGTGGTGGGAAAAACAGATGGAAGGAGTGCCTGCCCTTTTGGAGTGGCTACAGTTTGTCAGCACCACCTCGGATGGTCTCAGTGAACTAGTGTCTGAAGCGTTGCAAAAGCAGCGGTCGCCAGATCTCAGAGGATTTCTTCCTGTTTCGCACAATTTGGCAAAAGGCAAGACGGTACAAGAATTTGTGAAGGAGCGCAGCATTCGTTTGCACAATCATGCCTTAGATGTGCTCGTTGCGCTGATCGCAGGAGATAAAGACGTCTTTACGTGGGCATCTGAACAGGAAACGGCACAGCGACAGCGTTTCGATTTCAGAGCAGAAGGTGTCCAAACTGCAGTAGCATCTGCAGGATTCCTGGCGGAAGGGAACCGGGTTAGCTGCAAGAACGTATTTATTGAAGAGTTTGTCAAGGGTGTGTCGCTGAGCCCCTCATATCGCCGACATGACAATGTTCGAAAAAGTTTCGATGCCGTTGTGTCGAAGTACTTCACTGCCGAAGGGGTGCAAACGTCTGAAAGTTTTTCGGCAACTTCTTCGGCTCTGGCGTTGCTGATGCGATACGACTGTACGTTGCGGAAGAACGTGGTGGAAAAATCGCATTCGTTTTTGCGTGAGCACTTGGTCGACATTCAATTTCGGGCGAGCATGTTGGAAGCATACTTGCGATCATACGCCTCGATGACGAGCATGTTCTTGCGCGGTTTGGGCAACTCGAGTGAATCGATTTTTGATTTTGCTGTGCAGTTCCTGACAGTGCCTCATCTAGTACAGAACTACACAAAGAAAGAGGTCTCGAAGCACCCTGGGCGACTGGAACTCGTTCGCGAATTGCTCTGTGCTCTGAACACGGTATTTCAGTCGGCCGTCAACGAGAAAGACAAGATCCTAAACGCGGATCACCCTGCGTTAAGCAGTCAGAAGTACAAGGTAAGCTCCCCAAACTCTCGTATACTGCCGAAGACTTGTACCTTCTAACCAAATGTTCTGGTACTGGGTATTCTGTAGCATTGCATCGAAAATATGGAATACGTGTTCAATATCGGTACGCTTTCGAGCGAGCTGGTCTGCAATGAGGACAATTTGAAGGTTTGGCTGTCGTGTCTGAGTATTTTACAGGTAAGGACTCTGCTGATGTTTTCCTCTGAACTCAACACTTAAATTACTATCGTGCCGTGTGTCGTAGGGCGGTGATCCTCAAGTCCGTCGAGGTATCAACCAGAATCACGTGGAATACGAGTCCGACAGCTGGTTGGCGATGTTTAACCTTGGTATCCGCGTCCACTCAGTGTTTGCTATTTCCTGGAACGGCTATAAGCCGTCAGAGTTTGAATGCCCCGAAGCGAAGATATCAGAGACCTTTGGCCCGATTATTGACGCTACCCTCTCTTCCTCAGCTCACCTGAATGAAAAGGTGAAAAAGAAGAAACTGGTTTCTGTGGCAAAGCTTGCGTCTGGAAGCAAACGGGGTGCTGGGGGTCGCGAAAAGTCCATTGTGACGTACGACTTCAACGTTGCATCTCAGCCTACTTCTCTCCACATCCCTTTGCACCGTTTCCTGACCGCTGCAGTTCGACATATCTGCATCAGCCCAACTGGTTTAGGGAGCTCGATTCCAGCAGATGGTCTCTTGAGGGTGTTTGGATTTGATAAGTTGCCGGCTGACAAGCAGTGGGAGCTTGTGGATATGCCTCTCCGTTGCCTGGTGATGGCATCTCAAATTCACTCCAACCTGTGGCGCCGAAATGGAGATGAAAATATGCTGGCACAATTGTACAACTACTCGGCGCTACCGTATTGTATTCATTACCGCGACGCAGATACGCTCATGCTGCAGCTCGGTGTCCTCATGACGGGTCCAGACGCGCTCTTGTCTCGAATGGTGGATCGATTTCAACTGGGCAGTTTTTTCGTCTTGACCGATGGAAGTGGTGCTGCAGCTTCCAACGATGCCACGAGTGGATCTGACGACTTGGCGAAACAATTTGGATATTCGCCGCTGGAACAAGGTATCGACGAGCAGCAGCGCTTGCAGATGCTTGAGGAATTTCTGCGCCTCGTGATTATCGTTGGTACCAGTCTCCCGAGCGCTACCGGTGTTGCATACGACGATGAGTTTCTTGCGGAAGAAATGTTGCAGCAATTGTGCGCGAAATCACTCCCTTTCAGCAAACTGTTTGACCTTGCTATCCTCCCGTCAGGACAAGATGATATTCCTACAGCGCGACTTGAAGGAGTTCTTCAGAAGGTGTCCAATTTTGTCGCGCCGTCGGGAATGGAACCGGGTCGGTACGAATTAAAGGAGGGTTTATTGGAGAGGTACAATCCTTATTTCCTCCACCTGAATCGTGAAGCACACGAGTTAGCTCGTGATCGTTGGACAACCCATCGCAACGCATGTCGCCAAAAAGCCAAGAAGTCTAACCCCGATGCCCCTCCGAAGGAACCGTTGAAGGCCGCCAGAGCTCCAGTTGAGTTTCTTCGTCCAGTTCAAACAATTTTGACTTGTGAAAGCGCTGTTGCAATTCTTCAGGTGATTCTTTGGAAGGTAATTTCTTCGGCCCACACTTCAGCGACGTCGGGCTCGGAGGATAGCGTATCGGACGCCGTGATTTCGACCTGCTTGCACTTGCTGGTGCATGGTGTTCACACGGCCTCGGAATCAGCAGACCGCCGCTTTTGGACGCGCTTGAGCAAACCGAATACGGCCACTTCTAAGCTGTCGGTGCTGAATCTTCTGAGTCAGCTGCTAGCCCAAGCGGCAACATTGCTCGACAGCGAACAGACCGGGACGGTGGAGTGGCTCATTTGGAAAATTACTACAGAATCGCCCGCCTGTAGAAAAGTGTTCGAGCAGCTAGCAAACGACGCAAAAGCGAAGGAAAAGAAACCGGAAGTGTCTCCATCGATAGTGGGTAGCACTACACAAGGCGGCAACTCTCCACCGATGACCTTGGAACAGCGCAAAATGGAAGCAAGAAAGAGAGCAATGGCTGCGATGGCGAAACGCCAGGCTGCGTTCCAGGCAATGGTTGATCTCGCAGACGACGAAAACGAAGAGAAGTCTGAAGAAGTTGGAGATGGCGCGAGCTCTGTATTAAGTAAACGAAAGGCGTCAACGGTGGAAGAACCGGAAGAGTCTACGAGTAAGCGCCAAAAGGTGGATACTGAGCCCTGCTACAACTGCATTCTCTGCCATGACAGTTCGTCACAGGGTCAAATGGGAGTGGCGGCCTACGTCCACCAGTCGACTGTTCTCGCTCCTGGATTTAGACCTGAACCCCACGAAGCACTGGGTCCAGAGGGTAAGAAGGTGCGTAGTCACGTGAAGAAAGTCATCGAGAAGATGGAGTTGTGCTCTGGTGGAAGCTCGACGCCGTCTGATACGGCGAACTCTCCATCCCCTACTCTGCGTGCATTCGCTACTTCTTTTCCCGAATGGTACATGGATGGATCGTTGGAGGACCAGCTTACTCGTGATAACACGGCGCAGAATAGCCCGCGCCCACCAGTGGCTCGTCGCCAAAACAACGACCGCATTCGGTTCGGAAATGGTCCTGTAATTGAAGGTGAGCTTCTGCAAACTGATGATGAATTGGAGGTTCTCGAAAGCGTCATGGATCTTCGCGAGGACCAACAGCTTTTTCCAATGGACATGCGTGGTGCTGTAAGCTTGGACCTTCGTGGAGATCGTGTGGAACCTCGCAGATTGGGTGGTCGCGAAGTAGCTGGAGGTGCTGCTGCGCGTCGCCAAGGAGCACCGATGGATGACAGTGACGACGATGATGAGTTTTCATCGCGTTTCCGTTTGGAACGCATGCCTCCCGGCTTTGGTCGCCCTCACGAAAGTGCTAAACTCTATCTCACTCCTTGTGGTCTACATGTCCGAACGTGCCAACATGCAGTCCACATCCACTGCCTCGAGCGGTACATCACGTCCTTGCATGATAAGGCCATGCGTGGTGAAGAGTTTGATGGTGTTCAAGCGATAGATCCGGATTCGGCAATGACGCAGTTCCTCTGCCCGCTGTGCAAAACGTTGAGCAATTTCCTGATCCCTACCTCCGAGCCCCGAATCTCGATTGTAAAGGAGAACGAGCATGACCGTAAACGCTCTGCAGTTGCGTCCGGAGACGAGGAAACGAAGTCTCGAACATGGGACACAATTGTGGAGGAGCAATTGTCGATGCCGGGGTGGTATCGTTCGGTGCTTGGGCGCGATGGAGGATTTGAAGACGACGAAAATGAAACTGAGCATGATTTGTGGCGGGATTACTTCGAGGAGACGCTTTGGGAGCCTCATGGTAGCCTTGAGAAGGGCGCACCTTTCTTATGGTCCGCGTGTGCTTTCACGTTGGCATCTTTCTTAACTGTTGCTGATGACGAACATCGCAGTGCATCTGGGTCGCCTGCTCCGTTCGATCCGCTTGCGGATCCCTGTCCACCGTCTCTGGAGAAGGAGATGGAGTCGCTAATAGCAGTCACGAAGTTCTGCCGATGGACATTTTCCCTTTTGGAGCACAGTGCCGACGCAAAGGTCATCTGGGAGACAGCTAAACGCTGTTGCCCGATCAACACTGAAACCAAGCGCGACTACCGCAAGTTCACAAAGGTAAGATTGTTTGGTCTACTTGAATCTTGTATGCAGTTATGCTGGATCTAACTTTCTATATTCTCTTGGTGTAATAGGTCCTCGGCTCTATTGATGCTTGCCTTCGGGGTACGATCCTGGGCTTGCTAGTAGCGGACACATTCACGGTAAGCCAAATACTTCGCGTCGCGCCTTAGATCAAGGCTCTAATAGTATTTTGTCTACTGTAGGCTTTCGTCGTTGCTTGCGTGATCGCAGACGAGCTCGAGACTATTTGGCAGTTTATCCCGGTTTTTACCGCAGCAGATCTGTTGCAACGACTTCATGCCGAGTTCTTCGAGCCTAGCAAGTCACAGGGCACATCACTGTTTCAAGACAAGTTCTCCGTTGTTGAAGCAAGTGAGATTGAGATGGCTTCTCAAGCAGCAGAAGGTGCTGATGAGAGTATGACTTCGCGACGAACCCGCAGTGGGCGTGCAATCAGCCATGTGGCATCAACTCGACGTGCTACGACTGCTTCTGGCTCCGTACAGCAACTCATGAAAGCGATGGAAGCTGCCGGAGATAGCGGCTCTGAAGCGTACGCTGTGTTACAGCTTCTGCTGCGAATGGCTAAGGCGTTTCCTTCCGAGAAGCTGAAGCCACTCAGTTCTGCAGGCGATATCAATATGCGGCTGAAGCGCATTTTGACACCGAATGCGGCGTTTGTTCGGCGCATGAAACTTTTCTGGCGCTGCCTTGCGGATAAGGAGGCTAACGATCCGGCAAACGCTAGGACAATGCAGATCCCCACCTTGGTCGATATTGCCCACAGTTCGGATGCTACATTCGACCAAATCTGGCAATGGTGTATGGACCGCATGCTCAGCAAGACACATTTGGGCAGCTCGAAGGTCGGCGACAAGTGCGAACACACAGAAGGTTGCAGCGAGGCTTATGTGGCGAGTATGTTCATCCTTCGCGAAGTGCCATCACGACCACGCCTGATTGACTTGCCTATCCAGTACGACGAGCTCTACAGCGAAATGGCAGGGCGGAAGTGTACAAGGTGCGACAAGTCTCCTTGTGACCCAGGCCTCTGTTTGATTTGCGGTGAATTTCTGTGCTGTGGAGACTCGTGTTGCACTCGTGCCTTCATGCCACACGGCCCGCCTGTAGGCGAGTGCACCCGGCACGCTGCAGAATGTGGAGGAGGAGTCGGCATTGTGCTTTTGCTCGAGCAGTGCCGCATCGCGGTTGTGGGCGGCAGCATGGCAGCCTACTTCCCAAGCCCATACGTAGATACGCATGGTGAAGAAGACATTGGCCTCCAACGTGGCCGGCCGCTCCGTCTCGATGTGGCTCGCTACCGGTATCTGGAGTCGCTTTGGCTGAATCACCGCATCTTTACTGAGGTATCGCGCCAGCGCAACCAGCGAGACCCGCAGTACACGATCAACCTGTCGTATCTGTAGGTAGGCATTCGAGAAGAGATATCGTATTGCTGCTGGATGAAGGTCTTTGCACGGGAAATAGAGCAGTCTCACAAAACTTAAGAACCAACGAGCATTCGTGTTGCTTTCCTCCCTCCAGACTTAACTCATCGACACCTACGCGCCAAGGAAGGTAAGGTGTGCTGGCAGATCGGCATCAGCGTAGCGTTCGTCTTGAAAAAACATTCTCAGAAGGCGACAGTTGCCACGAATGCGCACCTCCGTTGTCGTCACATGCCTTGTGCCGAACGCTTGGTTTGTGAGGTCCTGCAGGTCCATACAGAGGTAGCGCCACCCTGGGTGCGATCCGAACGCCAGCGGCAGTTGGCACGCTGTGTCTTCAACTCGTGCCAACGACCGCGTGTTGGTCACCGTGAACACCCGATAATTCTGCGAGTCGTCCAGAACCTCGACCTGAAATTCGAGGAACAGGTCCATGTTTTTGATGAACATCACGAGGTAGCGGAAGATGTTGCGTGTAGGGAACACGAGCTCAGCGTCGTTGCCAAGCACCTGCACCACGTCTTCCTTGACTATTTCATCCTCGAGAACGCACACGTCGTTACCATTCATGAGACAGCGGCATTCTTCTTGCGCTTGCAGGATAGCGGGGTGCTCTGCAAAAGGTAGCACTACCGTCTCGGACAAGATGCTGGCATTGGAGCTCGTGTTGCTGCCCAAGCTGCTACCTCTGTGCTTCGTATCCCAGCCTTTGGATTTATCCGATGCGCGAACTGGTTCTGGCTTGAGGTCCTTGACGAGGACTTTCGGAAGGAGGCATTCGACGTACAGATCTCCAGGCGAATACGAGCCATCTCCGATCCGCACGAAGGAGGGGGCACTCGACAGTGACGAAGAGAGGGTGGGAGGTGTCGATAGCGAGCTCTCGGTCTTCATGATCTCCTTTATGAGATGAATGAAGCCGACCCTTGCGATCCCGAAATACCAAAAGGTCACTCCATATTGCCAAACCGCCTCTTGGCATGGAGGAACAACAGCCATCGCCAGCACGAGCGTTCTTCCTCGCTCACAAGGACCTCTTCCAATATGAAAGGTACGTTGGCAATCAAGATCCATTTCGAGACGTGGTCCACGACCAAGAAGACGGTGGAGCTGCAAAATCCTTCCTTGAAAAGTATCGCGAGATAGATCATGCTCAACCCGAAGTGGCATCATTATCCAAGCTGCACTTCTCGCTCCTACATCCCCCGGCCCCCAGATATTCAATCGCGAACCCAGCAAGCTCCGCGTCAGCTTCATCGCCAGCATTTGTTGCTTTGCAGTCAACAGCTTCCATTTTGAAGAACTTCAACGATCCGCCGCGCCAGCCAATTTGCTCCAAAGCGTTCGTGAATTCGCCTCAAGCCGTGCACTACCACACGCAACAACAGCCTGTTCCTCTTGTAACTTCGCACAACCCTGCGCCACCTCAAGAATATCGAAGTCCCGATCGTGTCTCCGCCTCAATGATAATGGCCAACACATCCGATCAGTTTAAACTTCAACAGCAGCATTCCCCCCTTCGGTTTTCAGTCGAGTCCAAGCACAGGCCCTTTCGCCTTCCAAAACTCGCCGAGCTGCTGATTGACCCAGAAACTCGCGCTGCTGCCACCGCTCACAAAACCTGGGATGAAGCGCACAAAATCGAGGTGCTCGTTGGCAGCAAATGCGTCGGTCGTGTCAGCGCCGTATCACGAAATATCCCGAACTCAGTTCGCTTGCGCCTTCGTGCGTCTGCTAATGTGTCTGTGCGACGAGAACGATTATATGACTTGCTTCGTCAAGATTACGATATGATGAACAAGCACTGTACGCAGTAACGACGCACCAACGAAACGGGGACTTGGAACACGTCGGCAGGGATGAGGAGATGTTGGTCATTGCATTGGAAAGAAGGCATCATCTGTCAGTCCTTCGAAGATATTAACGTTGCTGTCACCATATAGTGCAGAATCTGGTGGCATATTCATGGATCCTGCTCCGGGTTGCTGTGGTGGATGGTGAGGAAGCTGATTCTGTTGCTGAAAAGGTTGTAGTCCACCAGGTGCAGGCTGAAACTGCTGATTTGGCAGTGCCTGCGGCATCATGTTTTGTGATGAAGACGTTGGGCCAGTCGACATCCCCCCATAACCAAAATTGTTGGGCATCATTGATGCGCCTTGTGCTCCAAAATTGCCACCACTCATAGACGCCATCATCTGCTGCTGTTGTTGCATCGACATACCAGCCATACCAGCCATCGGGAAGCCGCTTGAACCGAAGCTTGGATCGGGGCTAAACCCGAGCGGGGTCATAAATGGATCCACAGGAAAATTGTTACCGCTGCTGCTGTTGCCGGTGTTGGAGCTGCTTGCCGACGTCGGCACCGAAGACATACCATAATTGTTGCCGAACATATTGCCGCCACTCGATGGTGCCATATTCATCGGCATGGGCATTGGCATGAATTGCTGCTGTGGATTCATCATCCCACCGCCCATCATGTAGTTCTGCTGGTTCATAAATGCAGCGGACGCGTTGGGTGCCCCACTGGTAGAGGTCATGTACGCGTTAGGCGTGAAGGTCTGCACCCCTGAGCTCATTGCGTAACCTTGAGTCGACGTGGTAACACCAGACACTGCCATTGAGGTCGTTGACGAAAATCCAGACGAGGTCTGCATCGGGTTTATCTGCCCCGTCGGGAAAAACATGTTCGTACTCGTAGACGCGAATCCTACCGTCGGCATCGGGGGCTCAGGGAAAAGAGTCGGCGGTGCTGCTGAGTTCATGTTTGGCATCGCCATTGACGCCGAAGTCGACACGGTCGACGCAGGTGCAGCAGATCCAGATGCCATCGATGCTGACGCTGCCATCGCCATCGGATTGCTACTACCCATTGTCGAAACCTGTGGCGGCGCGTATCCCTGTTGGGGCATAGATGGTGATGGTTGACGTTGAACCTGTGGCGCAGCAGCTCCTGTGGACGCTGGATCGGGCTGCACCCCTGTCCTCTGAGCCGAAGCGCCTGCAGTCGGCGAGACCCTCTTTCCTCCAGCCTTTTCATCCTCCTGGGCGATCTGTTTGTCCGCCAGCGACGCCAGCACCTCCAGCCTTGCTCCAATCTGCTGCCGGAAGATCAGGCACCTCCTCACCCACTCCTTGTGCTCAGCCGGGTTCATCTTGGCCGCTGCAGCAACGTAACAAATAACAGACATCATAAAGACATTAGTAAGAAGGTACTAGCTAGTACATATAGTACTGCGTGTGTCCGTACGTTGCTGCTTGTGCAGAGCGTTCCAGCCTTTCAGCGCCGCCTCGTTCTTCTCCAGCATGGTCTGGATCTCCCGCTGCGAGATCTTGCGCTCCGTCGTCAGCAGCGCCTGCAGCAGCAATAGTAATAGCAACCATGGAAAATGTGTTGCGTAAGCATGCGGTAGGATAACAGAATTACTGTTGCTAAGAGTGCGAGAATGCGGTGGACTTTACGCACCTGCGCCGCGGCGGCCGCGCGCTGCTGCAGCGGGTTGGCGTGCTCCCTACTGGACACAAGAGACGTATAGAGCGCGTGAGAGGCTGTGGGGGGCCGTAGGGACCACAGACGGAGTCACGTACGGCGCCGAGGACGACGCCATGCCCGGTGGAGGAGGAGGGCGGATTGAGGCGAGGCGTCAAGTGGAATTAGGCGCAGAATTAAGGCCCGAAGTAAGGTTTGAAATCGAGCCAATCACAGGATTTTACGTATGAAGTGACCAATGAGAGATAAAGCCTACCCCTTTATGACAAGCTGAAGCTGAGGTACGTGTACTGAGCTCACTTTTGGCGACGTGGCGATACAGAGCATGGCGAACCTCCGCCCCACGTGCGTGTCTGCGCCCGGCAAGGTGCTGCTTGTGGGCGGCTACCTGGTCCTGGACGAGCAGTACTCGGGGCTTGTTTTGTCGAGCACGGCGAGGTTTTACTCCCAAGTGGGGGTTGAGGTACGTGTGTCAATCACTGCAACAATGGAGTTAGTAAACGCTAATATTTATCGTTAAAATGCAGATTTTGGGTGAAGAAGACTCGATTTTTGCTTCCCACTGCGAATGGCGTCGTCTCTTTCCGTTGAAGGTGGAGAGTGCGCAGTTCGACCAGTTGATCGACGGCTGGATCGAGAAAAATGGCGATGGACGACTCCGATTCCAGCTCAGGTGACGAGGAGTTACGTACGGATTAGTGAAGGGTCAAACAGAATGACCTTATTTGCGTGATGGCAGGGAGGGTTCGCACCGGAACTCCTACATTGAGGAGACAGTCTTGTGTGCTGTGAATGGCATTGCTGGATTGGACGAGTTCAAGAGCAACGACACGTTCCAGCAACTAGCGGAGGAGAAGAAGGGTGCTCACGTCACGCTCCGCGGTGATAACGACTTTTACTCCCAAGTGAAAAGAGTATGATCACCTTTACGTTGGAGGGATGGATGGGGTATGGGCTGTTAAGGCGCTGACATTGGTTTTGGGTGTAGTTGCAGGACGCAAAGCTGCCGCTTCGTCGCTCGAACTTGAAGGCATTGAACGCATTCCTCCCACCAACTATGGAACGTAGGTTTCACAGGGACAATGCTTGAGAGACGTTTTGTACTGATACTTGCCTTTCAGAGCGCGGCGACAAGATGGTGGCGTTGAAGACTGGCATGGGTAGCTCTGCCGCCCTGGTGACGTCCCTAGTTGCGGCACTTGTGGCCTTCTTCGTGCCAACCGCGAACTTTGATACCCAGCAAAAAGACCTGGAACTGGTGCACAATTTGGCTCAGCTGAGCCACTGCTACGTGCAACGCAAGGTAAGGCTAACCAATTTGTCCTTCCTAGAAGCAACAACAGCTGAATAACTAGTTGTTGTATTGTATTCTACAGATCGGCAGTGGATTTGATGTATCGGCCGCATGCTTTGGCTCCCAGCGCTATACCCGTTTCCCTGCAACAACTTTGGATGCATTTACATCCGAAGATGCCATGAAATCGGGCGAAATTGTTCGTTGCATTACTGACAGTGCGCTGTGGAACACTTCTAACCGTGTGGTATGGCTGCTCTGCTTGTCCTGGCTTTCATTTCAACGTTACTGTAGTAACTACTATGCTTACTAAATGTGTTGTCCTTGCTTGCAGAAATCCGTTCGACTACCTTCAACCTTCCACATGATCTTGGGAGACGTTTCGTCCGGTTCGGCGACGGTGTCGATGGTTCGGCAAGTGTTGAAGTGGAGACAGGAACAGCCTGAACACGCAAAGAAGGTGATGGATGAAATCCACCACCACAACACGGAGGTTGAGCAAGGGTTCGCGGAAATCTGCGAGCTGGAAGACAGCCTCAGTACGCCAATCGATTGGGCAACGATGGCGGCTCAAAGCCGTGAACAGGTATATCGATGCAGCATTCTTTAGTACTGCTACGCTGTACTTACTCCGTGCGTGTGATCTGCAATGAGTGTGTACAGTGGGGCACTACGGATGCTAGAATCGGGGCTATACTCATGAGAATCAGCGAAGCATTCTCCCATTTCCGAAAGCTCATGCGGTAGGCTCAATATTACACTGCATAACGGTGACATAAGCTGACCTCTTTCGACGTTGCAGTGAAATGGGAAATGCTGCAGGAGTTCCGATCGAGCCACCCGAGCAGACGGCTATCCTCGATGCAACGATCGCTCTTCCGGGTGTTTTGGTTGCTGGTGTGCCTGGAGGTACTGCTACTCTTGGTGTGTTAAGCTGGCTTGGTGAATGTTGAACTGACCAGCGATGTGTTTCTTATGATCTTCAGCGGGTGGATACGACGCAATTTGTGTGGTGGTGCTTCACGAGAGTGCTCTACGCGCAGTCGAAGACCTGTGGATGCAATGGCCTTCCACCCACCCGGACTCCATGTAAGACTCTTCAATGACTTTTATTCTGAAGGCGCAGTTCTGACCTATAACTTGTGCTTCGTGGTGAATCAAACTATTATGATAGTATTTGCCCGCTTTTGTGCGATGTCGACCGTGGATTGACAGGGTCATCCGCTGCACGATCTGGACTTCAGCTACACCCCGTCGAGTAGAGCTGCAATCCATTGGCATTTGCCGTTAGTGTGTTCTACTGATTGTCGCTAAGCCCGAAATATGGCGGTCCATACACCAGATCTTAGAGCAGACGTCAGGGGTCACCCCTTCACACATCCAACATGCAGAGTTTATCAAAGCGGAAGGTTCGTGACGAGGATGATGCTGAGGATGACAGGAAGCTAAAGGCAGGTAGCGATGGCGGAAGTACCGATGAAAAAGGGTGGTTCGGTGCTGACCTGCACGGTGCGGGTCAGCAGCTTGCAGACTTTTCAATTCCTCGGCTTCGGTTCGCTACAGAGTCATGGGCTGGACTGAAGACTACCAATGAAGACCGCAACGTTTTCTCCACCGAGTTCTTCCCTGGTCCAGTGTTTGGTGTATTTGACGGCCATGGCGGAACATTTGCAGCAGATTTTCTATCTCGACAGCTTCTGAAGACTGTAGCCTCAGCGATACGACAAAATACTGGCGAGAAAGCGCTAGCTGATCTTCGCGCCTGCCGCAAACTATCGAGCCAAGAAAACGTTCGCCGAGATGCTATCGTCGAGCAGAAAAATCTGCTACGTCAGCAGCTTACTGAAGTGGAAACTCTGAGATTGGGAGCCACAGATCCCGAACTGGAAATGCTGTTTGATCAACTTACGAGTGCCATTTCTCAGATGGAGAGTTAGATGGAGCAGATTGATACCGAAGAAGCAGCACGTCATGAGAAGAGGTGGAAGTGGTGCCAAGAACAGCACGGCCATTTCGTGGGGGCATTCAAAGATGCTTTTACGAGAGTTGATGCGCACATATTGCAGAAAAATCCGTCACCAGACGGCTCAACCGCTCTGCTGGTTTGGTTTCTAGCCGACTCGACTAGCCGCAGTGTTCGCGATGTAGACGCTAGAGGCAGCAGCGAGCTAACGGATGAAGGAATGTTCTACACAGTGAACCTAGGAGACTGTCGCGCCGTTCTGTGTCGAGGTGGGCACGCTGTGCCGCTCACAAGTGACCACAAACCCAGTCGTCCGGACGAAAAGAAGCGCATTGAAAAGGCTGGAGGTTTTGTGGGAGAAAAGCTGGCATATCCCGCGTATACTCTGCTGTGGGCGCTGGGTTGACCATACAACAGGAGGCATCCACGTTCGGGCATTTGGTGACCGATCTTTAAAGACACCGACAGCGCTGGTTTCATGTGACCCGGAGGTCACGAGATTTCAAGTACAGGAAGACGATTTGTTTCTGGTGATGGCATGCGATGGCGTCTGGGACGTCTTGAGCAACCAGGACGTCGTGGATATCGCGTTACCACACTTCCAGGATGCCGAAGCCGCTGCAAACGCGATCGTTAAAGCTGCCTACACGAAACGTAGCGTAGATAATCTGACCGCTACTGTCGTCCAATTCGGCTGGAAGGCTGACGCCCTGGTGCAAGACGCCCTCAAGAGCAGCAAAATACCAGTAGACAAATCAAGCGCCTCGAACGACGAATCTAACGCCGCAGAGGAAGAGATCGACATGTTCAGCAACGAGTAGCTTACTTTGGTTGATACCCTTGCTCATACGAAGCGATGAGCTTCCGCTTTTGTAGATCCTGTGAAACAAGAGAGCAGACGTTGGTAAAACAAAGCAGACCCGGGGCATACAGTGCAAAGTTACCTCAGCTATGGTTGTCATCGTGGTCACATCGTACACCCGAAAGCGTACCAGCGGCAAGGGTTCGACATCTCGCCGCCGTTGTTTGCGCTGGTCAAGCACAAACCGCTGGTCCACGAAAACCTCGGCTTCTTCTCGGCAAGACGCGTGCCAAATTGAACCACACACATGTGAGGATTCATCACGCCTCCAGCACCAAGTCCGTGCAGTCAACGTACCCACGTGTGGGATGGCGAACCCTCCGTTCACCACCATCGCGTGCAGCTTGATCGTGGAATGCGGTGGCGGCTCAATGCGTAGCACTCTGTACTTTGTATCCAGACGTTGGTGCAGGAAGCCTACGACATTCTCAAACTGTGGGCGCGTCAGATACAGCGGGAGTGTGCTGACAATTCACTTGAAGGAGCCGCGGCGTTCGACTCACATCTCGCTCGACATTAGCTCCGCGTCGTCCGCGCTCGCTTTCCAGCCGTGACAGGCGATAGGTGGCGAACAGAATGGCCACGAGGATCACTGCACACGCAAAACATCGCCACGAGGTAGGTATACTACTACAGCTTCACCTCATCAACGTATAAGTCGAAGTTTGTACCTAGCGCGTGCTTCCTGAACGCGTCCAGCATGAAGGCAATGCCACGCGAAGGGGTCGGTTCGGTGGATCCCGTGCTCAGCTCGCACGGTTTCGGGCCGGAGAGACGATTGCTCCTCTTGCGACTCCTGTCTCACTTGCCAACACGCCGCGCGAGACCGCGCTCCGCGGGAATGCGTAAGGCGAAGAAGCGAGTCTTGCAGAGACCGGACCGAAGGGCGGATCTTCCCGAGCAGAATCAGTGCGCGGCCTTCGCGTAATGACCTCCACGCGTGGACGGTCAAGCGCTTCGAAGCAACCAGGGCAAGGCGGGAGGAACGGCCTGGGGCTCTGCACGTGGACGCAGGTCTTGTAAGATACTTTTCGATGTTTTCGCGTCTATGCATGCTCCATTGACGATGCCGGCCAAACCGAGAGAGTAGATAAGGTGGTGTACATTGGTGCCGTTAAATGGGGGTAGTAGCTACAGGGAGGCTAAGAATCTGTCCTCTTCCATCGAGGCCTATGCCTGGGCGTCGGCGCTGTTCTTGACGGGCGCCGGGCCGACGAGCGCGCACGTCTTGAGCGCGTGTCGGTCCATGATCATCTGCGCGACGTTCGCGGGTTCTGTCGGGGGCGAGTCGGTCTGCGGGGACTGCTGCGCGTGCTGCACCTGCATGGCCCAGTCGGCCGAGTCGAACCGCTGCAGGCGCAGACACCGCAGCTGCTCGCGGTGCTCGGCCGAGCCGGGCTCGGGCTCCCGCTCGAGGTCGGTGCCGTCCGACGACGGCGCGCACTTGCCGCACGTGCAGCCGGCGCACGGGCCCGCGGCGCGGCGCGCCATCTCGTAGTCGGCCGAGTCGAAGCGCTGGCGGTTGTCGCGGTGCCGCTGGATGATGGTGGAGGCCACGGCGTGCGGGCAGTCGCCCGCGGGCTGGTGCTGGTGCTGGGTCGAGGGCGGAGCGACCTTCTCGGTCGAGCTGGAGTTGGCCATTGTGCTGCCTGCTGCTGCTGGTGGGCGGAGGAGGCGGGGGAGGAGGAGGAGTGCGGGTGGCTGGGGCAAAGGATAAATGGCGCGGAAGCCCGGCGCCCAGACGCGCGCAACGCTACTGTAGCCGCGAGAGGTCGCACGGGATGCGTCTGCGTGCACACAGCCAGTGACGCTGTCGGAAGAAGGGGATCAGGCGCGGCAACGTGGAGGCCGATTTTTCTCACTGTGCCGGCCTCGAGGAGGACACCTCGGAGCTGATACCTAGCGACGACTCAGCTCGGTGCGGCTCGAGGCTTCCTCGGCGCCTCCTCTTCCGCCGTTCACCCCCCAGTCAAGTCACAGCTCGGCGACCTGAACTCTTGCACTGCACTGCGATCTGGGCATGCGACTTGTGCACACTCGCGCCGAGTATGGCGGCGAGGCATGGTTCAGAGGCGAAACCGTGAAGTTTGGAGGCGTCTCGCTTCGATCTTCAACGATTGGCGGAGAGGACCCTGAGGACGTGTAGACACCCGAGGCGGTTTCAGCGCGCTCTTCGGCGAAGGCGGCGGGAACGGGCCGAGCAGCATTGCTGATACCCCAGATGCATGCTGCACTGCAACGAGAATGACGGCCATGCACGTCAAGCCATGGCGCGCACGCTGTGGTTTGCACAGGCCATTCCAGCGAAGTCGGCGCCAGCGTCAAAACTGTCAAATGGGCAAGTGAACCAAAGGTGTCGTCAATCAGATCAAACGTTGTCCATGCGGACGCATCGTCATTGTTTCGGGCCGTCTCTTCTGTTGGCACGCAGCGTCGCTGCTGCATTAAGTCGGCCGCCTTACCGCGGGCACCCACGGTAGCGCCGACCGCCGCCACAGATGCACGCATGCAGTCTCAGAGCTTGTCGACGTACGAGCCGTCCTCGGTCGACACCTTGACCTTGTTGCCGATCTCGATGAACAGCGGCACCTTGTAGAACAGAACAAACGTGAACGTGTCAGTCCCGCATGCACTTTACTCCCAATTCCATGAACGAACAGCGGTCGGTACCTTGACGACGGCGCCGTTCTCCAGCGTAGCATCCTTGACGCTCAGCGCATTCTCCGCCACGCCTTTCGGGGTGGTTTTCTGCGAGCAGGACGGAGGTTGAAACGACAATGGTTCAACATTCGGGAAGACGTTCAAACCTCGACCAGAGGAAAGATCCACACTGCAACTTCACTCACCGTCACCTCGAGCGTCACGTGCTCGGGCATGTTGGCCCACAGCACGTCTCCCTCGATGATCTGGAGCGACAGCGTCATGCCCTCCTGCAGGAACTCCAGCTGCCGGCCCGAGAACAGGTCACGCTCGATCTCCATCTACCAACAGTAGTAACAGCAGCAGCAGCAGCAAGAAGCCTGTTAGATCAACGTCGGCACCCTGCACAGTCAACAGAAGCAAGCAGCACCTGCTCGAACGTCGAGTTGTGCATGATGACGAGGTGGTCCCCATTGTAGTACAGGAACTGGAACGGCTCATCGGGGCCCAGCGGCGCCTTGTTCACGGTCTCTGCAGCGCGGAAGCGGCGGTTCATCTTGGCACCAGTCTTGATCTCCTTCAGCTCCGCCTGTCAATGAATGATCCGCACCGGTGAGCTCGTATCTCGCGCGGTTCTGCTCCAAATTTCGTGCAACAAGCTGCGATTTAACGCACCTGGACGTAAGCTCCTCCCTTGCCGGGCTTCACGTGCTGGTTCTTGCCCACGCGGTAGATTTTGCCGTCGATCTCGAGCGCCATGCCCGTGCGCACCTGGTTGCCTGTAGCGCAGCGATTCCAACGATTTAGACGACGAAAATTACACGGTCGAAGGGCGCGTGGAGTGGCGAACAAAGCAGTACCATTGATGGAGGCGAAGCGCACTCCGTAGCCGCGGGCGGGAGCCGTCGCCCGCGCGATCTGCGTGATAGCTCGCCGCAACATCATTACGTCCCCAAAGTATCGATTTGGCGGTCTCACGTTTTGAAGCTCATTCATTGGTAGAAATGTATCTGCAACACGTCAAGGATAGGGTGAAATTCGAAACGATATTATCCAAATCAGCGCGGAAACTATCCGCCGGATTTTTTCTACTTCAATACACTTGACTATTGAAGAAATATCCCTCGCCGAGCATGTTCCTCTGGCGGGGTCGGCGCCCCGAGGACGCGATCCAGAAGGCCATCGAGGCGGCCGTGGCGGCGGACAAAGCAGGGAAATACGAGGAAGCGATCGATCTCTATGCTTCGGGCATCGAGAAGATGATGGCGCAGCTGGGGCGTACGTTGAAGCGCGAAATATCCGCCACCTGAACCTCCCGCTAAGGCCGTTTATCTGTCATGTGCAGAGCTGCCGGACGACGAGGCCAAGACGAAGCTGCGCCAGAAGATCAACGAGTACATGGTGCGAGCCGAGTATCTCAAGGACTGGACGGCGGAGCAGGCGCGGAAGCAGCAGGCACAAACTCAGGTTGGAAACGATGATGCAGCGGCAATGAGAACCCAAGCAGGGACGCTCACTGAGCTGCCTTTTTACCCCCGTGTAGGACGCGTCTACATCGAGTGTGCAGGACGGCAATGCACGCACTGCAAGTGGACGGCAGGTTGGAGGGCTGGTGGTGTGGAAAATAAGGTGTTTAGTGATAACATTTGACATCTGTGCTGTTGATAGCACCACAAGGCGGGGTACTCGAAGCAGAATGCTGAACATGCGCACACAATTCTGGACGAGGTATTGGACCACTCGCCTGGAGTGCATTGGGGTGATATTGCGGGGCTGCAGGTGGCGAAGCAGATCTTGCAGGTTTGGACAGCAGCTTGTTTCTTGTTGTTGGAGATCATTGAATGACGGCATATATGTGGGGGATTGCTGTAGGAGGCTGTCATTTTGCCTACGTTGCGACCGGATTTGTTCACAGGATTGCGAGCCCCACCACGCGGCGTATTGCTTTTTGGGCCACCGGGAACAGGTACTTACTTACGTGCATGCAAACTTTCGCCATTGAGTTTGAGAATCTGTCGGTGGGTGTTGACTGATAGTGCTTTGTGTGGTGTTATTGCATCAGGGAAAACGTTGCTGGCGAAAGCTGTCGCTACGGAGGCGAAAGCAACATTCTTCAAGTAAGTTAATGGTGACATGCACAGCCCTAGTGTTGGGCCTTACTGAAGGATGTTTGGTGCAGCATTTCTGCGTCGTCGTTGACGTCGAAGTGGGTGGGTGAAGGCGAGAAGCTGGTTCGCGCACTGTTTGAGATGGCCCGGGAGCTCCAGCCGTCTGTGGTTTTCATGGATGAGATCGACGCCTTATTGTCGACAAGATCAGCGTCCGAAAACGAAGCAAGCCGAAGAATCAAGAACCAGGTTAGTAGCGTTACTGAAAGTAGATCGGGTTGTCCATCGCAGCAACCTGACTGCTAATACTTGCTGGTGCAGTTTTTCACTGAGCTCGATGGAGCAGCTTCATCGCAGGAGGATCGGATCCTCGTCATGGGAGCTACGAACCTCCCTCAGGAGCTCGACGAGGCCATCGTGCGTCGTCTGGAGAAGCGAATTTATGGTACGTGGTTCCTCTAACCGCCACCTTGAAGACAAGCGCATCTAACCTATTTCCTGACGCACGCTGTCACTGTCGTTGGCAGTGCCCCTTCCAGATGCTCCTTCTCGCGAAGGACTCATCCGGCACTTGCTCGGCAGCCAGAAGTTCTCGTTATCGTCCAAAGATATTAAGCACATCGTCAAGGCAACAGAAGGCTACTCTGGCAGCGATCTCAAGGCGGTGTGCAAGGATGCCGCTTTGGGTCCTATTCGCGAACTCGGAGCTAAAGTGGCGAACGTGAAAGCTGAAGATGTGCGAGGAATCAATGCATCCGACTTTCAGGTGGCGCTTATGCGGGTTCGGCCGAGCGTGTCCACGACAACAATAGAGGCCTTGGTCTCGTGGAATGAACAATATGGGGTGTCTGCAGTATGACGAGCGCAGGCTTCGTTGCTATATTTCCGGGGTTGCTTAGGCCTTCCGCTCGTAAATCATCAAGTAGGACTCGGACACACCGATAAGCTGAGGCATCGTTTCCTGGACGTGGAGATCTTGGATCTCGTACCATTGCTCAGTTGCCTGCGGCAGATGAACAACATACAATACATCAGCTTAACCATGTGTCAAGTATGTGCATGTTCATCAGCCACGTACTCTATTTTGAACATGGACGCGATAGCTGCCTTCCGTCAGCGGGTTCGTTTGGAGCGCCGCCTCCTGGCCTGTTGTCACCGGGCTGTCATGGCAGATATTGGCAATCAAGTTGTACCTGCGACACAAAAACAGATTGCACAGCCACGTTAAGCCCTCACTCACCCCCACGACGCTAGCTAGCGATACGTACTTGGTGGATGGCAGGGTGACACGCAAAATCTTCTCGACAAGGTCGGCCTTTTCCACGCAATCCTATACCAAGCAATAATTCAGCTATCTTCTGCACGTACGCCCAACAGCAAACAACAAGCGCACCTCCGTGGACTGCTTGTGGTTGCGAAGGATATCTCGGAGCTCAGAGATTGACCTGTGAACAGCATCGATGTTCCGAATTTAATCAGTGAATACCAAGATAAGATATGGTTTCGCCACACGTACTTGTTGCGGAGCTCTTCCTCCGACGGAAGGCTCTGATCCAGCTTCAAGTAATCACGCAGCTCCAGATTCTTCACCGGAAAGGTTACAATCGTTGGATTCTTTTCAATGAAGAAGTTGTTCCGCGTGAAGCGCTTCACGTGGAAGATCAGATACGCTGGCAGCGAGTCGATGCGGTACGTCTTCTTCAGACGATGAGAGCCTTGAAGCACGTGCGTTACGTGCGAGCCGTTGTACTTTTCAAGCACTGTAAAAAGCGGAATCTATCCCCATTCACCCAATGACCTTGTTAGTTCGTCACTCCTTCATTTATGCACAAGGGCGTTGCTTTAATCTCACCTGAGGAATGATATTTCCACCTTGAGAGTCCTTGAACAGCGGCGTCGACGGCAAGTCAAGCGCCATCATCCTACAAACGTAGCAACAATGTTCAGCGGAAGCCAGATACGGACAACAGCTTAAGCGCGTAGCAACTTACAAAAACGGCGATACCGTGGTGGAAACAGCGGATTCGCGCTCCGCTGGGTCTGCCGACGCGGCTTTCGTTTCATCATCCGTCGTGACCTCCACAAAACCTTGGAAGCACTTGTGGATGATACTGCTACCAGGTTTATGCGATCCACCCAGGCCCTGACAATGCATTGAATCAGACAACCCCGTCAAAACTTTGTTTCTTTAGCCGCCAACTAAGTCAGCCTGCACCTCACCCTGTGCAGCTCGTTCAACAGCCACGCCAACAGCTCCACACTCTCGTTCTGTGTCCCCACGTGGAACCTCTTCTTGCTGCTCACCGAGATCTCCTGCACCAGCTCGTGCGGACTGATCTGCACCCACCCGAGCAAAGCAACGCACATCAGCACACGCAAACAGCACAACAAATAACCTTTCTCTCAATTCCACGCGACGCACCGTGTTCTTGAAGTTGTGCGGGCTCCACATCTTGCGCAGCAGCTCTCCGAAGCGCAACACGAGCTTGGACTTGATCTTCTTCGTCGTCGCCGCGTTGGCCAGGAAGAAGTCGCGCAGCGGCGGCACGTGGGCCAGCGCCTGCACCACCACGTTGATGTAGTCCGTGTGCTTGAGGTTGTTGAGACCGATGAAGCCCGGCAGGTACGACACGCCGAAGGCGTCCTGCGCCAGGATGCGGTTCTGGTCCAGCCGCGCGATCTGCTCGGGCTCGAAGGCCGGGCGCAGCGCGTCCTGCACGGGCTTGAGCGTGTTGTCCACGACCTCGTAGTTGTCCGGCAGGCAGTAGATGCGGTCCGTCTGCAGGTTGATGAACACGTGGTGGCTGCTCTGCACCGAGTGCGTGAAGGCGTGCGTGTTGCGGCCGCGGCCCTTGAAGTACTTGCCGCACACGAGGCACGCGTAGACGTTCTGGTCCGAGAGGCTGATGGAGCACACCTTCTCGAAGTCGAAGTCCAGCAGCTGGTGGTTGATCGTGTCCAGGTACGGACACTTGCGGCGCTTGGCGCCGGCGTCCGCGGCGGCGTCCGCGTCGGCCTTGCGCTTCTTGGTGGCGGACATCGCGGATTGGGCTTAATTGGGACTTTTTGGTCGGGCGCGGTGTGTCCCGGAATGAAAGTCCCCGATGCTGTGGCGAACTGCTCTTATACTGTAAGAAGCATGGGATTGGTTGATATTTTATAGTTAGTAGCTGCGATTGGACGAAAAGATGATGGATAATGTGCTCCGGCGGTGCGCCGCAAAGCGAGCTGCGGGGAGGGATGACCCGTCGGCGGTGGCGTCTATGCCTATCGCATACTCGCGCCAAGTCAACTCGCTCTTCCCATCGCGTCGGCAAAGTCGCAAAGGCACTTTGGACTTCGGGGGGGATCGCCGACTGACTGCCAAGCGCCAGCGGCTCAATTGCCCTAAGACATTTTTGCTGTATTTTAACTGGTATCTGTGTATTGAAATGCAAAATGCAGTCAGGACGAGTCCCCTGCCACAACTTTAGATTTCGTCCATTATTGCGGCATTATCCATCATCTCTTCCAATCAGCGCCGGCTAGACATGCATCGCAGGCTTTGTATGCACCCGGCAAAATGCCGGATGATTTGACCCGCGGCTCGAATCGGATGGGTGACGTCAAGGAGGGGGATTTCGCACTTAGCCGGGTCGTGCACGGTTTTGCGGCCTCGGGCTGCTTGGAGCCACGCAGTCCCGAAATCACCAAGCAGCCCGCAGCCCGCAGCCCGATCGAGATGATGATGCTCCGCCGCTCTTCCGCGCTGGCCCGCGCCGCCACGCCCGCCTCGCGCGCCTTCAACGCCGCCGCCAACGCCTCTGGCGAGGTCAAGTTCGAGTTCGCCTCGCCCTTCGAGCTGCACCGTGCGTTATTCATTGCATTCAGCAGCAGCCTTTCAGATATACCACCTGAAGGATCGTGCCACGCGACTTGTGAGCTAATGACCGCTATCTATTGCTGCGTGCTGCAGGTCTCGAGGAGGGCCCGGCCGAGTTCGCCGTGACCAACCGCGAGGAGATGCTGAGCTACTACGAGCTCATGTACACGATGCGCCGCATGGAGATCACCAACGACAACGAGTACAAGGCCCGCAACATCCGCGGTTTCTGCCACCTGTACGACGGCCAGGAGGCCGTGGCCACGGGCGTGGAGGCCGCTCTGGACCGCACCGACTCGTGGATCACCTCGTACCGTAACCACTGCATCATGCTGGCCCGTGGCGCCTCGGTCAAGGACGTCCTGGCCGAGCTGTTCGGCATGTCGGCCGGCGCCACCGGCGGCAAGGGTGGCTCCATGCACTTCTACAACAAGAAGGCCAACTTCTACGGCGGCCAGGGTATCGTCGGTGCCCAGGTGCCCGTGGGCGCCGGTCTGGCCTTCGCCAGCAAGTACAACCACAAGGGCGACGGCCTCATGCCCTGCGCCATCACCATGTTCGGTGACGGTGCCTCCAACCAGGGCCAGGTGTACGAGGCCGCCAACATGGCCGCCCTGTGGAAGCTGCCCGCCATCTTCTGCATTGAGAACAACCACTACGGCATGGGCACGTCCACCGCGCGCTCGTCGTTCAACACCGACTACTACACCATGGGCAACAAGATCCCCGGTATCAAGTGCGACGGCAACGACGTGCTCGCCGTGCGCGAGTGCACCAAGTTCCTGAAGAAGTGGTGCGGTGAGGACAACGGCCCCATCTTCGTGGAGATGAACACGTACCGTTACCACGGCCACTCCATGTCGGACCCTGGTGTGACGTACCGTAACCGTGACGAGATCTCGCAGATGCGTGCCTCGCGCGACCCCATTGAGCTGGTGAAGAAGCGCATGATCGAGGCCGAGCTCGCTACGGCTGACGAGATCAAGGAGCTGGAGAAGAAGGTGCGCGCCCAGGTCGTCAAGGCCACCAAGGAGGCCAAGGCCTCGGGCAAGCCCGAGGAGGCTTCGGCTTTCGTGGACGTGTACGCCGACGACAAGGGCAAGAACGAGTACCCGCCGTTCATCCGTTTCCCCGACTACGCCAAGAGCCTGTACAACGGCAAGCGCCAGTAAGCACTTTGTAGTGCATCTGGAGGACGGGCACGAAGCGGCGAGAGGATTATCACCCCTCTTCAGGACAAAAGCGCCTCGACAAGCGGTAGAAGCTGCGCTGCGTCGCCTTGTGATTGCCCTCCCTATTTCGGCTCGCTGCGAGTATGGTGTTGAGTGCGCTGCGCAGTGCATTAGAACCCGGCTGGCATCGCAGCTTAGCTCTAGGACAGTCTCGTATGCTTAGCGACCCCATTTACCGGCAGAATATGTAAACGCGACCGTATTTGCCATAACATACACACGTACACACCCGCGTCTGTAGTCGTTCCGCTGCATGCAGTGGGGTTTGAATTAGCCGGGCTGTTCCCAGTGTTGGTGAGCGCTGCATAGGGCTGCCCAGCCCCGTCAACTTGATGCCAACAAGCTGTTGGTGATTACACAGTACATGGCATCGATGGCGAACTATACTCCGCGTTGCAGTGCAACTTGCACCCGTCGAATCTCGGCCCGAGAGAGCGGCAAACCTATTTGTCATTTAGTGTTTCGCTTTGGCGTCCGAAGCACTACTGATAGTACGATTCAAGTCGACGGTGTCAATGAAAAAGCTGCCCAATTCCCATGTTGAAGCTGACAACTTACTACGTTTCCATCATACAAGTTCACTTGGCCGTGGCTCCTTCTCTCGTCTCCACTACGCGCGTGTACATGCTTCTCATCCACATACTGACTCACATTCTGCACTACTTGTGGCCGGGCATATTTTTCTACACTACTACTTCACTACTCACTACTAGTTCACGGTCGGCCGCTTGGTGCGTCGTGTTGCTGCTGTCTCATCGCCGTCGTCATACTTCTTCCAACATTTTGGAGCGGACGGCATCTTTAGCTGGAGTACAGCACCGTTCCAGCACCCGGGGTCGCTTCAAAGTCGCTGCCGTGGCGACGGTGACGCGGTCGACGACGCACAATTGGCCCGTTGTTGCTGCTGCTGTTTTTGATCGGGGTGTTGCCACCGTTGCGCAGCATCGGAGCCATGAACTCGTGCTCCTGCTGCAGCGCCACGACGCGATAGTGCGAGAGCTTTCGCGCTTGCTGCGCCAAAGTGTTCGCGTAGTTGGCGGCCACGATGATGTTCTTGGCGCGTGCCATGGCCTCATCGAACTCGAACCTTTCGTTGCCGTCGTCCGCCTGGGGCTCTTGGTTGCTTTCGTAGTTGATCTGGATGCGCGAACGCCCAGTACGAGGATTCACTCCATTCTGCGGCGAGGTGCGTGCGTGCACCGGCGACGGCCGCGTGATCGAGTACGTCGGCGAAGTGGACGACGACGAAGTGGACTCGTCGTCGGTGTTGTCGTTTTCGTCCGAGCCTTCGTTGTCTTCAGGCTGACGGCCCGCGTTGCCCATGCGCATTTGGTGCAGGCGGAAGGCCTCGATCGAGATGGCCAGATCCGCTGGGCTGCCTCGGCGCTTGGCCGCGAAGAGCGCCTTGTTGCGCATCACGAGGCCGTCGCTGAAGGAGCGACAGGGGAAGCTGGCCTTGGGGACACCGATGCTGGAGCCAGCAACGCCGGAGCCGTTGCTCTCCTCAGCACCTGACGAGAACGTCTTGTACTCGATGAGGCGCGAGCGCACGGGATCGAGGAGATTGTCGTACGACCGACGCTTTGGAGGCTCCTCCTTGACTTGGCCGCTGGCAACCGAAAAGCTCTGTGCACGGCCCAGCATCGGAGTGGTCTCGTTCGTGTAGGCGAAGAACTGATTCGAGCCCGTAGAGCTGAAAGACGGCGTGGATGGGGGCTCCATGCCACTGGCAGTGTTGCGTGAGGACCGACGCGCTTCAATCACGCACGCAGTGCAGACTCGAAGCTGGCGCTCGCCGATATCGGGCACATGAGCGCTGCGCACAGAGCTGCACGAGCTGCAGCACACTTCGCCACACTTGAGGCAGTTGTAGCGGCGGCGGCGCACGCAGAACTTCTTGGAGCACATGCGGCAGTGATCCTGCTCGCTCATGGGCACCACTTGCAGAGGCAGAACGATCTCCTCGCGGCCCACGCGGAAGTTCTCGGTGTACTTGAGGATGCCGTTGATGCACTTCTCCACGTGCGACTGAATGGCCGAGTTGGCGACCCACGCGGGGAGGTCGCCGTTCTTGTCGAAGTTGCACGTGTAGGTCATGCGTAGCTCGCCCGACCGCTTGGTCGAGTGATACATGAAGCCCATGAGCGGCACGAGGTCGCGCACGTACTTGGGGGACTCGGCGTACTTGGAGAAACCCGCGGGCGTGTCCACCGACTCCATGATACGGAAGGCGGTCATCTGTCCCTGAGCGTCCTCGATCATGTCAACGTACTCGAGCATGAGCAGGTCGCGGTCCTTGGCGAACGGGCCGGAGCTCTTGAAGGCGGCCCACTTGAGCGCGACGTAGCGGTGCGGGTTGGCCGGCGTGGGCTCTACAATGTTCTGCACCACTGCGCCGTCCAGGAAGTCGGACGACAGCATGGCCATCATCCGCTTGAAGGACGCTGTGGTCGGCGTGATGAGCGACGCCGCGACGTCCTCGATGTCACAGGCGAACTTGCACACGGCGTGCACGTTGCACGGCACGTTGGTTCCTGCGTTGGTGGCGTCGGCTCGGAAGAGCGAGATGCCGTGTTTCTCGTGGACGAGCGCCCACGGGATGCCGCCAAGCAGGTCGGTGGCCTCCAGGAGGCTCTCGGTCATGCGCTTGGCGACTGTCGTGAGGCGCTCGCGGTCCTTGACGCACATCTCCGCGACGTCCTCGGTCGGTTCGGTGTCACTGTCGTCGGTGCCGTCGGATCCTGACCCGTTCGACGAGCCGAAGCTGGAGAGCGCGCGCGGCGTGAGCGGGGTCCCGGCCAGCGGCGACCCGGTGCTGGGGCTGTACTCTGCCATGCTGTGTGGTGTTTATTTAATGAATCGCGTTATCGTGTACGGGGGAGGCGACGCAGCGCATGCAGTTCTTTCTACTCCTGAGGCGACGTGCGCGCGAGGGCTCGAAGGCGAAACTGAGCGATTTTCGGCAGGAGGTTGCTGCGCGTCGCACGTAACAGCTCCTGGTCAGACGCACGTGCTTTCGGGCCAGCGCCTCGATTTAGGGCAAACGGCCCGTTCTCTTCTATTTCTTGCTGACGTACCCCCAAAGAGGCCGGAGCAGGCGAGAGGATCAAGCGCGTTGATATCCACGGACGGAGCGGTACGAGCGCTCATTCGAGGCCGAGGCAGCCCATGACGACGGTGGCCGGGAGCTGGTTTCGAACACGGCGCTGCTGGACGCAGGTCAACTCGAGCGCGAGCACCAGCACCGCAGTCTGTAAACGGCTCCGCCCTCTGACTACACGCTCCGCACCGTTTCGCGATTGGCTGACAACTTCAACTTGCGGCCCACACATCGAAGATCGCCCACTGGCTCCGTCACCGATATAAATAATACCCCTTGTTACTCGTTGATATCGGATTTACATTTCTGTGATAAAAACCTGTGATTTAGGATCTCTCGCTAGAACAGATAAATGTACTCATGTCGAACTCGCAGTGCGGCTATATAGGAACTTTTGGGGCGACTCACACAGCGGAAGCTTTAGGGCGACTCACGCCTTGGTGGCGGCCAAAACGCCCGAAACGCGTTCTGCGACGACGAGTGCGGGCCTATGCAGCGCCATAGTCGAGCTGGCAGCAGCGCCACCCAGTCGGTACCTGACGAAAATCGCGGCGATGCGTCAGGTGCCAGCTCGAGCGCTAGCAGCGTGGTGGTCCACCGGTGGAGTACGTAGCAAAAAAAGCGAGCACGAGCGAGCACCTTCGTCATGTGCTCACGGAGACGGCGCTGCTTTTGCTGGCAGTTCGGTCGCCGTTGTTGGAGTATCGCACGCTCTGCACGCGTTGCAGCTGCAAGAGGGTTGTTGCCGACCCCCATCCAGTTTTGCAGACGGGAACGACCAAAAGCCAAGGTGTTGGTAGGAAGTTGCTCCGAATCGAGGTCATGAATGCGAGGGCCAGGTGCTCCGTAGTTGGAACGATGGCTAAGGTTGCAATGCGAATGTTGGACGGAACACAATTGACAACTTGCGCCCAGCTAGAGGCTTTGTCCCCCCCCCTCGCCTTTTCTGCGAGAAGAGGAGTTGCTCGAAGGCTCGACCCACCGCGGAGTATGGTGCAAGACCACAACGCCACCGACAGTCGAAGCTTTCGCACGAGCCCCCAGCCTACAGCCGATCACCAACAGGTTAGGCGGCATGCTCTTCAAAACCACCAAGAGGACGATATGCCCACTAGGTCGAGGTCGAGGATAAATGCATTCCCTATTTCCATACTTTTCACTATTCTTACATGGACCGTCGAGAGCCGACCAGGCGAAGATATCCCCCGACCTTTGACACGCTTCAGACGCCACTCGATAAAATCTGAACTACGCTGCTGTCGATGCTGCGCGACCAGTGCGGCCCAAAGCCGCGGCGCGGAATGCTTCTGCGGCTGCTGTGGTGTCTACTCTGTTTCTGCGCGCTCGCGATTGAGCTTGCAGACGGCAGCACACCAGCCTTATCGCGGGCAGGCTGCGTCTGCCAGTCCACCGTGTTGCCATCGACGGGTTCGGTTGTTACTTGCTACCAGGCGGACTCCAGCTCCCCCTTTGGGTGTGCAGTGGACCCTTCCGACCCCTGCGCGGACGGCGTCCTGGACCGAACGTGGGATCTGTGCAATGGTGCGTTTTTGCTTGATTAGCGCTCTTATCCTCTCACTTGTGATCGGTTCTAATGTGCCAATGTGTATGCGGATCAATACGTACTAGTCGTCAACTTGTACCTCGTGACAGATCGAGCCTCATCTACAATTTCCAGTGGCTCGCTCAATGTCACGTTGCATGGCAAAGAGCAAGTGACGTTGAAGCAAGCTCAAGTGTCGGATGATATTCTTCAGCGCAAGATCTCCAGAGTCACATTGGCGTTGGATAACGATACTGCAATCGAATCCATTAAGGTAAGATTTGGATTTCTTTTCTTTTGCTTGTGGTGTGGCAGTTCAGTAATGCTCATACGATACGCAGGTCGAAGCTGCGGCGAGCACGTCGCTCCGGATCTTTGAAGTACAAGCCACGCTAAACGATCTACCCACCACGATATTTTCTCCTCCATCACCTGGAACGATTTCTTTCGTCAGCAGTGGGGAGACAGCGAGTAATGGGGTCGTGTCGCTACTGTTTGTGCCGGTGACGGAGTACTTTGACAGTCAGTGATGAAATTTTGTCGAGAGTATGAGCTCTGTTCCTAACGCCATCATGTTGTGTATGTGCGTATGTTTGCTAGGTGACGTCCTCAGCCAGTGCTACTTTGATTTGGTGGGGCGTTGCGGATATCACGCTGATCTACAGGAGAGCTCGGACCTGCTCTTTCTGGCAGAAGACGGCAATGAGCCGATTGTGGCGGCCAAGTCAGCTGCATCACAATCTTTATCTGAAGAGGAGAAGCCTCAAGCACCAGCTTCCCGCTCCATTTCCTTTCTGCCGAAGGTGAACGATCGTCGGCGGACAACTAGGTCTCGGTCAGTCCGCGCACAAGAAGAGCGCGAATTACCAAGCGGAATAATGGAGGTTGCTATGGCAAATGAGCCTATCGATATTCGATTAACTGACGTACTGGGAGAAATAAGGCTGACACGATCCGAAAATGCGCGATTGGACTTAGTATCAGTGGAAGCAATATGGCACGCCTCGAGCGCGGTTAAGAAGGCAAGCATTCGCGGTCTTTCATCAAAGACAACTGTGATGGATGGAAAAATTGTGACTCGTTGGCGCTTAGTGCGTCAAAGCTCCGTCGTGAAGGTCTACCCGAACGTTGAGTTCTCCAACGAGACCAGCTTTGTGCTTGTGATTCAAGTTCGAGCAGCAAGAAAAGTGGTCCAGTACTCCAAAGAATATTTCGTGGAAGTGGATCCTCAGTTGGATTTTCAACCGATGGATCAGCCAGAACGATTTCTAGTTGAAAGCAGCGCAGAAGAAGATGCGGCGACGATACTCCGGCGATTGAACACAGGTGATTCGACCAGCCAGGATGCTGTCACGTTGGAGTTGCTGCCTGTGGTCGTTGATCTAGAAGAAGGCACCCCGCTCCGTCTTTCGATGTCAGAGCTTTTTTCAAGTGACACGGCTACAAGCTCTGCAACCTGCAAAACAACCTTTATGGTTTTCCACGTGGACAACGTCATTAGCTCCGTGAAAGCTCCGTCATTAGGCCTCCAGGATGTATCCGGCATCCACGATCCGACAATTGTTCATTCCTGCTCCGAAATTCTCTTGGTGTGGCTCCAGCCAAATGCCTCGAGTATTCAGGCCCAGTTACGGGTAGAGCTGACAAGCTCAAAGAATGCAGTGCTTCGACTCGCCACTATACCTCTCAAATGGACCGTGATCCCCAGTATCAATCTGCCAGTCGCGAGCCGTCTACTTGCTGGAGCCCACAACACACTGGCTGGTGATATTAAGGAGCTGACACTGAATTACTCAGACGTCCCCGCTGCTGTCCGCGTGGACATCACGGTAGACAATTGCACCTTCTTGACTATCGAAACGACTGGGGATGCGAAATCGACGAGCGACGAGTGTACATTCCTCTTGAAAGCCTCTAATGAAAGCAGCATCGAAGATGTGCCGAGTGGAATAACGATTCGCCGGCAGCAAACGGAAGCCTTTCGAGTTCCGATTGAAGTGACGGCGTCCATGTTTGAACAAGGTGATGGCGGGACGAGTTGGGTACTCAGCTATTCCAACGTGGCTTCGTATACTATCCACTTTTGCGAGCTGTACAGTTCTTCCAATGTTGGAGCTCAAATCTTGCGTAAGGGAGAGACTAGAAAGTTTCTTTTTACTGAGTTTGCACTCTCAGCTCTTGGCACAAGTCTATCCGCATCTCAGTTTACGGCGAATGTCTATTTCGTTGGAGATCCTGACTTCTTCACAAACGTGGGTAATTTCCAGGTTGGTGGCGAAATGGTTCACTCGGAAGCGTACAATTTGTCCGCATCCTTCGTCACGTTAAGATCTGAAAGTGCAGACTCATTCACGGTCACGCCGTTGCAGTATGGAACCTTTCTGGTCGATATGATATTGGAGTGGAAAGACGACGCCAACTCCGATTCAGGCTGCTTCTTCGTACAAAATATGGCGATGTCAGTTCTCCCGTCGTTCTCTCAGCCACTTTTTGCCACTCCGTATTCGTTTAGCCGGAGAGTACTTCAAGGCAGCTCTGCACAAGTCACAATCCCGCTCATCGAAGCGACAAGTCCTGAGCTGGAGTATTTGACTCTCGCTCTAAAAGTGAACACGACGGACGATGCTATCGCAATTAAACGCGGTGACACCCAGTACAACGCCTCTTCTAGCGACCCAAACTCCTACTTCCTGGTTGAACGGGATGCAGAGCTGGATTCTGCGAGGCATATTGTCATATCTGCTACGCCTAGCGATACCTTTGCTGGGATTTTGCGTTTTGATTTTGGAGTCTCGGCGGTTGGACTTGTTAATAACGAGATTCCCTTTGAAGGTCTAGATGTCGAACTATCGACACTCCGTGATGTTGAGGTTGAATGGATCCCGAAAGCCACCATAGACCTACCAACCCCTTCAGGCGAAGCCGTCTATCGAAGTCTGCCAACGCAATTACAAGGCAACTCTAGGTTGTCGTTCAAGTACCAGATGGGCTCAGGTAAGAGTATAATAATGATGCACACACTTCTTGGATTGGACCAAACTCCACTAACAGAAGTTTGTGTGATATTTGCTAGACTTTTCGAGTATTTCCACTGACGTGGTTTTGAACTCGAGCGAAACCAGATCGGTGTGGTCGAGTGATTCAGCTGTGATTGTCCAAGGCCAATGGAACTATGTCGAAGCGCTGATAGACCTATCGCATCCATCAACCGCTGAAATTGTTTTCCGTGGTATTGCATCGGTTGAAGACACACTGCGGCTGAAAGAGATTGTTGTTCGCGACTTCGTCCACGAAACGATTGTAGGAGAAATCGACTTTGTTCGCGCTACTGGAGGCATGATTTACATTGAAGTCAACACAGCGAAATCGATCCCGGAGCCAGTGCAACTTCGTGCCTACGTGAGTCGCTTGAACACCAGTAACACCCCAGCGCTCAGCTTTACGGGTAAGGATTTCGTTGTGCCTATTCTGACACGATATCAAGATCCCTAACACTTTTATTGTAATCCTATAGGTAACGATCTCCAGTATGTTGGATGTGAGGCTACTACTAATATGTATCCGTGTGCTGATGACTCCGGAATATCCTTTAAGAGTCCAACCCAATGCAGAACGTTGTGTTCGTCAGTAGAGACCCAGCTGAAGTTCACCCCCGAGTCTGTAGTGCGAAGTGCACAAATGGTGTCTTTCGCTGTCACCGATTCCTTTACGGTCGAGTTTTGGGTGTTTCTCGAGAGTTTTAGCACAAGCTCCAGTGATGAGCAACTTTTGTTGCTTTTTGGTACTCAGGAAGGGAGTCTGAGTATCACTCTGAGCAACTCTATAACGATCTCGCGCTGTGAAAATCATCTTCGGATCCCTCACGGAATTCCTCTGCACAAGTGGACTCATGTTGCGATTGTATTTGGTCCAGACGACGATATCACACTGTTACTGAATGGAGACCCAGTCGCGGATGGTATTCTGAGTAAGGTGAATTGCAATGTGCCGACCTTTGCCTATCTCCAAGTTGGACGAGGTACATGGACCATCAACACATACACAAATGCTGTCATTTCTAATGCCTTTGTGTTTGCGTGGACAGACACTATGGGTATTCTCCCGGACACCTCCGTTCTACTAGGCGCCATGGATGAGGTACCATTCGTACATGCTTTATTTTGCATTCATCCTTTTGCAAAAAGGCTGACTTATTCCTTTTTTCAAATTAGATTCGTATTTGGAAGCTTGCGCGTGACCCAGCAGATATACTTGCTACGTTCCGAACGAATGTCGTAGATGATACCGACTTGATCCTACTTCTACCGTTTAACTCGGCAGAGAACACAAACTGGTTTCCTTCGGTGGCGGATGGAAGTATACGCAGCGTTGATTTTATGGTGCAGGGAGTGAATGTTACCAGGACTCGCCCGATCCAAGCGTTTGGTGTCGCTGGAAACGGAAGCTGCTACTACAAGTTGGCTGCGTCTGCTGACAAGTTATCGCCTACTACCTGTGACAAAACGTGCGGGGATAGAAGTTTGAGAACATGTGGATCCAACGCCAGTAATGATGTGGCAAGTGTCTACGCTAGAGGCCCCATTGGAGTTGGAGGCCTCTCTCCGCTCACTGAATACGAAATATCAGTGGAGTTTGTGACGGCAGATAGTAGTGAGTACGAGATCACCAAGGCACTTATTGCTAACACCTCATACGCAACGGAGCCCGGAAAAGTGGAGTATATCAGCGTCGTGGAGCAGTATGGCGACTTGGTGGAGATTCAGTGGAGTCCAGTGGACGACGACGGAGGGTCGGAGATTTTGAGCTACTTGGTTTTTCTGAACGGAGTACAGGCTGCCGATACTGGTGCAGGGAGCGTGTTATCAATGACGCTACAGATCCCGGAGACGGGACCAAACACCATATCGATGCAAGCACTCAATGCTATTGGAATAGGCCCAATGAGTAATGCACTTCCGTTGACAGGTGTGTACAGTACTCCAGCCCCTGAGGTACCACAGAGTCCACTTGTACTATCTGTATCGGGTGGAACGGTGACACTCGCACTGGACCCAATGGTGATCACGGCAATTGAAACACTTTCATCGCAAGTACTCATCCAACAGCAGGAACTTTCGGTCGCAACCTTTTTGGAGGCATTTTATCGACTGAACGGCTCATCAGCCGTCATTTACAAGCTACGGCACAACACTGTTTACATCTTTCGAGCAAGCGTTATCAGCAAAAATGGCGCTCAAAGTGCATTCAGCATCCCGGTTTCGGCTAGAACCGGCGACAGAGGAAGTCCAAGCAAGACGCCGCAACCAGTGGTGGCTGATGTCACAGGTAAGTGTACAGACTGACGTGAATTCGAACGTACTCATTTAGCCATGTTTGCTGCGATTTGGCTCGTACAGGGGGATCGATAACGCTAGTTCTCAAGGAACCCCTCGATACAGGTAATTTTGCTGCATAATTCACCGGAATTTATCTGTGTGGTACTGTATGTGACGGATTTGCAATGGACTTTGTTGGGCTAGGTGGACTTTCGATTGCGCAGTACAACATCTTTGTATTCCGAGATGATTCTTTCGTGAAGTGGACAAGTATTGCGGCGTCAAGTACCAGCAAAAATACAACGATCAGTATCACGCGAGATAATGAGGGCAACCCTCTAGCTTCTGCGACTTCATTCACTTTGAAGGCTTTGGCGCTTCAAGTTGACGTTTCGTGCGACACATTGGCGGAAGATGGCTTGGAAAGTGAGGAGGTGACTGTAGCAACAGCAGCAGCCGCTGTGCCAGCTCCACCGCCGCCTCCAGTTCTATTGCAATTGTCGGGGTGTATGGCGCAGGTAACTGCTGCACCGCCTAGTGACTTCGGTGGCGCTGAAGCCACTGGAATGACCGTTGGAGTATTCTTGACAACCGGAATTTTGCATGAGAGCTTCGCGGTTGCGTTATATCCGGGTATCATCACCATTCAAAATCTTCTGGCACGTACACGTTACTTGGTGAAGGCCTCTCTAAACACTACCCTCGGTAGTACTGACTTCAGTGAAGCCATGGCCTTTACAACGGAAGATCCAAGCCAACCTGGTCAGCTTGCGCAGATGAGTGTCGTTAACATTGGTCCAAGCTCGTTACAAGTACAATGGGCGGGACCGAAGACTACGGGAGGAGGTGTCATTTCAGGTAAGCTTCACATACTGTCAGTTGCTTCTGTATGCACAGATCTGACCATGCTTTCTTCTTTATGTAGGGTATTTGATATACCAGCGCGCTACTGATGCTAGTGCAACTCGCACGCTCATTTACAATGGGTCTGAGGACTCCTCGACGACATCATTCCTCGTTGAAGGTCTCCTCGCCGAAACTCTGTATTTCTTTTCTGTCGTTCCGGTGAACCAGTACGGCATTTTTGGGGTGCCTGATGATAATGTGGAAATCATCACAACGTCAGCTGCTGAGGCTCCTTCGTCTCCAACCAGCCTTGCGCAGAGCCAAGTGGATGGTGCATTCTTCGACTTGTCGTTTTCAGAGCCTTCCGAAACTGGCGGTTTTCCGATCCAGACTCTGCAGTACATTGCACGTCTCGAATCGTTGGCATCGTGTCTCAATGACACATCAGACTGCTCTACATGCTCTCACGTGATAAATTCCGACGGTACTCTGCAAGCTCTGGATATGAGCTCGAATCCGTGCTCGACGGGGGCTTGTGATGCTACACAAACTTGCTGCCTGAGCAGCGGAACGAAATGTGGTGTAGTAACGACGGAGGTAAAACAGTGTGCCTCTCCTACACAGGCGGGGATTTGTCGCGTAGATGGCTTAACTATCTCTACAACGTACGTTGTCGCGCTGGCTGCAGTGAATGACATGGGAAGCAGCCCATATTCAAGTAGTGTCACGATCACTACCAATGATTTTATTCTGCCAGGACCTCCACAGGTCAACCTACTATCCGCTTCAGGAGGATGCTTGAAACTGGGGCTCGAGCCGCCTGCAGGAAGTGACTCGACTTCAATTCAGTATTATGTCGTTATCTCTGGTGTTACCGATGGTTTTCAGACAGCGTACAACGTCAGCGCCAGCACTCTTGTTGCGTGCGACCTAAACCACGACACGACTTATTTGGCGAGCGCTGCAGTCAGAAGTGCGCACGGAGTCGGAGAAAGTCAACTTGTGAATGCTGCAACTGGGGCGCTTTCAGGTCCAACCGAAGTGCTTGGGTTGCTCGCAGGGGTTACAACTAGCGGATATTCGACGCTCTCTTGGACCGCTCCTCTCGATAAAGGTGGAATGCCCATCAAACAGTATGATATTGCAGTCACGAACCAAGCGACGAATGAAGTCCGATACGTCGTGGTATCAGGATCAGAGCTAACAGCATCAATCAGCTTTCTAGCTGCTAGTACATCGTACTCATTCTCTGTTCACGCGGTGAATAATGCTGATCTGGTGGGGCCTGATTCGAGTGTCATTGTATCGACTGGTGATGCAGTTGTACCACAGCAGCCCCCTCCACCCGAGCTGCTTTCCGCTACGGGTGGAGCACTCTACGTCGCTGTGGTCGCTCCAGTTGACTGCGGTGGTTCGGCTTTGAGTACGTATGTCCTAAACATTGCTCGGCATACCGGAGGAGCTTTGGAATATCGCCAGTACGCTTCAGGTCCAATTCAAAATTCCCCATATGATCGGCAACTTGTGAACGTCTCAGTGTACGGCCTTCTGTCAAAGTCAGAGTACTTCATTACAGTTTCCTTGGCAAACGCGGTGGTAAGAACGCTTGGTACACTTACTAAACCAGCTTGAAGTATACTAATAAACTTGTGTTCTATGGCAGGGATGGAGCCCGCAAAGTGAAGCGACAGCCTATTCAACCAGCGGACCAACTCCTGTTCGTGAAATGAATCCGCCGAAGGTTGCACTTGAGGACCCTGGTGAAATTACACTGGAATGGGATACTCCATTGGATCCAGGTGGAATTGGTATTGTGGGGTACACGGTGCAATCACGCTACCAATTGGCAGATGGATCGTGGTCGCCCTCGAAAATTGTGTACGACGATCGATCATCGTTGGCGCGAACAGCTCTGATCACGGGCATACTTCAAAATACCCAGTATGCCTTCAGCGTCACGGCCTACAACTTCCGTACGTTGTGTCGATCTGATGAATACGTGACGCCAAGTGATGAGCTTCTTGTCCAAAGTCAGGATGCTTCGATGCCTTCCCAACCGAAAAATTTCCATTACGTTCAGATAACCGGTGGATCGATTACCTTATCGTGGGACCCTCCTCGTTCTCCGGGAATGCAGCCATTGCACTCGTATCTGGTGAACGGAAGCATCGAGGGCGCTGAGCTACAATTATTGGCAAACATCAGCGCCACAAGTGCAACTTCCGTTACCTTGTATGGCTTTACCGCTCTAACGGTGTACGAATTTGCAGTCGCTGGAGACAATGGTTTGGGGGCGGGACCATACACTTCCATCTTACGTGTAACTACCACGGTCATAAGTGCTCCGGGGAAGCCCAAGAACCTGAACCAAATAGCAGTTTCTTCTGGTGGATCGATCAAATTGACGTGGGACCCTCCAGATGACTCGGGCGGGGCGCAGGTTCAACAGTACACGGTACTTCGCGATGGTAGCGAAGTCGGAGTGGTGACCACGACAATATTCGTCGACCAAACCGACGTGGCAGCTGAAATGAGCTACAGCTACTCTGTTTTTGCGTCAAATGATGTTGTGTCCAGCACGGAAGGCGCCGAGCTCGTAGCTCGTAGTTCCAGCGCGTCTGTACCGATGCCTCCTGTTGCCACGGCACAAGCCAGCAGTGGATATGTGGTCATGACAATCGTACCATCAACAGACTCGGGTGGTGTTCCGGTAACCCACTTCCTGCTAACGGTGCTGCGGGGAACTGTGCCTGTCGATACGTACGAGACGTCAAAAACCGTCTTCACCGTGTCGGGACTTTATGCAGAAACCAAATATTCAGTTCGGGTCCAAGCCGTCAACAGTGTCGGAGAAAGCGACTCCACCACTGTGGATGTGACAACTGACCTCGCTATTGTTCCTGATGAAATGGTGCCCCCAACTCTGGTGAGCGTCACGGGAGGTGCCTTGCGATTGACTATTGTACCACCCGCGGATTTTGGCGGCGCCGAAATTCGCGAGTATTACTTTTACGTAAATGACACGGAGACTGACGTGATGGCGATTTCCGATACCATCTATGATGTGGTGGGCTTATCAGCATTCACGGTGTACTCTATCGCCGTTTCAGCAAAAAATACTATCGGTGAAAGTGCGCTGAGCGACGCAATACTTCTGTCGACTACCTCGGTAACTAAACCAGGTGAGGTGTGGAATTTAGAGAGCGTTTTTCAGTCGTATGATACGATTGAAGTCGCATGGCAGATGCCTCGAGATACTGGAGGAGATGAAACAACGGTGACATATGAAGCTGAGCTTAGTTCAGGTACAGATAGTACGAGTACCGTACCTTGTATGACGAGCTCAGCTACTTTCTCGGACCTCCAACCGGCGACGACATACATAATTCAAGTTCGAGCAAACAACACGGAAGGCGTTGGTCCATGGTCGACCAGTATAAGTGTGACAACAGATCCGGCATCGCCTGGAATCATTAGCTTTACAATGAATGAAACCACAGTGTCGGAAGCAGGAGGCTCGATAGAACTGTCGTTGCTCCGCACAATGGGAGGATTCATGTCTGCCAAGTGCTATTTCACAACAGTTGACGGTACCGCTGTGGCTGGTGTTCAGTACGTGGAAACAAGCGGAGAAGTTGACTTTAATCGGAGTACCAGTGCCCAAAGCATCGTTGTTTCCATCATCAACAATGCCGTCACGGACGACCCAGACAAGTATTTTTTCGTTTCAATCCAGCCGTTCGATGATGAATCAGGAGAAATCGGAGATAATTCGACCATCAAAGTTACGATATTGGATGACGGAGATGCTGGAACTCTCGCATTTGGCCAGATCAACAACGTATCCGAATCGGTAGCTACGCTTACAGTGAAGATTATACGAACCGGGGCGTTTAGTGGCGGTGGCGATATTGCAATTGATACAGTTGATACCCCTGGGGGCGCCGTGGCTGGAATCGACTATAACATCCAAAATTCAGTTGTGAGCTTCACTAACCTACAAAAGGAAGCATTTGCCACCATCGAAATTCTGAATGACGCAATGTATCAAGTACAGAAGACATTTCAGTTGACGCTTCGAGCTATCAGTGGCCGAATCTCGGTCGGCGATCCTCCAGCTAGTGCTTTGGTGGAGATTTTGGACGACGGTGATGTTTCGCCTCCAGGGATACCTCCCTCCCTTCAAGCTGTGATAATATCGGGTGGAGCAGTAAGTGTCTCCTGGTCAACTCCCGACTATATGGGTGCGAAGACGGTCAGTGCGTTATCGTATAGCATAAGCATATTGGAAGTGCAAAGCAAGTTTACTCGAGAGCAAGCCGCGGAAACATCGAGTGCAGTAATTGTGCAGCTTGCTGCTCGAGCGGCTTATCGTATCTCGGTTGCGGCCAAGAATGGGGAGCTATTGGGTGCGTATACTGATCCTGTGTCAATAACGATGGGGGCTCCTACGCCCTCATCGCATCCCCTGAATGTTCAAGTGCTCTCTCGAACTGGAGGAATGGTGACATTGTCCTGGACAGCTCCTTTCGACTCTGGAGGCGATACTATTGGAAGCTATCAAGTAAATGTGACCAGAAGTGACGACAACGTTAATGTCGGGACGTATACTACCAACGATATGATGACATCAGCGAATAACCTTGATCCACTCACGAGATATAGTGCGACGGTCGAAGCAATCAGCAAAGACGGACTCGTTGGCAATGCCAGTGACCCCGTGGTGTTTACAACAGTCGAAGCTTCTATACCAGGAAAACCAACGGATTTGGAGATACCAAAGGCCACGGGAGGCGCATTGTACATGCGAATGAACGACCCACTCGATGTTGGTGGCTCGCCCATCTTGACGTACACTTTGCTCATGACATCAGCTCAGTATCCAACTATCTTCCGGCAAGTTTATGAAGGCCCAAGTCCATGGTTTAATGCAACCCATTTGACCGTTTCTACGGCTTACAGACTGCAGTATAAAGTGGCAAACAACGTGGTGCGTCTCTCTCTAATATTACTATTTACTAGTGTGTGACTAATGCCAAGTTCATTGTGATTCGTGAATGCGCATAGGGTACAAGTGAGTTGAGCGATGTGTTTGTTGCGAGCACCAAGTATTTATCGATTCCGGATGAAGCTCAGAACATCGTTGCGCTTTCTCGAACTGGCGGATCCGTCACACTTTCCTGGACACCCCCGTTCGATTTTGGTGGAGCGGATATTACCGCGTATGATGTGTCGTTCTTCCTTGGTGCTCCGATCAGGTCCCAATTCCGACAGAGGGTGTCAGGCGTTAATCCAAATGCAACATCAGTAACGGCGAAAGTGGTGGGGCTGCTGGCGAATTCATACTACGGATTTTCAGTAGCTGGCGTGAATGATGTGAGTGTTTGCGAAGACCCCTCCGTTATATTGACTCGCACGATCGTGTATAGCGCTACGGATCCGTTGGTGTCTATACCAGACAGACCACGCGGCTTAACTGTCGCCCTCAGTACGTCCGGAATGCAGACCATGCAATGGTCGGCCAGTGAGGACACCGGAGGCAGCTATTTCGTTGCATACATTCTGTATTCGAACCTTGGTGAAATCTTATACAATGGTACAAGTACGTCTTTCGCCCGTGGATCGCTGACCAAAAACACGAAATATGGTTACGCTGTCTCGGCCTGGAACACGGCAGGAACTAGTAACAAGAGTGATCTCGTGTTTGCTACCACTACTGCGGTGATTGTTGCCCCAAGCCAACCCCTTGAGTTCACCAAGACAAATAGCAGCGGGGGTTCAATTGGACTCAGTTGGCAAAAGCCCCTGGACAGTGGAGGAGACAACATAACAGGGTACACACTCTATCGAAACGCACTTTGGAGAGCGGATGTCGGTGCTAGTGGATCTGTCCTGTCATTCCTAGATGACCAAGGCCTCGTGGCGGATCATCAATACGTCTATGTTGTTCACGCAAACAATTCGATTGGATTGGGAGCCATGAGTGACAAACTAACTGCGAGTACGTCAGCTGCAACCGCTCCAAGTCCACTAACAAGTGTTACTGCAACAACTTTGGGCGGAAAGCTCACAGCAACTTGGGCCCCAGCTCCAAATACTGGCGGCGTTCCCTTGACATTATTTCATCTCCAGGTGCTAATTGATTCGGTCGTCGCTTTTGAGACTACGACGGCGAACACGCTACTGTCGTACTCTGTATTTGGAGTCAGAGCAGGCACAACCTACACCGTTCGTGTTACTTCGGAGAACCAGATTAATGAAAGTTTACCCATGACTCAAACGCTGACAAGTGGAGTCGCACTTCCTCCCGCAGCACCACCAGCCCTCGAACAGTACCTCGATACGGCAGCGTTGCTACCTTGGATGATACGTTTGAAGTTACACCTACCAATTGATGACGGCGGAGCCTCCATTTCTCAGTTACTCGTGTATCAAAACGGCACAAAGGTTGCTTCGATTTCGATTGATGCCGCGGATCAAGCGGTTCTGGGGAAACCAACGACGCGGTTTACACTAATTGATGTAGGTCCTTTGCACGCTGGGTCCGTCTACTATTTTGCAGTCTCGGCTGTCTCATCCGTGGTTACAATTGGCGAGGGTGCACGCAGCACTGCAGTACAAGTGGTGACAAATCCGGCAACACTTCCATCTGTACCGCTCAATTTTGCGGTTGGACTTCGAACATCTTTCTCTGTTTTCCTTAAGTGGGATGGCCCGATCGATACTGGAGGCGACGATGTCTTTTATGAAATATCGTACACCAACACAAATACTTCCGAAAGCCTTGGGATCGTAACTGTTAGCGCCACAACCGTTGAAGTACCCAAATTGATTCCCGGGTACATTTATTCGTTTCAAGTGCGTTCTCGAAATTCTGCGGGGCCTAGTGAGTGGGCTGCGGGTCTAGAAACTCAAACCGATGTGACTCAGCGTGGCCTGCTCACGTACAATATTGCGTCGTCGAGTGTGTACGAAAACGTTTCGAGTGTGACAGTTTATTTGCTTCGTGTGAATGGATCAGCGGGTACGGTTACCTGCAGCTACACGGATGGATTTGGTACGGCTGTGTATGGTCAGGACTACTCGTTGCCCCCAGAGTCGGAGAGATCGTTTTCGTTTTCTGGAGAACTAATGAAGCAGAGCTTTAGTGTGACGATCATCAATGACGAGAAGTACGAGCCAATCGCGAGGACTATTATTTTAATTCTCACAGACACTACTGCGGATCGAAGTGAACCGATAACTCCAACCACGATCACAATCTCGATTTTGGATGATGGCGATGCGGGAACAATCGGCTTCGCTGTCAATGCAGTTAGCGTCTTAGAAAACGCTCGAGTGCTATCGCTAAGTCTCCAACGTCTGAATGGCAAGAGCACAGCAACGAGCGTTCGAGTGATCGTGTACAATGGACTGAATAGTACAACGCAACCCGAAGTTGGATTCCGACTGCCTTCAGGCTCCATTGACTTTATGGATGGTCAAGTCCAGCGCGACGCATCTATTGTGATTAAGGACAACGACGCCTATGACTTTCCCTACCTGTATTTCTATCTCTCCTTACAAATAACAGCAGGCGCGGCAACCATTGGCGAGTACAGCGTCATTCGTGTTGAAGTTCGGGATGATGGGGATCGTTCCGTGCCTGGATCGATGAACGCGCCTACGCTGAAAAAGGCTACAGGTGGAATGCTAGCGCTGACGTGGGATCCTCCAGGCAATGTTGGCGGTGATACTCTCTGGATTACGGGATACAGCTTATCGATTCGCTCGGGCAACTCCATGAAATCGCTAGTCACACAGACGAACGCGACGACATTGCCTTATGGAGACCTGACTGCGCTCACCAACTACAGCTTCTCTATTTGTGCGATAAACGTGATCGGACCAGGATCCAGCAGCCCAGATGTTACATTTGCGACGACAAACTTTACAGCTCCAGGGCCACCAGCTGAAATTGACCTGCTGAATCGTACTGGTGGTTTGATCACAGTTAGTGTTGCTGTACCGATCGATACGGGAGGGGCCCCAATAACAGGATACCTAATTTATGTCTCAGAACTAGACGGGGACTTCGAGGTAGGGAAACGCAAAGGAAGCTCCTAATATTCGGCTGGCCTTCACTAATAACGGTGCTGTGTTTTGTAGCTGGCGTACAATGGAACTGGACAATCCTCGAACCAGATACCTGTAAGCGTCGGCAAACCAAATACGAGCTATTCATTCCGAGCACAGGTTCGTTCTACTTTGTGTATTTATACGGCAAATTTGATGAGATGTATTGCTGACAGCACCGATACGATTATATCGATACAGGCAATCAATTTCATGGGACCTGGTGAGAGATCTGAGGCATTTTATTTTGTTAGCGGACCGCTGTCACGTCCAGGACCTCCACGCCTTCCATCAACATATTCTGCAACAGGAGGAGCAACATCGTTAGCTCTCCAACCCCCTCTTGACACAGGCAAGTCAGCGGTGACTTAAGTTTCGATGCATGGTATGATGATTGATATTAAATGTAATGTGTCGACAGGTGGACACGACGACATGTCGTACATGATTTACTATCGCGAGCATGGGTCGGGCAAAAGATTCACGAAAGCGCACTCTAACGCTGACGGATTGGAGTTAACTGTCTTTCGATTAGCAGCGAGTACGGTCTACGATATGGTTGGTGTGTCGATGCTTGTGGGTGATGAAAACCCACTCACGTCCGGAGAATTAAATATTGCCGATTCAAGCATCGTACTTGATGAAAACGTGGCCAGTGATATTGTTAGAAACGGGTTCTTCGAGTATTGTGTAAGCTCTGTTTCTCTATATTTCCGAGATTTTCGAGCATCAATTTCTAACCGCACGGTTATGATTGCAGGACTTGATTTTCGAGGTTGACACTGCACGGACCCAGGTCAACAACACGATCAACTACGTGGCATCCTTGAGTGCAGATGACGGCACACCAGCTTCTATGGACCTTGAAAGTGGGGACAGTTGCGACGTATACGTTCGGGGCGCGTTCAGCAAGGTTTCCAACTTCACTACGGAATCACCTTCGAAACCCGGAAAACCGCCTCCACCAACTCAGTCTGATTTCAATGATAACACCGGTGGTGCACTTTTCATCCTGATTTCTTGGCCAGATGATACTGGTACGTTAACTCCTTTATTTTACCCTACAAAACGCAATCTAACACGCCTTCGACACTCATAGGTGGGGTGCCGATTACGGGATACGAGTTTTACCTTAATAACGAAACGGTAAGTTGCCTGGCGTGCGTGAAGAGAGTATGGTCTAACATCGTCATTGGTCAACAGGTGAATGGGGAATTGATGCGCTACGTAAATACGTCAATGTTTGATCTTTCCGTCACAGTGAAGATCGGCGGTTTATCGCCTAACACGTTCTACAGTTTCTACTATATCCTTACAAACGATGCGTCAGCGTGTGGAAATGGTACTGAAGACGACCCCGAACAGTTCGGTTTTTCAACGGGAGATGCATCTCTACCAGACATGATTCCAGCTATCAGGTCCATCGGATCGACTGGTAGTGGAATACACGTGACCGTAACGCCTCCTACCGACAGAGGAAATGACCAGCAACTGTACTACCAGGTTTACGTGGGTGAAAGCAAACAACCGTGGAAGCTTGGGTATAATGGTACGGATGCATCGTATTGGCAGACAAAGCTCCAGCAAAACAGTGTTTACAGTTTCATGGCGAGCTGTTGGAACGGAGTTGGCTACTCCGATAATTCGAGCGTATATGCGCTTCGAACAACGGATATATCCCCGCCTGGACCTCCAAGCGGATTAAACTCGACAGATTCAACTGGTGGTACCATCACGCTTTTCTGGTTGAGCCCCGAAGATGATGGCGGAAGTATGATTACCTCCTACTGGGTGCATGCACAAGATTCCATGGGGAATCCAGAGCTGGTTGAGCAAACGAATTCGACAGAGATAGTTTTCGGGGGTCTTCTCGCACTCAGAGCGTATAAGTTCAAAGTTTTCGCGGAAAACAGTCTTGGAACAGGTTCGGACCCCGGAGAGAGTACCTTTTCGACCACTGTGGCCACCTTGCCGTCGTTACCAGGAGATCCCGTTATCAAGGAGATGTCGGGAGGTTCGGTAACATTTGCTATCGAGCCCCCACAAGATACAGGAGGTGTTAGTGTTGACAAGCTGGAATGGAAAGTTTACGCAAATGGCGTGAGATTTCCGCCAGACGCCGTCCGTCGACGAACAAGTCTGAGTTCAGTAGCTACCGGCTCATCTTCTCGTCGATTATCGTCGACGGATGCTGGACCTACCATTTATCTTCAAGCAGGAGGCTTACTTCCATCCACGACCTACAAATTCACTGTTCAAGTCGATAATGGGGTCGGAGCCAGTGATATGACGAATGGAGCGGAAGATGCCACTTCAGTAGCAACTGTACCTGGAGCACCGGACCCACCGACAGCCACTTCAATAACTGGGGGCTCGATGAGATTGTCATGGACCGATCCGATTGACTCAGGTGGAGCTCCACTAATTTCATTCCGGGTTAGTGTTCAACAAGCTGGAGTTGAAGTGGGGAAATGCGAAGGGATGATCCTTTCCTGCACCGTTGGAAACCTATTGTCGATCACAGATTACATGGTGACTCTAGTTGCTTACAATCCTATCGGCCCGTCTCCATCTAGTGCTGTTGCTATCATCACGACCAAAGTGACGTCTCTCCCTCAGGCACCACAAGGCGTTCACATAGCGGAAGTGTCAAGCACGTCTGTCACTATCCACTGGGAGCCGTGTATCGATTTTGGTGGCGGCTACGTGGAAAACTACAAAGTTGATATCGTACAAATACTGAACCCCGCTACTGCGTTTTCGGGAACAGTGCCCGTGTTACAGCTGATTTACAGTACAGACGGCTTGACCCCCTCGACGGACTATAAAACTACAGTGGTAAGTATTCCAACACGGCCGAAAGTCTTGGATTGAAAATATTGAAGTGGTCTAACTTTCGTTTTATTTTTATTGTTCTTACAGCGGGCAGTCACTGGAGATGGTCAACTCGGAACTGCTAGCAAGATTATCTTCTTCAGAACACCGAAGTCTGCTAATCAACCTCGACCACCTGCCGTTGGGTGCCGTAAGTTTTGGTTTCTACATGCACTATAATACACCCCCATACTAATGTTTCTTGCTTCATACGAACAGATTCACGGACTGTTGCGAATGTCTATTGGCAGGCTGAAGATGATGCAGCTAGTTACCTTCTTTACCGCGACGGCCAACTGCTGCACGACAACGGAGAAGACGTCACGTTCGAAGATAGCATTGTCCTGGGTAAGACGTACTCTTACCAAGTCCGGGTGCGACTGCTGGATGGAACTTTAAGTGATCTAAGCGAGGTAACGCAATTTTTCGCCTCGACCCCCATCTCAAGCGGATTCGATTGCGTCGGCACTGGCGGATACATCCACTGGCACGAATACGGCAACTCTGACCACGAAACCTGGGCAATTATCCCTCAAAACGACGCCGGCATCGTGATCACTGTAAGTTCGTCTAGTTGATGTGATATCTTGCTGGGAGAAGTCTAACAGCTTTTGTTTTGATTTCCCATATCATTTAGGCCTCTATGTTCTGGCTCGAATGCAGCCACGACAGCTTGACGATCAACATTACTAGCAATGGAGAGCTGAAGCAGCTGTGGAAAGGTGGTTGTCTTCGTGAGGGAGATTTCGTTATTTCAACACCTTCTGGTATCGACAGCGTAATTATTGAGTTCGTGTCGGATGGAAGTATCACGTATGAAGGAATGGCGCTATACTACGAATCCGTTGACGCATCTGACGCAGTACAAGATGTGACAGTACCGTGCCCCCTTACGCCAAGCGGCCTGTGCTCGCTAAATGGCGCTTGTCGAAAGGGTGCTTGCTCGTGCTTCAGTGGATTTGTGGGGGAAAGTTGCAGTAATGCAGTCATATGCCCCAAAGATTTTACAACGTGCACCGTATCGACGTGCGATCCCATTTGCTCTCAATCGACTAGTGATGTGATTGTGGTGAGCGTGAATGGAGATGATACTCAAGGAACAGGGAAGCTTATGGATGCTTCTGGGTCTGGAACCGACCCAAAGGCTGTTCAATCGCTCAGACGCGCTCTAGAACTCGCAAAACCAAATCAAACGATATTGCTGTATCCAGGCGTCTATCGCGGGAGCGGTAACTGTAGTGTCACGGTATCGACCTCTGACATTCTCATCCGTGGGTTGAGAGGGCAAGCAGTGACGATCATTGACTGCCAAAGTTTATGGCGTGGCCTGATGATTAGTGGCGTTTCCGTTCGACTCGCTGGATTCACGCTGCAGAACACTTTGGCAGCAAGCAACAATAATGGTGCTGCCATTAGCGCTTCAAAGGCCAGTATCCAAATGGAGAATGTCTACATTAAAAATGGAAAGTCTCTCCAGAATGGCGGTGGAATTTATGCGTATCAATCTGACCTGAAGTTTACCAGTTCCAAGCTTTCAAATTGCTCTGCTGTCGCGAAAGGAGGCGCAATATTCATGGATAGTTCGAATCTGTCACTAGTTCAGTCCTTCGTAGAGCTTTCGTCGGCGAGTCAAGGCGGCGGTATCTATGCCCAAAACAGCGTTACAGTTCAAGGCGATGGAAACAGCACCATTTCGAACAACACTGCTGCGCAAAATGGAGGTGGGATCTGTGCATCGGGAAGTTTTAATGGAACTATACTGAGCCTGATCCAGAATAATGCGTCGGTTGGAGCCGGGATAGCTGCCATTAGCGGGAGTTCAACCCTTTCGAAGGTGAATATTACCCAAAATCGCGCAATTAACGATGGAGGAGGCATCGCGCTGTTAAACACCGCAAATGTGGCTGTTTACTACTCCCCGATACGAATGAATCATGCCGAGCGCTATGGCGGTGGCGTTTACGTGTTATCGAACGGAACCTTCGACAATAAAGGGGCTTCGGAAATCTTCAAGTGCACTGCAGGTAAGGGGATAGAAGGAGATGCATATACGTGCTTTCGAATAAGAGACTGACCAAACGTTTTGTGTAATGTTGTTGTTAAATCAGCTTCAGGTGGGGGATTTTACGGTGGCGAGTGGGCACAGCCAACAGTGAATGCACTTACTGTGCTTGTGTCGTCCGCTACAACTGCAGGAGGCTGTGCAGCCTTTACTCGCAGTTCAGCAACCCTGAAAGACGCTGTGCTTGATGTGTGTACGGCTCCTGTGGGCGGAGGACTATTTGCAAGTACCGGGAGTAAAATTTCGGTGCTCCGCGGATTAATAAGATCTGGCACGGGGGCACAGGGGGCTGGGATGTATATAAATTCGAGTTCGATTGTCGGGTCAGACGATGGACTCAATTCTGTCGTTCAAGGCGGCCGAGCTACTGCTGGTGGAGGGGGTGTTTTCATTACTGGAACTCAAAGCTCAATCCATTTTTTCGATGTGCTGAATTGCTCAGCACCGCAAGGAGGTGGCATGTTCGTACAGAACGCAACTTTGGGTTCGATGAAATCAATTAGCATATCTGAGAGTAACGCGACCAAAACTGGCGGTGGCCTCTTTGTAAAAGCGGCCACATTTACGGTGATGAATGTTGAGGTGAACAACAACAGCGCCGCTATTGGGGGTGGAGTGTACGCTATCGACTCTAGTTTATCGGGTACCATTTCAGTATTTTCTAATAATGGCAGCCAAGGCGGTGGGTTTGCTTCGTCTGGCACAACTTCGCTGGAAGGAGCAAATATTACTTTAAACACCGCGTGGCAAAGAGGCGGTGGACTCGCAGTTGAGACTGGGGTGCTGGAGCTAAGAAGCACGACCATAGTATCTTGCTCTGCGGACCATGGTGTCGGTGGAGGTATTTCAATCACGGATGGAAGCGTCAAACATTACGCATTGATCGTTCGGAATTGTTCATCCACACGAGGTGGTGGGGTTTATGCAAATTCGTCGGAGTTCTACCAGTATCCAAGCGAGGAGAGCAGTGGTATGAGCCAATTCGCAGCATCCTTGACTCATAATCACGCCACTGGCTATGGAGGAAGCATTTTTATTGATGGTATGGGAACCCAGGTTAGTGACGTCGTCATTACGGATAGTGATGCGTCTTTCGGTGGTGGGCTAGCAACCCTTGGTGCTCAAGAATGCATTGTGCTCAACATGGACATCTCAGCATCACATGCGATGTCCGGGGGTGGTTTGTTTTTCGGGCCTGGTGCAAATTGTGTTTTACGTAGCTCTCAGGTGGCCAGCAACAGCGCCAAAGAGTCTGGAGGAGGATTGACAGTTCAAGATGCCACACTGTATCACTCGAACTTGGATATCACAAATAACGTGGCCCTAACTGCAGGTGGAGTAAACGTGCGGAGTGACTCAATGGTATCGAGTCTGTTGTGGTGGGCAGGCCCTGAAACTGAGCAATCGCGTGTGTATACCAATGTTATCTCTCCGGTGGCTAAAAATGCAGCCAATGTGCTGCTCAACTGCTCCGTCGAGTGTGTTTTATCTGGAGCACAGATTTTCGGAGGTACCCTCTCAGACGGCCAAGGAGCTGGGGTGTTCGTAGGTGGTGGTGGTAACGCGACGATTTCCGACGCTCTGATCGCGAATAACTCGGCTGTTCAAGGCGGTGGTATTGCAATCAGCGACACCGAACTTACAACGCTGGAGAATGTTGCTGTTGTAGGGAATTTCGCAAGGGATCGCGGCGGTGGACTATGGGCTGGGCAGCCCAATTTGCTTAATTTCCCGACGGTGAATGTGACGAGTTGTGTGTTCTACAACAACTCAGCAGCGACTTCTGGCGGAGGACTCTCGCTGTTTAAGGTGGTGATGGTTAGTTCCATCCTGCTGGTCGTGGAAAACCATGTCAACAACAGCGACATCGGAAGTGGTGGTGGATTGTACGCTGATACAGAGTCAGATATCACAGCTGACACGTGGTTGTTTTTGTCAAATGATGCAACAATTGGTGGTGCAATTGCTGGCGTAGCAGCATCTAAGATCAGCCTCCTCGACTCACATTTTACTCGCGACGTCACTGTATTTTCCACTGAGAGGTGGCAAGATCTCTTTTTCGATCTTGTGGGGTTCACATATGCGGAAGGATTAGCCAAGTACAATGTAGAAGTCCAGAGAGGCGGCCTCATCTATTTGTCCGACGAACACTCAGTGTTAGAACTGCTGTCAGCTTCTGTGACCTATGGATCGGCCGACGCTGGGGGAGGAGTTTATGTCACGGATAGCGCATTTTTGTATGGCGACAACACTGAGATTGGTCATAACAGTGCTACTGAGAGAGGAGGCGGTTTGTGCGTATCGAACAGTGCACAAGCAAGCTTCGATTATGTTAAAATCATCTTCAGCGGTAAGAGGCAGTTCCGTATAAAATACTTTGTCCTCATGTTACTAACAACGCTTTTGATTGCTGGAATGTAGAGTGCAGTACTTCCGGAGGCGGTGTTTTTGTAGAGACCTCTGGGGTGATTAATGCAAGGAACTCTCATATATCGAACAACTTCGCCGATGACTCGGGCGGTGGCATTTATATCGACACCGGGGACCAAAACGTCGTCAACTTGACCGACTCCTATGTTGAGAGTAATTTGGCGCATGGAGAAGGATGTGGTATGCAGCTCGCATATTCATCAATGAGTACCATATTCTTATTTACTTTAGCTCATATATTGTTTTGTGTATTTCCAATAGGTGTCTTCGTTGGACGAGAGGCGGGCCTTAATGGATTTGGATCTCATTTTGTGGGGAATGGCGGTGTGACCTCCAGCGGGAAAAATGAAGGTGGCGGTGCAATCTCGACGGTTGATGGTTCTGTGAAGCTCACGGATTGCACACTTGCCAGCAACACCGCCCTTGTAGGTGGGGCAATTCATATTGACCGGGGTGGATCAGCGGAGGTTATCAACTCGTTGTTCGTTAGGAACACCGCGGATGAAATGGGTGGAGCTGTTGCTGCGGAGGTCGAGGGACACTTCCATGTCATACAGAAAACTTCATTTCAAAACAACCAGGCACCTCTCGGCGGGGCAATCTCCGCATCCGGAACATCCAGCGTCTCTCTAACATCTGCGGTGTTTATCCACAACCAAGCAAGTGAAGACGGCGGAGCGCTGTTTATCACAGACAAAGCGTCACTTACGTCAACTTTGGGGAGCTTCAGCAGAAACACTGCGGTTTTGGGCGGGGCCATTCACTCTGATGAGCAATCCTTCGTTAATATCTCCGACGACGCTTTTGTCGACAACGCGGCTTCCATGCGCGGAGGTGCTCTGTATTATGAGTCTATTGACAACACTACTACAACTGGAATCACTTGCCGATCAAACACTGCACCAAGCGGAGGATGCATGTACTGGATTTCAGAAGCCTCGGATCTCACCCCAATTTATCCGTGTATCGAGTGCATCATGATATCGAACAAAGTGTACGATATTGCAACGAATACGCGAGATGTTCGGGTGATTTGGTGGCCTGAAAACGTAACAAGCGGTGTGCCTGTGTTGGAGCCACCCGACGAGGAGTCTATCGAGGTACTGGAAACCCTAAACGAAACGCTCGAGTCTAAAATGTACGTCTGGCCACGGCTTAAGGCTGTCGACCTCTACGGCCAAGTTGAAGTGCTGGATAATCAAACGGAGTGCAGCGTTGCCGACGGTCTTTGCAGTGAGCAAATCGAGCGTGTAGCGTTTACTCCATATAGCCCAGTTCGTGCTGCCATTGGAGTTCTCTCGTACCGGAAAGCTACGTTCACAGCCGCCAACAGAAGCGTAGAAGAAGGCGTGTACAGATCAAACGTGACGTGTACGCTACCTACGTTGGAGGCACGGGCTTTTGTCCAAACGGTGACGCTTTTGCCATGTCAACCTGGATTCTCGGTCAAGCAAGGGTAAGTACCAGCTATCTAATAGATAAAGTTCACATGTACTGACACGTCCTGCTCGTATAGAATTTGCGAACGCTGTCCAAGAAATACATACAGGTAACTGTGATGGGCTATCCAAGGTATAGGTTCCTTTTCTTCTACTAACGTAGTGGATATTTCGTGCTCTAGCTTGGAGGGTATTGAGTGCTTCGATTGTCCCGCAGGAGCAAAATGCAACATGACAGTTCGACGGGCTACGGAGACAATGGGAGAGGAACTTGGGACCGTATCTCCTCGTACAGAAGAAGGGTATTATCTGTTTTTAGCCCCCGCATCGAAACAAACGACCAATTGTTTAAGCCCCAGCCAGTGGAAAAAGGACGACCCGTGCAAGCCCCTTGCTCTGGAAAATCCAGCCGCAAATGTGTCGGAAGTGATCCACAACTGCTCCAACTTGAACGACTTTGACGTGTATTGGTCAGCAGAGCGACTTTTTTCCTGTCTCTCGGGAAAAACCTTCTACACGTGTGATGTGAGTCCGACAGCTTGGTACAATTGACGGTGTTGGTGGGCGACGATCTCTAATGCACTATGTGATGATCTGGATTTGTCTCTTAGGTTTCAAGTGCATGCGAAGCTGACGTCTCACTCCAAACACTCTCATTAGCAGCGGACGTGAATAATGCATCGTGTGCTAGCGGCTATGACCTCGCTATTTGCTCAGTGTGTGCCAAAGGTTTCAAGCGAGCTCAGGATACGTAAGTGCGCATGCGTAACGTTGAGAGGCGATTGAACTGCTTACTTACAACCTTGCGAATCTATCGTGTTGCAGCATGCGAACAGGCAAATGCAGAAGTTCGGGCATCCGTTCGATGGCAGAACTTCGTCATCCCAGTGATGCTGGGTATTGCGCTTGTTGCGGGCATCTATGGAGTTCGCATTTATCTCCGGGATGTTACGGAAATTGGCTTGCTAGCAAAAGCCGAAGCCGATAGGAGGCTCAAGCCTCCTAATACTAAGAAGGGTGAAAGTCTTGCCTTACGAGCAAGCATGAAGTACCTAAGAAGCTCGATGGCGGTGGTGGGGAGAATGGATCGAGTCAAAGACAAGATCAGAGAAACTTGGAAGAAGTATCGCCACCGAAACGCGAAAATTCTGTTCGGCGTCGATGTCAGCCCCCCAGCTCGGACGTTCCCAGTTAGCCCAAGCAAGTTCAAGATTTTCATTGGGTTCTTTCAAATATTTGGCAACTTCCAAGGCTCTTTCGTGGTGAAATGGTCGTCGAACATACAAGATTTCATGAGTTTCTCACAGAAATTCAATCTGGTACGTATGCTTCCTAGTTAATCCACGTGTTCTGTCTGTAGGTCGAAAGCGCCATACTAAAATCTACCCGTGTGACTGCGATCTAGGACTTGGTGGCTATTGCCGGTATTGATTGCGTGGTCACAAAAACGTTTTACTTCGACTTCACGTAGGTTCTTAGTACAGCTTCCCTACTGTTATGCTGTCTAATACCTTTCCTGCATTTCCTGCCTAACAGAGTGACCGTGATCATGGTTGTGATTGCACTTACCGTGATTACTACTTACTTCTACGCTGGAATGCGAAGCTACCGATCGAAGCTGCAGTTAATCCCGCGAAATTGCTTACGTTGCGGACTTCCAGTTCTCGAGGGCGAGACCATTCAGAACGACGATGAAAGCTTGAACCCTCTCCGGTTGCTTCGAAGCAGGTGGCGCATCCACAACTTTTACAAGCACGATTCATCGGCTACTGCACAGAGGGAGACGAAGGGGGTTTCGGAGAACGAAAGCTCCGTTGCTCTATCGACCCTCAAGGAATTTCGTGCACTGAACCGTAAGTTCGGAATGTCCCAGGTTCGCACTCCGTACCTGCGTTTGTTCCGCTCAGAGCATTCAAACTGTCCCGTGAAGCGTCACGTGCTTTCCGGCGTCATGCGTGAACGCACCATTCGCAGTAATCTTCGAGTCTGGCAAGCTCGCGTGAAACTACGCATGAACTACCTTACGTACCGCAACAAATGCCTCAAACTCTACTGCTGGATGGCACTCTTCCTGTACCCCTCCGTGTCGAAGACGATATTGGCAGTGTACAACTGCCAGGAAGTTGGTGATACGTATTATCTCGTGGCTGATCGTCGTCTGGTGTGCTACAACGGGGAGTGGGCATTGTTTGGTATAATCGCAACCATCGGTGTCGTTGTATGGGTTGTGGGTATCCCGTTCTTCTTCGGTCTACTCATCTGGCTAGCTCAAGACCGCGGCGTTGCGGCACGCCTAAGACTCCTGCGTAAACCGCAAATGCGCGTCCAAAGACAGAAGTGGCTCAAGGAGGTTGAAGACCAGCAAATAGCAGATGGCCGATATGTTCGAGATATGGATAATGTCGAGGTCCAAGATGAGGAGCTGGCGAAGTATATGAAGCGCAAGAACTTGACGGTACCCGAGCACTAAGCATGTATGGGTAGCGTCGATAAAGACTGACATCGTGATTTGTATTGCATCATAGGATTCCACTGTACAAGCGCGACTAGGATTCATCTACGCTGAATGTAAGTCGTAACCGCGCTACTTTGACATCATTTTCTGCTGGCTCAACCCCACTTTTTCTTTTGCTTACAGATTCGAGCGATTATTGGTGGTTTGAAGTCGTTGATCTGTCACGAAAATTGTTTCTTAGTGGTGTGATCGTTTTCGTCAAGAATGGGAGTGTGGAACAAGTCCTCCTTGCCCTCGCTGTCTGGTGGGTCTATGCTGTGGGTAATAGCATTTGGTAGGGCCAATACTAACATTCCGGTTGTCTGCGACTGGTTCAACATTCAACAGCCTCGTGACGATGTGGTTCCTGCTATATTTCCAGCCGTACGAAGGCTATTCCGATAACCTGATCGCAAGTATCACTCAGCTCCAGCTCTTTTTCACGCTGTGGCTTGGAGTCATGATCACGCTCAACAACCTCAACACCGAGTCACTCATCGACGTGAACCTGTTGAGTATCGTACTCGTGGGGACATGTATTGCCGTCACTGCGTTTGGTCTGAGCATGATCGTTGGGGAAGGTCTCACCGAGTCACGACGAATTTATACTGAGGCCGTGGCTCAGCGCAAGAAACAATTGCAAGAAGAAATCCGCAAACGCTGGTTCAAGGCCTTCAATTATGCAGCGTACGAGACGCAGATGCTTCGCTACGGCGGCCGGTTCAATTTTACCGATTTCAGCGTGCCTGCACTGCTGGAAGCCTTTCGTCGTGCGAAACTCATAGAAGAAGGGGACCCTGAATTTGCCAGCGTCATGCCCAAAATTGAAGAAGCTGAAGCGCCGTCGTTAAATCTGCGGCAACCAGAAGCGAATACGCAAGTTGATGAGCACGGTGAAGGCAGCAATGACGTAGTGCTTGGCGAGGCTGAGGAGATACACGAAGAAGCTGCGCAAGGAACGTTGCGGTTTAGAGGTCAGCGGCAAGTCTAAACACACACAGCAATGCGCCAGGGCATAGGCCACGTAGAAATCTGTATACATACTTGTAATACCTGTATATATGCGCATGTTTATCTTGTCTACAACGCCTATGGCGGAAGCCATTCACCGTTGTGAGAACATTCACCGCCGCGAGTTCGGCTGATTAGACGATGGCCCGCCGCCCATGCCGTAATTGCAGATCTGGCATTCCTGAGTTCTCCAGTGATACGCCCCGTTAATGACATCAAAACCGACAGCGAACTCGGCGCAGTATCGGTCGTACAGTGCCTCCCACTCGCCGAACGTTACGATTTCGTACTGACGCGCGGGGGTTGAGCCCAGCCTGCAAATACAAACATCAGTACAACAAGCACGAGTCAGCCCAAACACTCCCAAACAGTCAGTAGTCTCCCAGTCAGCCCTTACGCTTGGGTGGCCTTGAGGGATTGCTCCAGCGAGAACCCTGACAGGAACAGCGAAATGTATGGCGGCACAATCGTCTTCTGATGCGACAGGCACACCAACTCTGCATTCAGCACTGGCCCAGGGGCATCGTCCCCTTGGCTGCGCACGAACTTCCTCCACTTGTTCAGCCACTTCTTGGGCACCAGAAAGTACGTGGCATACTTGCTGCGCCCGTTCAGCGACAGGTGCGGTGCCAACTGCTGCTGTCTGCTTCCCACTGTGTCCACAGGCGAAAAGAGTCCCTTAGGATATCCGTTCTTCCTCTGCAGCAGCTCCAGCATCTCTTCGGAGCCTGCAATCTCGCCGTCGAACCTGGCTCTCTTCCTCTCCTCCGCCTCCAGCTCCCTGGCCTCCTGCTCCAGCACGCACGACGTGCAGTCGCAGCAGGACCGGAGCGTGAATCCTCTCAGCTCTGGCGCGTAGACTGCAATCTCCCTGAACACGTCGCCGCTGACGATAGCGCGACGGCTTCGGCCTACGCACTGCGCCGCTGGCAGCAGCGCGTCGTGCGCGCACACGATCATGGCTCCCGCTTCCTGAAGCGACGAATTAGCTACAAGCTTGAGCTTCTCTGCGCCCACGACATCCTTCTTTTTAGCTGCGTTTTGACGCCGCTGTTGCCGCTTGGTCCGGCGGAACTGCAGCAGGAACTGCTCGAAGGCCTGGCAGCGCTTCTTGTAGGCGCCGAGCCACGCGCGACTGACGACGACGCTGCTGGGCGCGCAGAGCGCGGCGTCCTCGAAGGAGCGAGCGGCTGAACGAGCTAGTAGCTCCTTGATGCGCAGCATCTCGGCGCCACGTAGCACGGTGAGCGACCGCGGCCAGTGGTCGGATGCGGCTGGCAGGAACGCCGTGACATCGCCGAACTCGCGCGTAATGACGCGCTCCAGGGCTTGCTGCACGCACACGGAGGAGGCGCTCAGGGCACGACATGTGGAGGTAAGCTGGAGCACGTCCCTGGCCGACAGTAGAGCGAAGAGGTGCGCCAACAGGCCTTCGGGCAGGTGCTCCATTGCCGCAGCATGCGATTGTTGAGCTCACGACGGCTTTGATTGGTCAAGGTGCTGTTCTTGTACAGGGAGAATTATTGTGAATTCTGGCCAATATTGCCGATTCGGGTCGGTTTACCGTATGGGTTGAAATCGCTGAATACAAATTTCAAGTCTTTTGGAATCGACCGAGACGGCCTGAGCGACTTCTTATTTCGTACTTTATTGCGTACATAGTAAACTCAAGTCAAATCATGATTTCGGGCGGTCTGCTGGCGATTTGGCTCGTTCGATTCAATCAATCGACTTCGGAAAGTTCGACTAGAACGCGCAATAATAATTGGGGAAATTATGTCGATTTGTAATATTACTCTTAAGAAACCCACATTTTTTAATATTTCATATTATGAAAAACCAGTACATGTACTGAATTATTAATTGTGGATCATCTCAGCCGCGCTGCGTTAAGTTGCTTAGGGCGCCGACACCCTGCAAGGGAATGTGTACTGCAGACCAACGTCTCCGCTATCAAAATAGATCGAATGATGCCCAGTTGCTGTTGTGATTTGCCTCCGGTTCTTGGAGTGATGCCTAGCTCCTGCTTAGAAAGTCGAAAATAGTAGTCAAACTAGATAGAAAGCATTTGTGACAGTGATTCGCAAAAAATATAAAAAGTTAAGAATAATCTCCTACGTCGTGTACAACTACACCTTTTCCGGCCCATGTTTACCAAGAACGAGGGCAAATTCCCAAATAACAAAAGCAAATGTACCAAAACCCAAATCACATCCATTAAGTGCAAGTTCAAGTGAACCATCCTACTATAAATAATTATTTTACTCGTATTCTATTTAATAGGTGATTCATTCCTGCCATTGCACTCCAAAACACCACGTTGCGCTTGGCGGCGCTGCTTCACCTCCGCCAATCCTGCGTTTCCCAGCTCGATTCCACCAATAACTCAGCTACCTGCTTTCTCCTTGGATTAGCTTGGCCCGTGCGGCAGTGAGCTACTCACACGCTGCTTGTGCTCACGTTGGAACTTTCATTGCCCTCGCCATGCCGACTCGCTACAACTGCCACGCACTTGCTTCCAAGCTTCGCCTCCTGGATGCAGCTCGCACTCGAGGGGACTGAGAATCGGCGGCTCAAGCCAACGACGTCAATATCAACACAGCTCGCTCCTGGCTACGTCGATACCCTATCAGCTCTCCTGCTTTGTACGCTCTGTTGCGTGGCGGAAAACGGTCGCAGAAGATGACCGCTGGCGTCATTGGCTTTCTCATGTGCGAGCTGTCAATCAACCACGGCCTCACACTTCGCCAGCTCGCGAACGAGCTAGAACGAGCATGCTCAATCTCGGTCTGTGCGCAAAATGTGAATAACTACCTGGACGCAAGTCTCATCACGATGAAGCAGTTCCACAAAGAGCCTCAGTACATGCACACCGTGCAGAACAAGATCAAGCGCAAGGATTTTCCCGCCCGATTGTAGCAGCTGCAGGCCGCCGCGAAGTCCATTGTCTAAATTAACGAGACCAATCTTAATCTGTGGTTGTCTCGCACAAGTGGTCGCAGCATCAGAGGCAGGCGCGCTGTCAAGAAGGTGCTGGCAGGTGGTGGACAAAACCTGCAGGTGATTGCGTGGATTGCTAAGGGAGGGACGAGACAAAGCTGGGCAGCAACGAGTACCCGCACTCCAACGAGTTCATTCGCAATACGTTGCGGAAGTTCGCAGACGTGAGCAATGTGGTGGTGATTTTGGACAACGATCCGTGCCACGCACGCGCTGAACTTGTCTTCCAAGAACCAGAGTTTGCGGCAGCGACGCTCCTATGCTTGGGTCCATACTCACCTATGCTTAATGCAATTGAGAACGTGTTCTCAGTGTTTAAGTCGGCTGTGAAGGACTTCATTACTCAAAACCACGCGGAGATCATCGTTGTTCCGCCTGGGGCCACGATGAAAGCGCACCGCCAACGCTTCCTGATCGAGGCTGCCGAGACGCTTTTCCCCCATGCTGCGACTGCGCAGCTGTGTGCACCCTGCTACAGGCACACGTTCAGATTCCACGTCAAGGTGGCGGCGATCGAAGACATGCCAGTCGGCTGCTAAGCAGCAACAACACGCAAGTATGATGATTGCATATTTACCAGAATATTAGGTTTCGGAGGTCCGCGGTACTTGCTTGAATGCATTCGGCTTTGCACAATATTTTTTTGCTTTGGGGTTTATGTATTTGCGTTTGTTCTTTGTGAAGTTGTCCTTGTTCTTGGTGAACTTGGGCTTAAAAAGGTGAACTGCAGTTGTTCTTCTAGCTTCACCAGCAGCTTTGCGGTATCCCTGATACAACGATAAGGTATTGAAAACGCGCTCACCAAGACTTCTTGTAGAGCCTTGCCCTTCTGCTGCGGGCGCTGGTAGGTGAGCCTGGTTGTCACCACGTGCTGCTACAGTCATCCCCGGCAGATGTGCCCACGTATCGCACAATATACCTCGCCCAGGAAGTGCAGGCCATACCCAGGATTTGAGCTGTACTTCTGCAATTATATTGGGTTAGGTGTGGTCTGAAGATGCAAGTGTCAGAGTGGGAGGATACCACCATCCTATTTTGACAATTAAGTTTGGATTAAATCAGTACATCACAATCTATGTCAAGTCCGCATGAATCATATTGATCACAAGTACCACTCCGGCACCTCTGCCGGGGATGACTGGACAATAGCTAGCAGCTCAACTCAACGTCTGACAGCATCTACTTATGCGTACGACCTTCTCCACCTGGCCCTTCTGTGACAGATCAACTTGCCCATGGATTCTAATCACCTCCGCAGCAATCCTGTCTGACTTGACCTCTAATGCTTCATCAGGAAAGGTAGCATGCGCGTCGCCGCTCTCCTCACATTTACGTTTGGCAGCATGCATGCCACAAACTAGCGCTGACCACCGAGAGTTGGCCAGTTGTTTTAGCCATGGGCACATGTGACGAAGCGCCCGTGCTCTTTGAAGGCTCAGGTTGCTAGACCGCTCGACCTTGGTCTTCGCTCAGCTCTTGCACCACTCGGCTCAGCCCCGCTTAGCGCTGCAAGAGTTCCGCTCAGCTCCTTCCACTGAGCGAACACTCCCACTCCACTTCGCTAGGCTTGGCCGCTAGAACTCTTGGCTCAGCGTCGACTTGGGTCGGGCGAGGCGTGTGTTCCTCATTCTTCGATCCCTTGGCGGTTCTTTTGATCATGGCTACGCTGTAGACCCAGACTCGCGTCGGCCACACCAGCTGCTGCCGATGTTGAAGGTCTCCAGAGGTGTTCCCAGGCGAAACTTGCTCCCCACTTGGCAAGTCCCAGTCCGCACGTGTCCACAGCCCGAAATGCCCCGGGTTTTCCTTAATGAACACGACACAACACACAATACAGCCTCCACTTCCTCTCTTTGGTTCCGGCTCAGAACCACAACACCCCTTCTTTCCCGGTCGGCCTGGGTCTGGGCCGAGTTCGCCTTTATTTCTCTGAGCCTGGGCGAGGCTCGTACCAGCTTCTCCTTTCTTCTCTTCGAGTCAAGCAGCGACCCGGTCTGGAGTTAGTGACTCGGTTTGAGCCTAGTCCGAATCCAAGGCACTCACATACACCCTGGGACTACCCGCGCACCAGGTCCACAATGAACCGATACTAATAATCACACAATGCACCGGGGCACGCCAATGTCCCCAAGCACACAATACAATTACCCTGCCTAAACCTCAGAATGGATCACCTTCCACCCGAAAATATGAAATACACCCTAAGCTGTAACAGTAATATGAAATAACCGTACTGCTGTCGCACCGTCGCGCTCTGGCAATGTTGATATGTTAGCTTGAATTTGTGTGGGTGATCGCCAAGACACCTTCTGGTCAAAGGCCTCCGCCACTTGCGTCCTTCGGGGCAAAACAAACTCTGTTTAAATGTTTACACATGCACAAACTAGGACTCACTAAGTGGGGGCGCAATATCCTCCTGGGTACACACTGACTGGCTGCGCGAAGAGCGTCGGCTGTATGCTTACCGGGCGCCCTTGAAAATCCACCCGAAATCTCTGGTATTGGCCAATGCGGCGGCTCCACATCGGCGGGCGTCGTCTTGGAGCCGCTGGAGGCCGTTGAGATCCGCTTGAGTGTCCGCGATCTTAAGCGGTCGCACCCAATGTAGGCTGGCTCATGGCTGACACACCGTATGAGTGTACTCGTCGGTACCACCCACTTCGCCGTCAGTACCACTGTCTGGACTTAAGTTCAGCGACTCTTCACCCGGCACTTCAACTGGACTCTGACAACTCTGCTCAGGCCCATGCCACTCCGCTCAGATCTGCAACACTCCGCTTGGCTTCTCGACTTGAGCGGGGACTCCGGTCATCACATTCGAGGCTCAGCTCGGACTCCACCTCACCCCACTCAGACCTCCGATCCTCGCCCAGCTTGTCGACTTGGGTGAAGACTTTATGACCACAGTAGAAGCTAGACTCGGGCTTGGCATGGCCCCGCTCGGACGCCTGCTCCTCGACTCAGCTCGGCATCTTGGGCGACGGCTCCATAGCCACTGGGGAGGTTGAGCTCAAACTCCACCCGGCTCCGCTCAGCTTCTCGACTTGAGCGGGGACTCCGGTCATCGCACTCGAGGCTCAGCTCAGACTTCGCGTAGCTTCTCTCAGGTTCCGGGCTCAGCTCATACTTGGGATACCCAATGTAATGGGCCTACTTTGGCTCACTACTTTAGCTTACACGTGCGCGCACGTGTGTGAGGAAGCGTAGCGTAGTTTAAACTAGAGTTAATTAAACTCGGGCCTCCGAGTATAGATTAATCTAAATAAACGATCCAAATAATGTTTTTGGGTTAAAATGAGAACTGCTATTTCTGTTTTATGTTTCTGACTTCCTCTAAATGAAATATATTCTAAGATAGGAATCTGCCAACGACTGGTTGGCAGAATTCCAATGCTACGCATGTCGCTCATTGGCTAAAAGATGCTGCTCTCAGCCAATAGGAATCCTAAGTCTCTATGGACCACCCGTCGTGGTGGTCGTAAATGTATGTAGCATTTGGTGTGTCTACACCAAGGTCGAGAAAGTCTTTCGAACCTCTAACAGACGTCGTGTCTGTTAGAGTTTCAAGTGACTGTAGCCACTAGTGCGTGTAACCCTGTTATACCATCCCCCCCTTCAAGGTTAGACGCGCCGAGGTATGGTACGTCAATCAGGAAATTGACCATTTGTCAATTCTTCACGTTGGGAGAAAGAAAACTCGAGCTCATTCCGCAATGAGCTTGCCGAAGAAGACCGACACTGCAGCTGAGGGGAAGACCTCCGCCGGAATAGAGACTCTCTCTATCCCCGAGTACCGCGAGCGTCACAAAGCAAAGCGTGACGCTCTTGCTGCCAAGGCTGTGGCGGGGACATCCCAGCCGTAGATTGTCCTCGAAGGTTCCTCTGTAGTCAACGACGCCGTTGACTTCGAGGACGGCGACGTGGAGATGGAAGAGGGCGAGGCCTCTTCTAGCAAGCGCAAGGAGTCTATCGTCAGCGATAGTCTCGACCCGCATGCCGGGTCGAGACGCCCTCGTGAAGGAGACGACTCGGAAGCTTCGAGCTCGAAGCGATCGCGCGGTAAGAGCGACACTCCGCTCTCTGCTGCTGGAGCTTTAAGCTCTCCACGTGATGTGGCGACTTCAAGCTCTCCGCGCGCTGCCTGAGCAGCGCGCGGTCCGTGGATGCCGTCTGCGTCAGAGATCGCAGACCGTGTGGGCAACACTGTGCCTCCAAACGAAATTCCGCTGTACGTATGCAGCGGGATCTACGATGATGCTGTGGAGGAGGAGCAGCACTTTGATCCGTTAACGAATCAAAGGCACGATTACGATATCGGACTCTTTCACGAGCTCCGATACTTCCCCAGCAAGAAGACCTCTTCTCGCAGCAAAGTGCCTGAGTGGCAGGCACTTTGTCAAAGTTGGAATGCTTTTGTTGAGAACTTCAACAAGAAGCCGGCTGCTTACCGTGAGCGGGTTAAGCATGCCCGTGAGCGCTTCGAGACATTCTCGACGCTCAGGCGGCTGGAGCGGCTCCACATATCTTCTGTGGACGCTGGTACTCCATGTGCTGTGCCCGAAGGCCAACAGTGCACGATGTGTCTTCCGGGTGCGATGCGCTTGAGCGACCGCGACCTAAATGGGTACACGACGATTCGTGTACCTGCGAGTCTCAAGAATCTCCGTGCCAAGTTCTTGGCACGCGAGGAACGAGACGATCGTGGGGCTTCGGGCGCTGTAGGTGACCACAGCGCTCGCACTGCCTTCGCGTCGGCAGTGCGTGGTGAGCTTCGTACGCCCTTACCATTTCCGGAACGTCCTGCAGCAGGACGTCCCGTGGCTCCCATGTATCTTGGTGGGGCGGAAACCCTCTCCAACGAATACGATAACGAACCGGCTGCCGGTTCGTTTTCGGGATACTATGGTTCACAATACGCTCAACAATCCAGCGTGTTGAGCCGCGGGCGTCGCGGATCGAAGGCGGCGGTGGTGGGAACACGCCCCGGGTATGGTCAACCTAGGGTTGACCTTGGCCCGACGCTCGAGGAGCGGGTCGCTGCTGTGGAACAGCATCAGAGCCGGGAGTTCGCCGCTCTGAAGCAGGAGGTGGCGATCCTGAGGGCTCAAGTCGCTCAGGCCTCGCAGACCGCGTCGGTCTCTGTCGACGTGGGAGGTCGCGTCGCACGCCTGGCCCAGCGCGTTCACGCACTGGAGCAGAGATTCGCTCCCGCTGGGGCATCCGCTTCGGGCCAGCCGAGCTAGGTGGCTCGTGCTGCCGGTATGGCTTCAGCCGCCCGACATAAAAGGTCGGATGGAGGCGCATGCTAGATGGAATATCTAGCGTGTAGGCGTTGCCATGCCGTGCCAACACCGTGAACGACCCGATGAAGCGCGGAGCGAGCTTGCTCGCCCCGAAGTCGGAAACGGCATGTTTAGGCAGGGTTTGAGTTGCTAACAAAACCAATGAATCCTTCTTGAAACCATTAGTGTTGCCCCTACCAACATTGTCTGCGTTCAGCTTCTGTCGGTCGACAGAAGCTGCAATAGCGTCTTGGACAACCGCATGACGGATTGTCTGCGCTGCACGAAGTTGATTGCGTCCGAGCTGAACTCGTTCAGCTCGTTTCTAGCAGTAGGCCCGGCCTCTGCGTTTGTCTTCGTGGTGTCTGTGCCCTGCACAGACACGTTCTCCTTCTTCTTCTTGCGCGTAGTCGCGGCTGACACTGTGCAAGTGTCAGCGGCATTCTGCGGCTCCTGCGTTGCAGTCGTAGATCCTCCCCCACTTAATGAAGGAGCCACCATCCCGAGTAGACTCGGGGGGGCGTGGGTGCCTGATGGCATTCACGTAGAACGGTGTATGCCCGGTCGAGGCATGCACCGAGTTGTTGATGGCGAACGCCGCCATCAGCAGGCACTCGCTCCAGTGTTGGAACGAGTGAGCGTAGCTCTTAAGGACGTCTACGAGCACGCGGTTCACGCGCTCGGTCTGCCCGTCCGTCTGCGGATGGTCCGCAGTCGACATCGAAAGTTGACTCCCAAGAAGTGTAAACACTTCTTGCCAAAGGTGTGCAGTGAAGCGCGGGTCTCGATCCGACACAATGTCGATCGGCATGCCATGGGGTTTGAACACTATGTCAACGAACAGACGTGCCGTCTGTTTCGCAGTCACTTCAGCGGGTACCGCAGCAAGATGTACCATCTTGCTGAAGCGGTCAACAAAGATCACAATGCCCGTGTTCCCCTGGCTGTCCGGGGGAAGACCGAACACGAAGTCCAAAGACATGAACTGCCAACACTCCGACGGAGTCGGCAGTGACTGCAAGGGAGCCTGCGCGGAAGGCGCAGGCTTCACACGTTGACAAACCTCGCAAGCACGGACGTACTTGCGCACCCATTTGTACTGGTGGGCCCAGTAGAAGTCCCGCGTGAGATAAAGGTATGTCTTCACACGGCCCGGATGCCCCGCAGTCGGTGCATCGTGATACTCATACATGATCCTGAGTCGCAGGTCATGGTCATTGGGGACGACAATGCGGTCCGCGTTGGCGTCGACGGCACTGTAGAGTAATAACCCGTCGTGCACCCGATAACGGTGTGCACGAGCACGAAGATGCTTCGGCAGCTTCTGACGAGCTTTGTCAGAAGGCGCTGAGCCATAGGCCAGCAAGAGTTTCGCGTCCGCGTCGTGCGCGTACGCGACCTTCACATCGTCCAACAGTGACGATGTTGGGGTGCTCGATCGCATGGCGTCAATGGCATTGACGTCGGCATCAGTCGTGGCGTAGTCAGGTCGACGCGAGAGCGCGTCGGCCACCACATTGGGTCTTCCGGGTTTGTACTTAACCCGGAAGTTATACTCTGCGAAGAATGAGAGCCATCTCGTCATCCGTTGCGAGATGTGCGGCAACTTCACAGCCGTCCGCAGCGACGCGTGGTCCGTATAGACCACGAACGGTTTGCTTCCGAGTGGATACATTCGGAACTTCATGGCAAGGAGCTCCTTGTCATGTACCGGGTAGTTGCGCTCAGCTGGCCTCAGCTGACGCGATTGGTAGTAGACGACACGATCACGACCCTCGTGATCGTGCTGCATCAACGCACATCCGATTGCGAAGTCGGATGCGTCACACACTACGTGGAATGGGCGATCTTGGTCGGCCACCGCCAAGATCGGCGCCTCAGTCAAGCTCTGCTTGACTGCATCGAAGGCCTGCTGACTCTTAGCAGTCCAAATCCACTCGACGTCCTTCTTCAGGAGCTGTGACAGCGGGCGTATCATGCCCGCGTAGTCCTTCACGTACTTGCACAAGTACGTGGCCAAGCCAAGGAACTGCCGCAGTTCCTTGACGTTCGACGGCGTCGGCCACTCATTGATCACTCTGACCTTCTCAGGGTCAGGGCGGACACCGTTCTTCCCAACGAGACACCCGAGCACGGGTATCTCGCTCGCCCCGAAGATGCACTTCTTCAGGTTCGCATAGAGCTTGTGCTTGCGCATGAGCGCAAGCAGCTTCCGGAGATGCACCTTGTGCATCTCAACGTCGCTCATCCCGTCCGCAGCTCGGCTGTGGACGAACACATCGTCGATGTAGCTCGGTGCGAAGTCGCGCACCGAGCACAACAAGTGCGTCACGCATCTGTTGAAGGTCGCAGGGGCGTTCTTCAGACCCTGCGGCATCACTAGCCACTCCCAGAGCATGCCGCTCGGCGTGCTCACAGCCGTGAGAGGGATATCGCTCTCACGCATGAGGATCTGATAGAATCCATCGCGCAGATCAAGAGCACTGTAGATAGTGCTCCTGTCCATCGATTCGATGCTTACATCTTTTCGCGGTATCGGTGTCTGCGCCGGTATCGTCGCATCGTTCAGCTTGTTGTACGCATGAACGATGCGCCAGCCGCCCTGTGGCTTCTTGACACAGAACGTCGGAGCACTGTGCGGGGATTTCGATTCCCGCACTTGTCCAGCTTTGCGGCGACTCTCAAAGAAGTCGTCGATCGCCTTGACCTGCTCTCGCGGCTGTGGCCACTGCCGCGTGACACAGTACTTCGTCCCCGGCACGAGATCAATCTCGTGCTGGATGCCCTTATCCTGCGGAAGCTCCGCAGGAATCTCTTCCGGAAGTACGTCCGCGTACTCCCGTAAGATCTCGTAGTAGGGACTCGTTTTCAACGAGTCCCAGCTCTGCTCTTCAGAGCGCTCCTTCTTCGGCTTCGCACTGAGAGTGTCCTCGCTCTCAGTGGTGGTCTCCATGAAGAACTGCCTCAGTTCTTCATTCTCGCTCTTTGTTCTCTCGGCGTCCGAGAGAATGCATATTTGCTCGATGCGTCCATCGTGCAAGTCACGCGCGAAGCGCTTCCAGCTCATGACTGGTAGCGAAGTCAACTCCGACGCTTGCGTCGGAGGGTTAGCGAGAGTCATCTCCCTGTACCGGAACCCGGCACAGGTACGCGTCAAGACGTTCAACGTCTCGACGTCCGGCTTCTCAGCCTCCGTCTGCCCGGCAGACATTCCTTGTAGCGTCTCGGCCCCAGACCGAGACTTGCGCAGCGACCTTCGCATGCGCCGTCTTCTTGTTTTGCGGAGCCCGGCTCCGCTTGGTTCTTGACCTCGTCCAGGCCCAGCCGTGGACGGGTGTTCTTCTTGTATTCCGCCGGCGGGTTCATCCCGCGGGCGAGCGACTTCAAGCCCGGCTTGGTCGCCCGGCGCTTCGTCGTGCAGCCCGGCTGCACGACAGCATGCAAGTTTTTCCGGTGCGGGACGTTTGCAACCATCCGCACCGCCTGCAGCGTCGGCACCCGGAGCCGACACGCCATCTTCACCTCGACGCCTGTTATTGGCGGAGCCCTCCATTACGGAGGGTGCGTCGGCTCCCCGAGCCGACGAATCAAATTCGTCCAAGCTATCGACTCCCGGAGTCGATGCGACTTCAATACCTCGACGCCAACCATTGGCGGAGACCCCCATTACGGAGGGTGCGTCGGCTCCCCGAGCCGACGAATCAAATTCGTCCAAGCTATCGACTCCCGGAGTCGATGCGACTTCAATACCTCGACGCCAACCATTGGCGGAGACCCCCATTACGGAGGGTGCGTCGGCTCCCCGAGCCGACGAATCAAATTCACCCAATCCATCGACTCCCGGAGTCGACGGCGTTTCGTCACTTTGGCTCTTATTATTGGCCAAAATTGATCCAATCAGATTCGCGTCAGCCTCCACGGCTGAGGCGGGTGACTCGCCTGCGTCATCCGTGCCCCTTGAGGTTGGAGACGCTTCCTGATTCGCTGAAAAGCGGGTGCCGACCTCCGAGGTCAACACATTTTCTTCATTAGCTGTCGGCGGCAACTCCGACGCTAGCTGCTATTGCGCGCGTGCTCGCGCGCGCCCAGGGCGCTCCGGGACAGCGGCATTAGGCACTGTCTCGAGTGGGGAGTTGCGCGCACCTGTCGGTGCGTGCGTAGCGGCAACAGGGCCATCGCTCACTGTTCCGCTGTCGCGACCGAAGCGCACGAGAGTGCGCTTCTCCCAATCGATGACCGGATCATGGCGTGCAAGCCACGGCATGCCCAATATAATGTCAAACTTATCGTCCAGATCCAGGACGATAAAGGTCTCGGCAAACTCTTGATCTTCATACGTGAAGCGCACGCGTACCATGCGCTTCTCGGTCTTCACGACGGCACCCGTTGCCAGTCGTACCTCCAACATACTTCGAGGTATCTTTAAACCCTCGGAGTCAAGCCTTGATAGACTTCGCAGTCGGACAAAGTTCTTCGACGCACCAGAATCTACCAAAGCACGGAGAGAACGGCTTGCTCTCATCGAGTTCACATTCAGGATGACAAGGTCAGGCTTGTCATCTTGGTTCTTGCAGTGAGAACGAATCTCACTGGGGGCTGCAGTCCTCAATGTCGCGTGTTCAAGGTTGACACACGGAACTGCATTACCAGTAGGGCGCCCCGCGCCTACTGGCGTCCAGCGTTTTTTGTTTGGTAGCGACGGTGCCCGGCACCGCCGCGATAGCCACCCTGCTGGTGCACGGGGGCCGTGCACTCCCGAGCAAAGTGACCGACTCTACCGCAACGGTAGCATCGCACATTGTTTCCCTGCGACTGCTGGGGTCCAGCAGTTGCAGCACTCGAGAGGTCCGTGGGTTCGGGGCCTCCCGTCCTCACTACGAGGCGTGGCTGTGGCCTCGGCACATGTGCATGCAGCTTTGCCTACCGCAGGCTAAACTCCTCCTGCATTGCAAGAGTAATTGCAGCTTCGAGAGTACTCGGGTACTCACGAAAGAGGTAGGTCTTCACAGGCCCATCTCGTAGCCCCTTTATGAACGTGACGACCTTGGTCGCCTCATCGATCGGATTGGTCACGATGTTCGAGACCAAGTACCGTGCTCACTGAGCGTAAGCATGGACATCGTGCTTGCCCTGCTGCAGGTCGAGGAACTCCGCCCTCGACCGGAACTCGTTTTGCGGTGGCTCAAACGCTTGTCTGAGCTCTTCCTTTAAACCCTCGTACGTGCTAAAGCACATAGGATCCGAGAGTCGGCGTCCATACGCCCAACTTCTTGCGCATCCGCCAAGACATGACATGGCGAACGCAACCTTCGACAACGGGTCGACGATACATCGAGCCGCAATGGCTGTGCCGAGTTCGACAAGCCAACGGAGGAGAGGTTCACCCTCTCTTCCGACGTAGTTGCTCACATTGAGTTTCAGTGATTGCACGCGTGGTGTCGTCCCGGATGACACCGCGGTAGTAGCAGCAACATCGCGTTGCTCCTTCAGGATGAAACCCAGAGCAACACCGTGTTGCTCTGTCGGCGTTAGCGTACGCAGCATCGTAGCTACAGCCGCCTCACCAATGACTGTTAACAGTCGTTGGAGGGCCTCCCACTCTGGATCCAACAGGTGGGGACAGTCAGCGCGTGCAACGTGAGTTGCAGGCGTAATGGAGCTTTCCATGGGCACCTCTGTATCCATGGGAAGGTTCTCAGCTCCGCGTTCGTGCGGTGACGTACGAACTCAGGTAGTCGGTCGTTGGACGGACTACAAAGTGCTACCAGGTGTAATGGGCCTACTTTGGCTCACTATTTTAGCTTACACGTGCGCGCACGTGTGTGAGGAAGCGTAGCGTAGCTTAAACTAGAGTTAATTAAACTCGGGCCTCCGAGTATAGATTAATCTAAATAAACGATCCAAATAATGTTTTTGGGTTAAAATGAGAACTGCTATTTTTGTTTTATGTTTCTGACTTCCTCTAAATGTAATATTCTAAGATAGGAATCTGCCAACAGCTGGTTGGTAGAATTCCAATGCTACGCATGTCGCTCATTGGCTAAAAGATGCTGCTTTCAGCCAAAAGGAATCCTAAGTCTCAATGGACCACCCGTCGGGGTGATCGTAAATGTATGTAGCATTTGGTGTGTCTACACCAAGGTCGAGAAAGTCTTTCGAACCTCTAACAGACACGACGTCTGTTAGAGTTTCAAGTGACTGTAGCCACTTGTGCGTGTAACCCTGTTACACCCAACGCCAGACATCTTGGGTCCCAGACAAACTTCGCCCAAGCCCAGGGTCTGAGCGGAGCTCCGTCCAGACCTCGGGCTTTGCTTCCTTCGTCGCACGGGTCGTGTCCGACAGTTGGTGATCCAGATCCATCACGGTCATGACGCACTAGAAGTCTGCTTGGTTGACACGGGTCAGCATCCTGGATTGATACGGGTCAGCTTGACATGGGTTTGGTGGCGAAATCCACTGAGCCTTTGCACAACCGACCCTATGAATGACGGGTTCACGGAGGTCATTTCTGACTTGGACCCGGTACCCATAACCCAGATGTCCCGCACTGCCTCGTCCCATGACCGTCCGATCTTGCCGAACTTGTGGAGTGTAATCCCAAGCCATTTGCAAAATTCCAGTCAAGTGCAGAGACCGCGGTGGCAACTACAAGAGCAACGTGTGCTCCGCCCCCGCAGTCACCCGCACGTCCTCATCCGCGTACGCCGCTTCCAGTGCCTGGTGCCACGCATGGCGGACCAGCAACACGAGACGCCACCGGCAGGCGGAATAAATCAAGCTCCAACGTAGCAGCTCCCGCAACGCTCCAGGCCTCGTCCAGCGTGTCGTTGGCTGTCTCTACCGCGCCCGCGGCCTCTGTGCCATTGCAGGTGCATCCATGGCGTCTCCAAGCACCACGTCGGTCCTCAACATTGCCGCGACCAGCGTTCCGACGCCTGCAGGCACGTGTTCCCTGTCGGCGACCTCCAGCGGCACGTCGATGACTATGGTGCCTGTTACGACGGGTCTTGCGGCTTCGACGGCTGTTTACGCAGCCTTGAACGACGCTGCGGTGCTCATGCTACGCCCGGCGCCCTCCGTGCCTTCGATCAGCGCGCTGCAAACGGCTTCGACCACTACACAGAGCGCGCCAGTGACTAGCACAATTTCTGGACTGCTACAGGCTGTCGAAGCGTCGCCCTACCGGACGGAGCCTGGCCAGCGTCTGCCATACGAGCCCTGCCTGACTCCATGATACCAGCTCACGCCTCCAGGGCAAGTCGTCGTACCAGCCACGCTCGAAGATCTTGGCGATGGCGCACTCATGGCAGGCTTGTTGCAGCCTCTCTCAGTCCCTCCGCCAGACATCACTGATCCTCGCATCCGGGAGGCCTTGGGTCGTGAGATGATTCCTCTCGCTCAGTGCTTCGGCGTTGGTCAGCTCGCTGCAAGGTCGTTCCCACGGTGCGCTTTCTTCAAGGCCTCGAGCAGAGCGTGGGCAATTCCTTGACCTCTGGAGCTGCTGGGTTTACAGTGAGAAGCCACAGCTTCGCTCAGGCCCTGAGGCGTCAGAGCGAGGCTCACCAAGCTGAGCTCCAGCGCCTTCAGAGCAATCACGCCGTAGCAGCTCAAAGGGCTGCTGCTGGAGGATCTAGCGGTCAGGTCACGAACACCACGGGCTGTTGCGGAGATCCAAAAGCTCCAAGAAGACCTGGAACGAGCGAACAAGCTGGGCGCTCAATTTGCTGCAGAGAAACTCGATGCGGATGATGCCGTCAGTGAGGCTGCGCTGAAGATCACTTCGCTCGAGTGTGAGCTCACCGGGGCTCAGAAACGCATCGCCGAGCTCGAGGCTCAGATCTTGGACTCCAGAGCGTTTGATCCCGGCGCCCTCTATGACTTCTTCGTCAACAGCAGCGCTTTCAAGGGCAACTGGCGACGCTTCCTCGAGTTGCTGCAGCTGTACCGGACAGGGAAACTCGTTCCGACTGGCTATCGCACCACGATTCAAGTCTCTGCGCGCGATCTGGAATTCGAGGACTCCGATCCGTATATGGCCCAAGCTGCTCAGCCCAGCGCTGCTTCGGCGCCAGCATCTTCGTCTTCGGGATCCGCTCAAGCGACTACGACTACGACCAGATCGTCTCTGTCGGCCACCCCTTTGCATACGCCGCTGATGCTCAGCCTGGACAGGTCAACTTCCGCGGGATCCAGTAAAATTCGACGTAAAGCGCTCAAGTCGCTGCCACTGACTAAGGCCTTGGATCCAAGCAGCTCGAAGAAATCTGGCGGGCTGAAGATCCAGACAAGTGCGCCCAGCTCGTCAGCCGCGCTGGAGACTGTGGACTTGGCCCGCTCGGCCTCCAGCACACCGAAGGTCAAGACACCGATGATCAAACCGTTCACACAGCAAATTGCGGTGCCACGCCGCCCGACCAAGTTCAAGCCTGAGCGCAAGAACGCCAAGAAGGAATCTCCCAGCGCTCGTTCGGACCTGGACGCAGCAAAGGCTGTGCCCAACCAGTTCAGCTGGGATGGCACTCGCCCAGACGTCCAAGAACTCATGCTGGTTGGCGTGGCGTTCTAAGATGCAGTGGATGATTGTCAGGCCGGGGGCCTGGAGTCAGGTTGCAGCTGCGTCGAAGTACTTGTCTGGGACGTACTGCATACACGGAGTACCATCCAGAGCCTCCGAGTACATCGCTGAAGTCAACATGTAGATCAAGTTCTTCTTGCCGAACTGATCGTGGAGCATCTGGTCCTTCTGGACTTCGCAGTACCCTGGCGAACGCTGCCCAAGAAACCAAGCGCAAGCGACGATGACTCGGATTCCTCGTTCATGTATGTACTGTCCTCAGAGGGCACTGATGACGACGACGGCGACCAGAGTTACCACGGGTCGAAGGCCAAGGCTCCCAGCTCCATCAGCACCAGATCTCAGAGTTCTCCAGCAGGAAAGAAGCGACAGCTGAGTTCGACGTCTTCTGGGGGCAGCTCAGTGACCAAACGCCAGCGCTCAGCCACAGGGACCTCCGTGACCTCAGCTGACCCTGAGCCAGACGAAGCTGAGACTCCTGAGGAAGGTGTCGACAATGGCATCATCGAAGCTCCTAAGAAAGGAAGCTGGTTTCACAACGGCATCCGAGTCCAGAAGCTACGATCGGTTTCCCAGCTTACATGCCGTCCAAGACTGGGATCGAGCAGCTCCACGTGCGCATCGAGTACGCGTATTATCTGGAGCTGCTCAGATCAGACGCCTGGGATGACATGTGGGATGGCCGAGTTGACTTCCTTGTCATCCACACGTATGCAGAACTCACTCCTGAGATGTGAGAAGCGGTCGTCGTAATTGCTGGGTTTATGAGTGCTTGGCGTCGAGCGTATTGGGAGCGACTCCACTGGTAACCGTTTCCGTCCAAGATCGACTACGTTCAGCTCGCGAAGGAGCTGGGCCTGCCAGAGCTGACTACCGTCTACCGAGACCGCAAGGACGGCGCCCAAGAGTTCGAGCTTCGTCGTAGGGAATTGATCGACCAGCTCAAGGGCGTCAATGGTTACTCGGGTTCGAGCTCGGACTCTGGGCTGTGCCCAAGGATCCGTGTCACTGGATTCTCCAAGACCCAGATCTCAAGATCTCGCTGGCTGACCAGCTTTTCAACCTGGACGACCAAGAACCAGTTCGCGCACAGTGGACCACCCGCCGCTCGGACAAGCCGTTCGAAGCGATCATCCCGCCTGAGCTCAAGCCCAAGAGCAGAGCCAAACGAGAGGTGTGAAAAGGCTCAGTGGATTTCGCCACCGAACCCATGTCCAGCTGACCCGTATCAATCCAGGATGCTGACCCGTGTCTATCAAGCAGACTTCAAGTGCGTCATGACCGTGATGGATCTGGACCACCAATTGTGGGACACGAGCCGTGCGACGAAGGAAGCTGAGCCCGAGGTCTGGGCGGAGCTCCGCTCAGACCCTGGGCTTGGGCGAAGTTTGTCTGGGACCCGAGATGTCTGGCGTTGGTATCCCAAGTATGAGCTGAGCCCGGAACCTGAGAGAAGCTACGCGAAGTCTGAGCTGAGCCTCGAGTGCGATGACCGGAGTCCCCGCTCAAGTCGAGAAGCTGAGCGGAGCCGGGTGGAGTTTGAGCTCAACCTCCCCAGTGGCTATGGAGCCGTCGCCCAAGATGCCGAGCTGAGTCGAGGAGCAGGCGTCCGAGCGGGGCCATGCCGAGCCCGAGTCTAGCTTCTACTGTGGTCATAAAGTCTTCACCCAAGTCGACAAGCTGGGCGAGGATCGGAGGTCTGAGTGGGGTGAGGTGGAGTCCGAGCTGAGCCTCGAATGTGATGACCGGAGTCCCCGCTCAAGTCGAGAAGCCAAGCGGAGTGTTGCAGATCTGAGCGGAGTGGCATGGGCCTGAGCAGAGTTGTCAGAGTCCAGTTGAAGTGCCGGGTGAAGAGTCGCTGAACTTAAGTCCAGACAGTGGTACTGACGGCGAAGTGGGTGGTACCGACGAGTACACTCATACGGTGTGTCAGCCATGAGCCAGCCTACATTGGGTGCGACCGCTTAAGATCGCGGACACTCAAGCGGATCTCAACGGCCTCCAGCGGCTCCAAGACGACGCCCGCCGATGTGGAGCCGCCGCATTGGCCAATACCAGAGATTTCGGGTGGATTTTCAAGGGCGCCCGGTAAGCATACAGCCGACGCTCTTCGCGCAGCCAGTCAGTGTGTACCCAGGAGGATATTGCGCCCCCACTTAGTGAGTCCTAGTTTGTGCATGTGTAAACATTTAAACAGAGTTTGTTTTGCCCCGAAGGACGCAAGTGGCGGAGGCCTTTGACCAGAAGGTGTCTTGGCGATCACCCACACAAATTCAAGCTAACATATCAACATTGCCAGAGCGCGACGGTGCGACAGCAGTACGGTTATTTCATATTACTGTTACAGCTTAGGGTGTATTTCATATTTTCGGGTGGAAGGTGATCCATTCTGAGGTTTAGGCAGGGTAATTGTATTGTGTGCTTGGGGACATTGGCGTGCCCCGGTGCATTGTGTGATTATTAGTATCGGTTCATTGTGGACCTGGTGCGCGGGTAGTCCCAGGGTGTATGTGAGTGCCTTGGATTCGGACTAGGCTCAAACCGAGTCACTAACTCCAGACCGGGTCGCTGCTTGACTCGAAGAGAAGAAAGGAGAAGCTGGTACGAGCCTCGCCCAGGCTCAGAGAAATAAAGGCGAACTCGGCCCAGACCCAGGCCGACCGGGAAAGAAGGGGTGTTGTGGTTCTGAGCCGGAACCAAAGAGAGGAAGTGGAGGCTGTATTGTGTGTTGTGTCGTGTTCATTAAGGAAAACCCGGGGCATTTCGGGCTGTGGACACGTGCGGACTGGGACTTGCCAAGTGGGGAGCAAGTTTCGCCTGGGAACACCTCTGGAGACCTTCAACATCGGCAGCAGCTGGTGTGGCCGACGCGAGTCTGGGTCTACAGCGTAGCCATGATCAAAAGAACCGCCAAGAGATCGAAGAATGAGGAACACACGCCTCGCCCGACCCAAGTCGACGCTGAGCCAAGAGTTCTAGCGGCCAAGCCTAGCGAAGTGGAGTGGGAGTGTTCGCTCAGTGGAAGGAGCTGAGCGGAACTCTTGCAGCGCTAAGCGGGGCTGAGCCGAGTGGTGCAAGAGCTGAGCGAAGACCAAGGTCGAGCGGTCTAGCAACCTGAGCCTTCAAAAAGCACGGGCGCTTCGTCACACGTGGTGCACGCGCCCGGATCAGGGATACAACTTTGGACGGACAAGCTACAGTCATGTCGACCGCTGCTGATTCGAAGGAAACCAAGGCTGGAGGTGAGAAGAGCGAGTCTTCGCTTCGGCGAAGTTTGAGAGTGGCTGGAGTCCCAGCCGAGGTGGTGCCGACGGAGTCTGGGACGCCCAGGCCGAGAAGATCGACTACGGGAGCCCGGACACCCAGTGCTGACGTCAGGCGAAGCTGTGCTAAGCGCTGAGCCAGAGGTGCGACCAACGCCGGGAACCGCTGTGCCGCCGCCAAGTTCGCCCAAGACGAAGAAGTCTGAGGATGAGCAAGGTGGTGGAGCGAGTGCTCAGTCGAGTGTTCGTGTTGGTGAGAGACCAAGCCTGGGAGAGCCTGCTGTGATTCGAGCGTTGACGCCGCGCAGGACTTCTAAGGCTGCGACAGCGGCTTCTCAGCCGCAAGGGGCTAGCCCGGAGCCAACTGCTGCGGATCTCCGCAGTGGCCAAGCCGAGGGTGGTGCACTGAGCGTGCTGGGAAGTCAAGAGACGCAGCTGCGAGCTCAAGGTGCTGCTGGGACTGGGACGGGCCCGGTCCAGTTTAGCTTTACTCCGGGAGCTGGATTTTTCGGAGCGTCAAGTGGTGGTGGAGCCTGATCAAGTTCACTCTGGCCGGACCAACGCCCCTACCGAAGGCAGAGAGGTGTTCCCGAAGGAGTCGAGGCTGACAGCCGAGCCTTGGCCCAGCTGTCTGATCTGTCGGGAGTCGAGATACTCGCGCACGGCCGGACCCAGTTCGAGATGCGGGTGTCTGTGCCCGCTGGAGCCGTGCACCCGGTGGACATGGCCTACTCGCCATGTCATGGAGGCTACAATCTCTGGGGGTTCATCCGAGCGGTGGGAGCTACGGCCAGACACCTGATGCCTGTGACTCGGTCGCCCGCCGCGAGATGGCTGAACGTGTTCCATGCTGAACGTCGACGCATCCCTGATGTCTCCGACCTGAAGGCAAAGCACGTCGCGCTGAGACTGATGTCGCCCATTGCATGCGTCGCCCTGTTGCAGACGATGCTGCATGAAGCTGGCTATGAGTTCCTGAACCACGTCCCAGTGTGGCACACGCTGTCTGAAGTTGCTGGAGTCCCGGACTCGCAGATCCGGTTTGAGATTGAGCGCATTGCCCGATTCGTCGGAGCGGAGCTTAGTGCCTGGAAGGCTGCGGTCGGGTCAACCCATATTACGTGAGGCCGACCTCAGACCCTCAGCTGATGGCTGCTCAAGCTGCTGAGACTTAAGTTGGATTCCCTCTGGACAAGGATGGAGACGCGATCATAGAAGAGGACACTCGGCTGTTCCTGGGGCCCGAGGTCGTGATGCGCCTTCAGCTCACTGGTCTCAGACTCGGAGTCCGGTCTCAAGTGTCGAAGGCGAGTCGTCTCGAAAGCGTGCACTGCTGGCGAGGTCTTCTGTTGGAGGCTCAATCCCGAGCTACCACGAGTCTCGCGAAGCTCCTGCTGATGCTGCGCTCGGGTTCCGCAATAATTGAGTATCCAGCATGGTTGGTGTAAGCTCTGCTTTTGGCATCTCTTTGATGGTCACAGATGAAGGGGGAAACCTGTCTGGATTAAGTTCCTCTGGTTCCTCTCTGATTTCTATGACTGACTACATGGTTGGGACTGGGACGCACATGTCCATGTCGACGGCGACGGTGATGCGAGGTTCAGCTACGACGATGTCCCGCTGCTCATTCCCGGGAATGATGATCTCGGTCACACCTCAGCTTACTCAGGCTGGTCCTGCACCGGCCAAAGCTGGGCAGAGGCCGTATCTACCTGAGCATCCAGCCCAGATACCGCTGCCAGGCAGTCCTGAGTCCAAGCGTCCAGCCCCGACGCAAGCTGAGATCCGACAAGTGCAGCCCACGGGGTTCCGGTTCACGCATCCATCGGTTGTCGGTCTCTCTGGGACGCTGCTGATCTGACCGCCTTCGTTGTGCAGGTATGATAGCACCAGCGTTTTGGGAACGAAGCTGCAATAGAAAATACGTACCGTTGTAGTGGTACAACCGGTGAGCATACAAAAATGGGGTGCGCGATTAACGCGTCCAACTACTTACCGCATTGTAGAAGTTCCATAGCCGTCTTGGCCTTCGCAGCCGCAGCATCTGCATCTACCACTGTACAACCAAGTGTACCAAGTTTGATTGCTTCTTTTCAAAGGCATTGCCAGTTCTCTCCAACGAATTGGTACTTCAACTCTTGGGTTTGGCAAACCCACCGTGGTGATTCTACCTTCTCCTGCTCGTTGGATTAGGACTCCACGGATTTAGTTTTAACTTTAGTTATTTTGTAGTTAGTAGAACGGTTATCAACAACTAGCTAATCAACGTAATTTTATTCTTTCCTGCCTTTGAAACGTGCGCTGATGCCCAGGCAGAATTCTATATTTCTTAGATTGCATGGTGTGCTCGGAAACTTACAGGCGGCGAAAAAACAGAAACAAAATACGCGCATTCGAACATTTTGCGCTTCCAGGCTAACTGCCCAACAGAACTTGCAAGTTAACCCGATGAAGCCAGCAATTTGCTTCAAGTTTGATAAGTTAAGACTGAGGTCTAGCAGATCTCGATCGCGTGTAGGAGTTGGATACACCGGGTGTTTGTCCTTCGCGTTGACGATGTCCGCCCGGGCTTCCTCTCTCACAGGAATCCGGGGCGTACAGAAAACGTAGGAGCATTCAAACTCTGTTTGATAAAACATGGTGCAGCCGCACACAGACTTTGTCCGGATCGCCTGAATATCTAACAACAACAAAAACTCCCAGCTTCGATTCGTCCAAGTGTGTTATTGCCATTTATCTAGTATTAAACTGAACGTGCCGCATTCATGTAGCATTAGGATGATCTGAACTAATATTGGTAACAATGTACTTTGAAGTTGTTTTAACAAGAACAGTATAAAGTAGAAGATTATTCTACAGTAGTAAATGGGCTCGGTGGATCTCTGCGGGTCGCAATGTAGTTAAGGCAAGCTTAATCATCCAAAGTCGTCGTAGATAAAATGCCTAAGCGAGTGTAGATTTTTAATAGCCCCACACGAGCCATTCATATCTCGGTTGATTTGAACTATACTTCTCCCGATTTCATACACGGTCGTCATTCTTTTTGCTGTAGCTTTTAGCCTTTTCTCCGGAGAATACATAACACCAGGTGCAGCTCTTTTGAGTTTCCGCTGAATGAATTCGTTCGCCACCGTATAGGACGTCACCGCATTGCCGGCGGATAGATTTGGCTTTGGATAAAAATATGTTGAATGAAAAAAAATCAAGCTATACTTCCCATCTTGGATCGCATAACCTTAAAAACGTTAAGTAGTTTATGCGAAGTTTTAGTGGAATGTTTTATCTAATCCATCCAGACACATTCCAATGAGTGTGGGGATTCACACAATATCAGCCTGCCGACAATTTAAGTCACGGCAAACTCAAGTGACAAAAAGATTTTCAATAAATCTCTATGGATGCAGAAGAAAATCTGTGTCTGAAAGAGGAGGGTATCAGTTATGACCCAGGACTGAACAGATTGAATCGATAGCTTTAACACTAATGAAATGAGTGAGTACTATGTTGAGTGCTCTGGAGCCGCATGCAGTTTAATACGATGCAGTGATGTGGTAATGACACCAGTTGTGCTCAAGGTCAGCATCGAGGTTTGTAATTTTCACAGACGCCATTACAACGACGAACAACGTACATGTACATAACGTTATCTGTGCAATAGCAAGAATTGCATTCTTTCGAACAATAAAATGTTTGTGCTGGAGCTCCACTCCTCTGGTGGCGCCTGGCATCAATCTAGAAGGAAAAGAAGCTCCGAGGCAAATAGGCATCTATCAAAAGCTGTAAGTGTAATTCAGAGGATTCTATTGAGTGCTGTATGATGTTGTGTGAATGTTGTTTGATGTCATCCGCACGGGGGTGAAGTGACGAATGTAGCGTGAATATCGTTCGATGTCATCCAAAAACCTTCCCCAATCGACAGTTCTTCGAACTGCGAATTCTGCCTACTCACCAGGCGTGATGTGCGCGCGAGTGAACGTCAGCTAAATACCGGGGAGATTACAACGGCTGGGGTGTCCATGCTGATCGAAGAAGCGAATATTCAAGTGAATGACGTGTTTCTGGATGCTGGTTCCGGCGTGGGAAATGTTCTCGCTCAAATCGCTCTGCAAACGCAAGCATTTCGTGTGGTTGGTATTGAGATCCAACGTGACCTGGCCGCTAGAGGTATGGAGCTGATTGCGTCTAGGGCATCGCGCTTTCCACACTTGCTCAAGATCAGCGTCGTCACCGCAAACATCCGCAATATTGCTGAAGGCAGCGATACTGTTATCAGTGCTGATCCAGACTCGAAGTTGGCTCAACCCAGCTCCCTTATCAGCTCCGTCACCCTTTTATGTTGCCACGACACTGTGTTCGAAGAAGATGTGGTTTTGGCAATGCGTGCTTTGTGCATGAAGCTACCTCATCTACGTCTGTTGGCGCTGACAACACGAGTGTGTCCGTGGCATCGTAATACGTGCCGAAATTCGTTTTGCAAGCGGTGGAAGTTACTGAAAACAATTCAGGTTCCGATGACTTACAGCAGCTCCCTTCGGGATTTTCACCTGTACGCAGCTGAACCAAGATGGTCGATGCAGTAACTACGATCACTACGCTACCATTGCCGCCGAGGGTCAAACCAACAACTATGTATTAATTGCATGAAAATCAATCACAACTCTAATCAACTTCGACCTGTAGTTGAGTTTGACAGCGTAATGAAGCCGCTGTCGCCCCATGAGCTATCATACGAGGTCTAGAGAACCCAATACAAGATGAAGTGTTCGTAGCGGACGAGCTTACTCGAGTCGACGTACGGCGTCGTGGGCTCCGTAACCAGACCCCAGCCGACCTTGAAGACTCCATGCTTCAAGCCGCCGTTGTATCTGTCGTTCTTGGAGTCTTGCCACACCCCGCTGTCCCTGTCGTGCTCTTGGCGTCCTCCCTGCCGCTTGTTTCAACCGTCGTGCCTTCGGCATCGCGCTTGGACATTCGCTGTGGAGTCGACTCGCGTTAGGGTGAAGTGTCAGCACCCACATGGTTTCACCAGCGGTGGGGGCACGTAGCTTAGGTGGGCGCAGATGCGCAAGATCGTCTCTTGGCTCAACTCCTGCCGGGAGTAGCCGGTGAACAGCTCGTCCTGAATGTAATACTCCTACATCACCAGCATGAGCCCCTAGATATGAACGCCAAAGCTGCCAAGCCGCCGCCTTACCTTGTGGGGGTTGAAGATGGTGTCCAGCTCGCACGCCTATCGAGCCTACAACATCTCTCAGCGTCAGCCTCCCTTCTGCTAAAGCTCCAGTAGCCCTGACGCCTCACGTACATTGCCGAAGTAGCGGTCGGGCTCCTCCACGAACAGAAGTGTCCAGGCCTCGATTGGAACAACTCGGTCTTCGCAGTGGCACTGGTAGAGCCGTACTCGTAGCTCCTCGACCAGCGTACCTCGAGCGAGCGAAGGCATCTATAGAAGGCAATGATACAAGGTAAAAGAAAGTTAACATTAGTGAGCGGTGCATCCTATCAACTCGGAATTTTACCATAGTAGAGAAGCGCTAATCCTTCACGGGCACCTGGCAATCTGCGGGTATAAATGCTTGTGCGGTGGCCAATGGTGGCGCGGAAGCCCGTCACCCATGCCCATCTACCTTTCCCAAGGTGAGAAATCCGCAAACAGATCGCATTGGCCAAAACGCTGTCGTCGGGACCTTGAAGAGTCGCAGTTACCCTAACCACCTGTATGGCTTGAGCCGGCACTTTCCACCGAGGTTTTCTTATCCCAGCAAAATCGGGATAACGGTCGCCGGTGGGTTATAGGATGGTACAGATTTGGCCTGCGTACAAATCCTAAGTTCCCTATAGTTTGTGTCATACAAAATGTATCTGTTGGCTCTGAGGTCACTTGGGTCACTATTCCAATGTAACCCCGTTACAATTTCGGAGGTCGCCTCTGAGTCGAGTATCGATGCACAACTTCTTTGGCTTTAAAAAGAGGCTCATATGCAATCTTATCAACCTTTATTTAAAGTGAAATGCTCTGCTACTCCTCATTCGAGCTTGGGATTCGTTTCTGTCATTTTGAGTTCTTCGTGCCCAGCTAAAACGTCGAGGCACTTGTCTACGTATTATCGAACTGAAAACACGTGATCAGCACGTAAAGCGACTCAGAAGAGGACGTACAACACTTCTTAATCACAATAATAAACTTGATACGCGTTCAAAACTAGTTATAAGTCACATGGCAACGTGCTAAACTAAGGCATCCGAGTGAGGGCAATCAGACTTTGTCGAGATATTGTCACATCGTCAGGCTGACGACGTCAGCATTTTATCGAGTTGCTGACACATCGTATGCGGAAAATCAGAATGTAACCTTAATGTAACCATAGTGTAGCTCACGCAACTTTGGCAGCATTTCATACTCAAAACATAACCTCTGCATTGAATCTAATCATTATAACTACCTGCTTCCATGAGCCTACACGTACTTCATTCTTGTACAACGAACTATCCTTGATGTATCTCCTTTTGTTTGTACCCCTGGTGTAACCTAGTCAATCGTCGGATAAATAGTCGAGATATGCAACCGTACAATTTGGCGAGATGTTCGAAAGTCTTGAAACAAGGAAACGTAGATGAAATGACAGTCCTTGTTGATCGCGTGCCAGACGCGTTTCGGCCCCTGCCGAGGTCTCTTCAGTGGCTTTACCAAAAGGAAAGTGAGCTCTATTCTACCAGTTCCGCTACCTACAACCTATCCTAACCAGTCGATATTCTACGTTACTGGGGCGTAATTACACGAGGTAAAAACATCTCGTAAAAAGCACAGTACTAGCGAGTTGGTACTTCAACAGAAAGAATTTAATCGAAGTGCCCAGCGTCAAGTTGTAGAGAGGCACTTCCCAATTTCCGAGAGCCATAACTTAGCAACTACACAAGCCCCAGGGACTAGAAAGTCCTCATTATGTTCATACTTTTCTGTCTTTAACGTTCTCAAAAAATCGTGTAATTACGAATACATTTGAGGTAAGCTCAAACTTTCGAGTGACCTCCAAAACCCTTCGGTTTTTCGCCTGATCGCAATGGATGATCCGTGTTAAAAAGTATATTTTCGATGTCCCCTGAAATATTTCACGAAAAGGCTATTGAGAATTTGATACTAAGAAATCAAATTAAAATTTCGAATGTTCTTGTACAGGAAGATTCACAGTGAGTATGGCAACCTGCTCGCGGCGTCCAGCGACGCAGTTGGCTCGCGTGGCCGATCGATCGCCGCTGCTAGTGACTCTCCAGACTAGCACGAGCGTAGTCAACGAGGCACCTCCAAGTCTGTGCGTCGTGAAAATCCGCTCGACGCTTTTGCATTTCGTGGCGGACGGATATCTGCGGGTGAGTGGGAGCAATTGGATGCATCCACATTGTCAATATCTAACCAATTCAACCATCGTATCCCTACAGTGTGTGATCAGGTCCAAAGTGCCGATCACCGACGTCGCAGACTACGGCATCGACTGTAGCAGCAGCAGCAATAGTGGTGATGAAGAGCGTCACAAGATTCTGGTCTCCGCCGCAGATGGGAACGTGTGGGAGGTGACGTTACCGGCCAAGTTACAGCCTGGTGTAAGCGTACTGACTGGTGACCTGCTGCTGGAACGGTCCAGTAGTGAGTGTGGTGGGGGAATGGTGCAGTGGTTCTGCCAGCTCCCGGGGGTGCAGTCGATCGAGCATGCATCGGCGGGCTCGGGCCTGACGTCACTTACGCTGATACGGAGTCTAGTGACACCGTCCACGTTGATCGTGAGCACGCGTGGCAGCCCGGGGTCAAAGTTGCAGCGTCACCAGTCGCTAGAATTGGATGAGATTGAAGGCGAGCAATCCACGTGCACACTTTGCTTGAATAGCCAGGACTCGAGGCATGGTGCCTTGATAGCGAGCTTGTTTCCAGACGTCGCGAAATATGCAGGTGCAGCGGCTATTTTGCAGGGAGATCTGGATGGTTGGGTGCGGTTTTCGTTGATTCGGTACCGTAGTGGGAAAGGAGATGTCGCCAAGGCGTCTGTAATTCGCAGTGGAGCTCTCGTTCGGCTGGATCAACCTGTGCAGATGATTGCGGCCTTCACGGCGTCTGCTCTACGTGCATCACTGACGGGGGACAGCAACAGCAATGTCTTGTCAGCGTCCAATGCGCTGCTCGTGCTCGGTACTCGTGGACAAGTTGGAATTGTCGACCTTAGAAACGGCCGGGGCATTGAAAATCTTCCTGTACCACTGACGCAGGTAGACATTGGGCATCCTGTGCAATCGCTGGTGTTTGTGAACAATCTAGAAGTGTGTGTGTATTGCTCAAGTGGGTCTGCATTCGTGTGTCGAACTGCTGATCTACTACTAGATAAGCACCGTGCAGTTCAAAAGGCGACCGTAGAGCTAAACGATAACCTCCGTGCGTTCGCCGAAAAGTTGTCACTTCCACCGGTACGCGAATCACAATTTACCGTATCCGACATGATCAAACTAACACGTGTGAATCTGCTCAGGGGGTGTTGCGATTGGAGACTCATGACAATGGGCAGGGCATATCAGTTCTCTTTTCATCGGGAAGGATCATTAGTGTTGACGAAGTAGAGCTACGAGCGATGGTATCAGCTGTACTTCCAGAGACGTCAGGAATTCAAGGACCAGCATCTAGAGCCGAGCTGGCGAGCGAGTCTCGAGTTCGCAATATATTGCATCGCATTGCGCAGGTGTCCACAGAATCAAGTACCTTGCGTGCGCAATCGAAGGAAACGGATCACCACTTGAAGGCCCAACACTCGGCCTTGGAAATGCTACGGCTCGCGAGAACGACAGGTTAGTACGAGCTATGTTTCATCACTGGTGCGTGTTATTTCACCATAGATACACTAATTGCTCGTTTGCTATTAGCAGGCGTGGAGGCAGTCGTGAAGTGCGAGTTGGATGCTGCCATTGTTACAACAGGAAACTTCTCGACTCGACAAACAGTGAAACTGATGTTCTCATTGCGGTTTGTGAACCCGGAAGCTTTCGTCTCGTCAGATCAATGGTGGGTGATGCTGTGATCAGTCGTTAATTCGTTGCGTGTAGGAGCGTTCATTTCGTATTTTGACACTGCTCTATATCGTTCTTCGTGTAACTGTACAGGTGTCTGTGTCTGTACGTGCGCACGCGCAAATGTTCAGTAACTTCATACTCGTTTCCGGTTGAAGATATACTCGCTGGAAGAAAAAGTATTATCCTCAACCCTGACATGTTTGCTCTACAAGACCGAGGGGCTCTGTGGGTATCGTGCTCGCTGGTATTTTGTCCGTCCGAACATGTGGAGACCAAGAACAGCGGAGCGAACAATATTGACTCCACCGAACAAGAGGGCCTGATCTCATTTGCCATCCCGCTCATTCATGACCGAAGGTTCATGATCGCACAGCTAAGCCAGCCTGTTGAAGAAGAAATCCCGGTCAGCCAAGTCGCCATTCAAGCTGCTTTTCGCCAAAGTCATGACCCGGTACTACTACCACTTGGTAGAGCAGGCCACAGAGACAAAGAAGTAAAGGCCTCGTCCTCTGCACTTTGGAGTGGCGTGCAATGGTGGGCTGTACTTGCTGATCACGCTCACAACAATCCGTCGTTCGCCGCAATGTGGTCGAAAGTGGCGCCCCCAACCTTATCACTATCGCCCCCTTCGCGATTTGTGATATCTATCCCTTCATTCTTTGTCAGTGAAGATGATGAGGATGACGACGATGATGAAGATGAAGACTTTGAAAAGGTTCGCGTTGAGAGAATGATATCATTTTTGCGGCAACTTTTGGAGATACCCATTGAGGAGGTCCCCCGGCTGCGTCGTAGCTGCCGAACTCAACATGGCAAGTTGTGGACAGTGTTGCGAGCGTTGTCGGGAAGCCTCATACTATTGCGTTTCACCCCATCGGAGGACGAACAACGATCAGTTGACCTCACTATCCAATGTTCCGACTTGGCCGACCTCTCAGCAGTATGTATCCCTGGCTAGTAGCTAGCCATGCTTAAATCTAACGGTCTCTGCTACATGGTGTCATGCAGATGCGAGCTCTTGTGCTTGAGGCTATCAACAACTGGAGCGATGGCGTCGCTCGGGGAAATAACGTTGCCGACTGTTCTGAAGAACTAGCTCTGGATATGAGCGAGCTGCTGGAGCCTATAGCATCGCTTGAAAGCATCCTGGAGGTTGGTAGCTCGATGTCTATCTGAAATTCCCCGGGTGTGTCTGTTTTAACGTTGTACTTGCACTGGCTGGACAGAATCTTAAGGTGAAGATAGCGACAAGAATCGATGACCCTGCGTCGGCTATTTGTACCGACGAAGTGCTTCGTGCGCTGTCACAACTAGCGCATGTAGAGACGCAAACGCTCACGCTGTACTGGAAGACAAGGTTGCATTTGAACAGGACGATCATGTAGTGATGTCGGTATGGTAGCGCTGCTATAGAACTGTAGGACGATAAGTTTATGAGCTAAATTGAATCATACGCGAAGAGTTACTACGAATCGTGCACAAAGCTGTAACAAGCTAGCTACAGCTCTTCAGTGGGAAGACCTTGGTCGCACAAGGATGCTTTCTCAGAAGGAGAAGATACGGAGTAGAGGCGCTGCACGTTGGATACAAGCCATTTCGCAAGAAGCTTGTTAGCTGGTCGAGCCGCGACAATGAACAAAAACATTTTATCGTGATGATCCCATACCTCGAAGTAGCGAGGCGCCCGGCTCGGCCAGAGCGTGTAGATGAGGGTCAGATAAATGAAGCAGTGCACCGACGTCGTCATGGCGGCCACTGTCTTCTCGCGCACCCACGGTGACAAGAATGACGCGATGAGCACAATGATAGGCAGAGCTAAGAAGAATACTGAGAACAAGCAGCACATCTGGAAAAAGAGTATTGAGTCACCAAAACAACCAACCATATCAATGAAGGAACTTACCCGCAAGAAGAAGTACCGCTTAGCTGAAGCCTTCTCGTAAGAGCGCGTTTCCAAAATGGTGTTGATGAACCACCCGAGTACTCCCATTTGCAGCATGCAGATCCCAAGCCCCGGCCACGAGTCGTAAATGTAGAGCGTGGATGCCGGGTCGAGCCATACCAGGTACCACATGGCCATGGACAGATACAGCACGAGCACTGCCAAAATGACGCACGACAGCTTGATCTGACCGTCTAGCGCCACACTGTTGATGGTCCATCCTTTGGCGATCAACATGGAGAGTAACAACGTCCCTACCCGAACGAACACTTCTGTGATCTTTGCCGCATATTTGCAGAACGGCACGCCCACTCCGTTGAACTGATACACGGTAAAGTGGACGAAAAGCAGCGCGTTGCACAGGAAGAAGAAGAACACCACGAGTGTGAGGATCCTCATAATGGGGTGGAACGATTCGCTGCTTCTCATCCCGCGCACTGCCACAATTTGCGCCGCAGCTGCAGCCCCCGCAACCGCCGTCATGACAGCGTAGATCGTCGGCATCCCTTGCTGCTGCACGGGGAGCTCGCCTCCATCTCCTTGCGTCATGTGGATGTTGTACCACGACGAGAAGTAGTATTTGCGGAAATTGGTCTCGGTTATCTCGGCGAAAGAAGGCTTGTACTCGTCCCCGCCTGGCACGCAGCGTGCCAACGCCACGTACCAGAATCTCGGTCGGAGGTGCTCGTGGATGTCCACACTGAAGGAGAAGGGGGTCACGTGGTGACTCGTAGTGGCGGTGACATTGAACACGCTCTTGGTGTGTTTAGAGGATACTTTGCAGTAGCAGTCGCACGAGCTCTCGGTCATGATGAAATCCCAGAAAAGCGCTTCATCGTCGTAGATGGCAACTTGCAGGCCGTTCACGTCCGTCTCGATCTCGCCTGCGATACGCTGGCAATAAGAAATAGCATGTTTTGCGGTTAAGGTAGTGCTAACTGAGAGGAGTGTGTGTTGCTGTTTACGCACCCCAGCGACGTCGTCCAGCGTGGGCGTCCAGGAGAAGCAGAACTTGCCGATGTACTGGAACTGCCTCCCCACAGTGTAGCCCGCGTAGATGCTGCCGCGGACGACGGAAAGCCACGCCGCGAGGCAGAGCAACAGCGAGAGCGAGCGCATGGTGCCTGGCTCCTTTTTGGTGGTGAATTTCGATGAGCGATGAGAACCAAGCGACGACTGGAGATCTTCTAACTTCAAGAATGCCGCGATTGGCTGGAAATGTGCTTCAGACAAATGTAGCCAAGTCTGCTTGGAAATGGCTACACTATTGCGGGGTTCTTGAAGGCGAAGTGAATCTTAGGCAAGGGCGTCGACGAATGGTCCGCCTGGGGCTAGTTTCTCACGTTCACTACTGTGCTTGGTGCGGCCTGGAGGTCTCGGTGTCAGACGAGTGGAGGAGCGCAACCCTCTCTCTGCGGCGCATTTCGCCGGCGCCACGTTCACGTGAGTCAAGAAGCTAGCCGATTTCTGGCTGGAGGTGTCGATCGCCAGCGGATATTTTCTAGGCTCAGGAGCCGTCGGTACAGCAGCCGCAAACTGGCCGTGAGTTGGCTCAGAGTGGCTAGCTGCGGCTGTTGCTGTTGAGTGTTGGTTAAGTCCCGAGTTGAGTCAAGTTACTGTTTACAGAGCAGAGGTTTCCGCCGCTGGCGAAGGCGTCAACGCAGCTGGCGGCGATGGCGGCGGCAACACTGCGAGTGTCCTCACAGCAGCGGCAGCAACGCCCCGCTCGGTAACGGATACCCAGCGAGCTGCGGTTTTCGCAGCGATTGGAAATTGAAGAGGAATGGCTGGGCCGACCAGCCATGGCGTGGTGCCAAGTTACAGATGTGAGCTTCGGCTTCACGCTGGGGCTCCAGCACATCCCATGCAACGGCTGCTGTCTTGGGGGCACCCAGTCGAAGCCTGCGCTTCCCTGCATCTGGCTCCAGGTCGCTGCGAGGTTGTACACTGTAGGTACCTAGCAACTCGGCGTGTTAGTTCGCCCCGCTGCCTCGTTGCCGCCGCGTTTGCCGCCTTGGTCACCGGTCCGCCGCCATGCCATGTCACGCGCGGCGCGATTCATTCGTGTTGTTGCGGCGTCGTCGGTCTCAGGTCGTCTTTTCCACCAGCTGGGCGCCGCTCTTGCTTTTTGTAAGAGCAGGGGTAAGGGCAACTTGACCATCGGTTAGGGAGTCAGTTTTTCAACGGTCCAGCGTTAGCGTTCGAGCGGGCAAGTCCTGCAGGGCATTGGCAGCGTCCGGTCGTGTGCGCGGAGAAGCAGTGCGGAAAATCTCCCGTTTGTTTCGTCGCGTGAAGGAGGGGGCCCCGGCCGTGTGTGTGGCATTGCCGAGAAGCCGCCCTACAGCTCAGCTCACTCGCGATCGATCCAGCGTGTCCACTACGCAGGACAAGGAAGTGAGATCATTTGTCGAGGCTAGTCATCCCTCCTCCTCTTCGTCTTATCCAGCAGCGTTTAGCACCACCACCTGCGGTCCAGCCAGCGACGATCGACCGACTGACTGACTGACTGACTGACTGACAGACGCATCTCCTGGGTTGAAAGCCACCTAACCGGACGGGTTGGTCCTCCCTCTTCCAGCAAGCATGACGGTGCGCCGCACGGAGGAGTTGCAGGAGTGGATCTGCAGCGTCACGGCCACGGCCAACGACCATGGCGAGCACCTCTCGGTCATGCTGCGCGACGGCCAGTTGCTGTGTCTGCTGGCCAACGGCGTGGACCCGGCGGCGAGTCTCAAGGTCAACAAGCTCAACACGGTCTTCCACTCCAAGGCCAACATCCGCCTCTTCCTCGAGTGGTGCAAGAAGCAGGGCCTGAACGAGGGCGAGATCTTCCAGCCGGACGACCTGCTCGACGCGGGCGCGGACTTCGGCGCCGTGCTCGAGACGCTCTCGATTCTCTTCGACAGGTTCGGCACCATCGGCTACACGGGCGAGTACGAGGAGGACCCCGTGTCTGACGCCGAGTCGCTCACGTCCACGGGCAGCTCGCAGGGCGCGTCCCCCGTCAAGAAGACCAACAGCAACAACAAGCTCTCCAACTTCATGAAGGGCGGCTTCCTGTCCCGCAAGAAGAAGCAGTCCAGCAAGAAGCTGGCTGCGGAAAAGTCCCCCGAGGGCACACCGCCTTCCACGCCGCCGCCCGTGTCCCCGCAGGTGGGCGGCAGCTTCGTGTCTCCCCCGGGATCGCCGCCCATGTCGCCACGTCAGCCGCCCCCGCAGAGAAGCGACAGCGGCGGCGCCAGTGCCAACCGCCTCAACGCCTTCCTGAGTCAGGTGCCGGCGTCGCACCAGTCTCCGTTGACGCACGTAGAGCGTCCGTCAGGTCCGCCCAAGAAGAACTCGGTGCGCAAGCCGCCCCCGCCCAAGGCCAAGCCCGCGCCGACCGTGAGGAGGCCGCCGTCGCCCAAACAGCCGCCCAAGTCGCAGCCGACTAGCGGCGGCAACGCGCGCAACAAGTTCGCGGCCTTCATGAAGTCCAATCCGCCTGCTGTCGAGACAACACATGCTCCGGCCAGCGCCTCTGGGGGTTCTAACCTCTCTGCCTTCAAGGCATCGGTCTCTCCCACTTCGGGTAATAAGCCGGTCGTGGCAGCGCCGTCCCCGCCAAAGTCTGCGCCTACGCGAGCCCGCGGCACCAGCGAGCAGTTCGCGCAGCGCAAGGCCGTCTTCGCCCAGAGTGGAACTAGCAGCCCCAAGCCGGCTCCTGTACCGCCGAAGCCGTCCGTTGACACGGGATCAGCTAACAAGCTCAACAGCTTCATGAAGCAGCAGCCATTTGTGTCGCCCGATGCGCCCAAGCCTCGCTCACAGAGCAAGTTGGCCGCGTTCCTGGCGTCTACAAACTCAATCCCATCGATTGCAACGACACCCTCCGCTGCCCCAGCCAAACCGACGTTCGCTTCATTTAACCCGTCCAAGAATGCTCCTGCCGGTGGTCGTTCGGCTCCGATGCCTGCTTACAGTGCGCCGACACCGGCAGCGTATTCGACGCCGAAGCCTTTCAAGCCGCGTCACATGATCGAGCGCTCTACGGGCCGCGGCAACTACATTCGCAAGCGTCAAACGTACTGGGTGCCTCCCAAGCGTCGTCGCAACAATTTCAGTCTGGAGACCAAGCGGAAGGCATTCATGAACGAGCAATTAGAGATCAAGGAGGAGCAACTTCGACAACAGGCTGCCGGCGCTGGAAACAAGCAGAACCTGATTGTACCGGGCGTGCAGTGCTACATCCCCGACAAGGAGGAAGTGTGGTTGCTGTCCGAGATTGTGGATTTCAATGAGCGAAGAAAGGAAGTGACTCTCACGGTGTTCCTGGATTCTGGCGACTCGGAGCAGCGTGTGCTGAACCTGAAGGACCCTGAAGTCATTCGCGCGATTGGAGGTCCGACTGCGACCGAGGTGGATTCTCTCCCTGTTGCCATTCTTCACGACAACCCGGAGGGTGTGGAGGACATGCGACTGCTTCGTTACTTGAACGAGCCGTCCATTCTGTTCAATCTGAAGCAGCGTTTCGCCGCCTCAAAGCCCTACACGTACACTAATGATATCGTCATTGCTGTTAACCCGTACAAGTGGATTGAAAACCTTTACGGCGACCACCTGCACGAGCAGTACCTGCGGAAGCCGCGTGACTCGCTGTCGCCTCACGTTTACTCCACGTCGACGGCCGCCTACAAGCACATGACTACCAACGAGATGAACCAAAGTATCTTGGTTAGTGGTGAGTCTGGTGCCGGTAAGACGGAGACGACGAAGATCGTGATGAACCACCTGGCTAGTGTGGCTGGTGGCCGCAAGGATAAGACGATTGCCAAGGTTATCGATGTAAACCCGCTTCTCGAGTCTTTCGGTAACGCCAAAACGACGCGCAATGACAACAGTTCGCGTTTCGGTAAGTTCACGCAGCTTCAGTTTGATGGCCGCGGAAAGCTGATCGGTGCAAAATGCGAGACGTACCTGCTGGAAAAGTCGCGTGTGGTGTCGATTGCCGAGGGCGAGCGCAACTACCACATTTTCTACCAGCTCCTGGCTGGTCTTCCCAGCAAGGAGCGCAAGGAATTCGGTCTGGACCCTGAGTGCCAGTACCAATACGCGGGTGCGCTTGCGGACATGCAGATTCCGGGCTTGGATGACAGCAAGTGGTTTGAAGGCACTCAAAAGTCACTTACCATCATTGGTCTCGACTCAAGCGCGCAGAGGACCCTGTTCAAGATCTTGTCTGGTGTGTTGCTACTTGGTGAAGTTATGTTTGACAAGAGTGGGGAGAATGGCTCGCGCATTTCGAGCGGGTCTGCTCTATCGCAAGTGGCGAAGATGTTTGGCCTTCCTACGACGAGAATCGAGGAAGCGTTGTGCAACCGCACAGTTATCACTCGCAACGATAGTGTGACGGTGCCGCTCGCTCCTATTGAAGCGGCGGAGAACCGCGATGCGTTGGCCAAGACCATCTACTCGAAGATGTTCGACTGGATGGTGGTGAAGATCAACGCTGCTATCAGCACGGATGAAAGTCGCATCAAGGGCCAGATTGGCGTGCTGGATATCTTCGGTTTTGAGGACTTCGTTCACAACGGCTTCGAGCAATTCTGCATCAACTACGCAAACGAAAAGCTGCAGCAGAAATTCACCACGGATGTGTTTAAGACTGTGGAGGACGAGTACATCCGTGAAGGCCTGCAGTGGGACCACATCCAGTACCAGGACAACCAAGGTATCGTGGAGGTGATCGAGGGTAAGCTGGGTATCATCGCCCTGATGAATGACCACCTTCGTCAGCCCCGTGACACGGAAGAGGCTCTGGTCAACAAGATCCGCACGAACCACCAGACGAAGAAGGATGGCAAGGTGAACGAGAGCATCGACTTCCCCAAGGTGAAGCGTACGCAGTTCATCATCAACCACTACGCTGGATCGGTCACATACGAGACGGTGGGCTTCATGGAGAAGCACCGCGATACTCTGCAGAAGGACCTGCTTGACTTGATCCAGTTAAGCAGTCTGTCTCTGCTCCCGGAGCTGTTCGTGGACAGTGAAGTGGTGACCGAGGGTGGCAGTGGTCGCGGTAAGAAGGCCCCGAAAAGCCTGGGTTCTCAGTTCAAGACGTCGCTGGCGCAGTTGATGGAGAACATCAGAACCACAAACACGCACTACGTGCGCTGCATCAAGCCGAACTCGAACAAGAGCCCGACGGAGTTCAACAAGCGTATGATTGTGGAGCAGTTGCGATCGGCAGGTGTGATCGAAGCCATTCGTATCACGCGCTCTGGGTACCCGAGTCGTCTCACTCCGAAGGAGCTAGCCACGCGCTACGCTATCATGTTCCCGCCCTCGATGCACAGCAAGGACGTTCGCCGCACGTGCAGCGTCTTCATGTCGTCTATCGGTCGCAAGTCTCCGCTTGAGTACCAGATGGGTAAGACGCTCATTTACTTCAAGAACGGTGTCATGGAGGAGCTGGAGGCCATGAAGTCCGACTTCATGTACTACGAGGCGCGAACCATCCAGCGCATTGCGCTCGGTTTCCTAGAGCGCCGCCGCCTGCGCAACAAGATCAATGCGGCCATCGTGCTGCAGTCTTACGCGCGCATGTCCTTGGACATGAAGGAGTATCACTTCCAGCGCCGCGCCATCATCAAGATTCAGCGCGGCTGGAGGAGGTACAAGGCCGTCCCCGTTGAGCCCGAGTACAACGACTCAGTGGCGGAGTACAACAACAACGGCGGCCAGTGGGTCGACGACCTCGATGATCTCGACGACTCGGACGCTGACGAGGGCTTCGGTGACGACCCGGCATCGATTCGTGCAGGTCGCGGCAGGTCGGTGGCGGACCGCATGGAGTCGTTCAAGGTCGCGCACTCGGGTCGTCGCGGCAGCGTGAAGCGTCTGAACGAGCTGTCAGCTCGTGCCAAGAGCTTCATGAAGCCGCGAAGCCACAGCGGCAGCACCTCGAGCTCGAGCGGCATCTCGCTCGAGGACGAGAACTCGATGCTCAAGATTGAGAACCGTAACCTGAAATATGACCTGGAGCTCATGCGCGAGCAATGCATCGAGCTGCAAGCCATCATCCTCGAGATCAACAAGAGTCGGAAGAGGTAAGAGTCGTGGTATGTGTGGTGGTGTCGGGTGCAGCGCAAGCAAACCCCTCGCTGCAACTCCCAAGCTGGTCGGTCGCAGCAAGAGGACGAAACTTTTTTAAGTAAACGCCCGGAAGGCGTATATGTGTAGCGAAAGCAAGAACGATTTTCTCTTTCAACATGTCAAGGCGTGAGTAGCTATTTGAACTGTTGCTCGTCATTGTGCTTTGCGTCGCCCATCAGCATCGCCTTGGCGGATGACACTACGCTCGTCGGCGGTCTATCGGATCCCGTGGACTGAAGAATGCGGGAGAGGACAACTGGCCTGTGCTCAGGGTGTGGGGTAGCCTGTCGTGTATGTCTCCACGTGAGTCACAGGATGGGGACTTGATCGAGTGGCTTCACCGCATCATCCCCATCGCGCGCTTCGCCTTGTTATAGGGCGCGTTTTCCAAGCGAGAGTGCGCACGAGCCTACGGCGAGAGAACGGCATTGCCGATACGGCCGCCTGTATGGCACTGCTGATGCCCGACATCAACCTCCGCCGCGCGAAGCACCAACTTGAGGTTTGTTCTCGACGAATTCGCATGGATAAGCCCGGAGACTCATGCGGTTCTTGTCTGGCGTGGCGTGTCCTGCCTGCATAGCGCTACTGGCGCCAACTTCTCGGTGCGGGTGAGCGGGATGGAGAGCGCAAGCGCTTGATATTCCGTTCCAAGTCGGCCGCGGGGGCTAAATCGTCACAAACCACCAATCCTGCTGCTAAAAGAACCGATTCCGCCAAGGTCACCCCACCAATTCAGAATCTAGAGCGCGACCCGAAGACAGAGGCGGCCACTGCTGGCAACGACGAGATCGTCGGTGATTCTGATGCTGCCCAACTTGATTGCGGATCTTCTTCATTGGTGAAAAGCAACCAGGACACGGACGATGAGGAGGAGGACGATGAGGAGGAGGAACTGCACAGGATTCAAGCTGCCTCGGTCGAGTGCAACGAGTCAAGTGCTGAAAACGTTGAGGTCTCAAACCCAGATTTGAAGTCGAAGACAGAGGAAGCGCCTTCCTCAACTGACACCGAAACGTCTTCGACTGTGAGCTCTGCAGTCACCACGCTTTCCTCGAGAAGCACGACCGCTTGTGTGGGTAAGCCGCCTCTGTCCCGTGTTGGACCGCGCGTGGGCCACGACAATCGTTCAAGTTACTACATTATGCCGCAGCCCAACTACATTCCGCGAGTGAAAGGTAAAGTATCATTGAGCTTACTCTTGTTTATTGTGATCTCAGTTTGACTAACGGCCAATGTTCAGGTCCGACGCTGGGCTCCATCCTACAGCGGATTCATCTCAACGACGGCGACGTGAGCGAATTGGACTTCTCAACTCTCGCGCAGCGCAACAAGCGGCTGGAGTCTGAAGGGTGCGCGCTGGTGGCTCGATCTCTTTCGACCAACCACACAGTTCGCAAGCTCATCATTCGCGACCACGCTATCGAAGACGACGGCGCTGTCGCTCTCTCCAAAATGCTGTGCAATAACACGACGCTCGAGCATTTGGATCTCGTCGGCAACGCAATCGGTGATCGCGGGGCTGAAGCGCTAGCGCAGGCGCTTTACGGACACGATTCACTGACGCACTTGAGTCTGGCGAATAACCTGATCACCGACCGTGGCGCTGAGGCTCTCGCTCAGGCTATTCGCTGCAACTGCACCCTCAGGACTTTGGAGCTGACGAACAACCGAATCACGCGAGTGGGGGCGCTGGCTCTGCTTGACGCCTTGGATGTCAACTTGTACGTGGAGACTATCAGCTTGGATGAGAACAATGTACCAGCTTTCGTCGAAAGCCAACTTGCTGCAGCGTTCGCACGCAACCGAGCCCAGGCGCTAATTCTTGAGTCGCATGCCGCGGAGAAGAAGGCTGTCAAGATCGTGCGCAGAGCCAGCGGATTTGATACCCAAGACGAAGACGACGACAGCAGCGAGGTGGACGAGGAGGAATGGGAAGGCTGGGAAGATGACGACGGTGACAGCGTGTCGAGTGGGTTTCTGAGCTGCTCGAACGTCACTGACATCCCGTTGAGCAGCAGCGGACTGTGGATTTAAGGGTGTAGCAAGTGTATGATCGTGTGTTTCATCATGCACGAATATAATGAAGTGCGAATTGTAGAGATCATCTCTCTGGTTAGTTCTCATCAATGGTCAAGGCTGCGGTTGGCTTGCTTGGGTCTCTTCCTGCGACCGTCGAAGATCGTCATGGCTTCCTCTACCCCTGTCATTTGGCATAAAATGCACATCCTAAGAACTATGATAATTCATATTCCGATGGTCCGGTTTTCGTGGTGTGGCGCACCCTAATCTGCACGAGAGGTTCATACTGGCCGCCCAAACAAAGGGAGAGTCCAAGAAGCGCGATAATGGTCCTCGGCAAGTTCATCCGTCACTACCTGGACCGCGAGCCCATGGTGGTGGTCTCCTGCGCCATCGGCGCTGTGGCCGTGTCGCTGCCGCTGGTGGTGGTGCCCATCCGGCGGTCCATGGGCCTCCCCACGGACCAGTACGACGGCCCGATCATCCCGGACTCCATCAAGAAGTCGCGCGGCCACCTGGCGACCCCCGAGCAGTAAATCACAAGACAAGCACATTGCACCTGCCCCATACAAGACGCAAGAGCAGCACTTATTCTCTGGAGACTACAGATGATGGCGAGCTGTATGTTGCTGACAGGTATTGCGGGCGTTGAGGATCTTGTAACACGAAACCTTTTCTAATGTTTCTTACATTTTTTATGTTTTCATGTCGTGAAGACAGACGGGCTTGAATTACGAGGAGATGTTGTTACTAGTCTCGTAATATACGTAGCTGCCGTTGTCTCGAAGGAGTTTTGAGCAAGTATCTAGCAGTGTTGATGGGTAATTGCTGCTATTCAAAATCTGTCTTTCGCCAGGACGTGCTCGCTTTTCGAAGAAACTGGAGAAGCAGAAAACAATTTTTAAGAGGGAGGATTAGTGCCGAGGATCCACGGAGCGATTCACAACGTTACAGGGGCAGGGGCTGTTCTTGGCTGGTCGATCTACCGTGGGGTATGCCGTGCTACTCAATGAGCGTTTGCAAGAGACTGCAGTCTCCCACCGCAGTGCTCTTTCTCAGCAGCACCAGTCGAGTCGAAAAGCCAAGGACTCTCCTGGTTACACTCCATGATCGGCATGCAAACTACAAGCAAAAACCAACCAGTACTCAAGGAAGGAGAAGAAGGTTGCGAATTTATTAGAAATTCGTTGTGAAAATCATATCCCATGTTACTCAGTCAGCACAAAAAGATGCTGGTTTCATCGTCGACCTGAATTTCGTGGCACTTCAGGTCCACCAGCTGAGCTGGCAGCTTCTCGTCTGCCCCGTCGATCCGAACCATCTCGACTGGTGCGTAGAATGCAGTAGCTGCCGTGTACGGTGGTCCCCACAGCTCACAGTGAGTTCCCTTGAGTTGGGGGCTCGGGTCCCAGTAAATTTTGCCTTCCGAAGGAGAAGCACCGTACCGGCCAAGCTGTTTCAGCGACTCATCGTACCACTCATTTTTCTCCGGCAGCTTCATTCCCAAAGGAGAGAAGAAAACATGAACAGGCCGTGTTTTCGCGGAGTTGCCGGGTGGCGGTTTGCAGTTGTCGCCATTGGTAAATAGAGGAACTTCAGGCGACACAGCCTGATCGTTTTCCCAACACGCCGATGGGGGAGATACCAAGTGTTCCTGGAGACTTCTTGGCACAGGTCTTTTGTGAGCGTAAACGCTTGACTCTGTAACACCAAGGCACTCCTCCTGGCTTGCACTGAAGCCCCACTGCACTTGAGAGTTGCTAGGCGAAAACAGCAATCTTGGGTCTGTGAAGATTTCATAGTTGAACCGCACGTGTTTTCGTTGACTTTTGTCGGCAAGCTCTCTCGAAGATTCCGCTGGCGTAGCTGCGATTGCCGTTGTGAGAATCAAATTGCAGGCCACCAGCACAGTCACTGCATCATACACTCGGCGCTGCACGTCATTATACGGAGGTTCATTCCGCGGCGATGTCGAAGCCAAGGCGCCAATGCTTTTCTTGGCTTTGACAAGCCTCTCGCTCATTCCAGGTACCGCCATCTCGACTTGATAATCTTGTAGAAACAGCAAACTCAGGAAGCAAACCGTCGTAGACGCCAAGCTCGTCCACTTCTCTGCTGCTGCCTTCTCTTCGATTGCTTGCACCAGAGCACTATCTTGCTCCGCAATGCTGGATGCCTTCAAGCCACGACGCTGGCGAAAATTCACCATTACTTGTGCCGCGTTGCTCTGCATCTCCGCCAACCGTTGAATCACTGCATCCTTTCCAAAGTATAGGAAGCCGCCCTTGGTCCTCCGGGTCTCGACGCAGCGAACTCGCTTGATCACTCCAATCCCTATGGGTGCATCAGCACTTGTCGTATCTACACTCTCCCCCATCAAAAATATCAAACCCAGATCGGCATACCTTCCAGCACGTTAAGCACGTCGTAGATCCTCCTCTTCTTCGGCACTACGTAGCGCTCATCAGGACAACAACTCCACCACAAAACGAGAGGGATGCAAAAGTACACACGCTACCCTTCATCTTGTAGATCTCACTGGCCCGAACGAAGATGGGAAACTCAGGAACAGATCCAGCATCCTGAAGGTCTTCGTGCTTCTCAAAGAATTGCAGCATGATCTGCGTACTGCGGAACCACAACAAGATCCATGTCGGTCCGCAGCCGTTGTCACTCACTGCCCACGACGTCTGTACTCACAGTTCCCCCAGATTCCTGGCTCCTGCGAGCTGCTCTTGGACGTCGCTCCAGGTCGCACTTGGAAGATCATGAGCCTGTTGCGTTGCGTTGCTGTGGCGCGCCTTCACTGGGCTGACGCGACGCGAGCGCTGCTGGCGCGTTCGCCGCTTCACCGGCTGCTTGGGCACAAGCTCCGTCCTGGCGGTCGCTGCAGGAGCGCCGACTTTGGCGGAGTTATAGCGTAGTCTGCGTCTGTGGGTCTTCATCGACTTGCTCCCGAGCCGGCAAATTCGAAAGTGAGCGGATATGTTGCAGTTGAAGAGACCATCACTCTGAGAAGGCTATTCAACCAGCACGAACGTGATAGAGTAAAGGTAGTTTGCATATCAGACGAAACTATTTGTTTCGTTGGGTAAAAAGTGGTGATGGTCGCTTAGCTGTTTGGTTTGACAAGCAAAAGCGAAAGGGCGCACAACATTTTTGCTGTTGACGCTGTTGCAGTCTTACATAAACCTGATCGAGTACATGTATTAATATGACTCGACGTGTGTAGAAGCAACCAAAGCTGGCACTCTTTGCGGCACAGATGCATTCTCACAGGGGGGGAATTTGTCGTTTTCGTTTCTCCTTCTAGCTCCCACTCAATCAACGAGTGCCCAGCGTAAAAATACCCAAAGCTTCAGAACACTTTCGGCACTTTGCTTTGCATATAAATAGCGAGCTCCGTCTTGTGTGCTGGGCGGCCCAGCCACTGAAGCAAAACCCCTTCCTCATCTCACATGACCGTCCTCTGTGCTCTATTCGCAGCGGTCGTCGTTAGTGCGCATCGTTCCTGTCTCCTCGCTTCACCTCTGGCCAACTCGCATCGGCTCCCTCTCTCTGCTGTCGCTGACCCATGGGTGAAGGAACAGCGGGAGGCGCTGGAGATTTCCGCGTCGTACACCTGAACGATGCCAGTCGCAACACCGAAGCCGGCTTCTGCAACAACTTCATCGTCACTTCCAAGTACACAGTGGCGAACTTCCTGCCCAAGTTCCTCTTCGAGAGTTTCCGCAAACTCTCGAACCTCTACTTCCTCATGATCTGTATCCTGCAGTGCATCCCCGAGATCAGCAACACCAGTGGGCAGCCCTCAACTTTGCCACCGCTGCTGTTCATTATAACGGTTGATGGCGTATTTGCTGTCCTCGAAGACCACAAGCGCCACCAAGCGGACAACGTCGCCAACGCAAGCCCCACTCTCGTCCTCGACCGTGAAACCCGGAAATTCAAGGAAATTACATGGGCAGACGTTGTGGTGGGAGATATCGTCAAAGTTGGAAACCGTGGGCTGGTACCCGCTGACATGTTGGTGCTCGCGGTTAGTGAAGTTGCACGGTGCGGAATCTGCTATGTCGAAACCAAGTCATTGGATGGAGAAACCAACATGAAAGTCCGATCGGCGATGGAGTGCACGTTGGCAACGATGGGTTCTGTCGACAATCTTGTCGCGATGAAAGGTGTAATCCGTTGCGAGCACCCCAACAACGCCATCAACAGCTTCCAAGGTGTGCTGGAGCTTGAGGGGAAGGAAAAGGCGTCGATTCCGTACGAAAGCATCATCCTTCGTGGTTGCATTATCCGCAACACTGACTGGGTGCATGGTGTGGTTTTCAATACCGGCAAAGATACGAAGATTATGATGAGCAACTCGGCGCCGCCGTCTAAAATGAGTTCCATGGACCGATCTATCAACCAGTACACTGTCGTGCTGCTGGCGATTCTGATTATTTTCAGTGCTGTTGGAGCAACGGGTGCAGTGACCTGGAAGACGAACCACAGCTCTGTGTGGTACCTTGAATTGGACGCGTCCGACAACAGTGCCTTTGTCGACTGGCTTATTATGTTGTTCTACTACCTGCTGCTGATGTACCAGTTCGTGCCGATTTCACTTGCGGTTTCCATGAGTATGGTCAAGTATCTCCAAGCGCAGTTTATCCAGTGGGATATCACAATTTACCACCCGGACACCGACACCCCGACGCTCGTGCGCTCCATGTCTTTAAATGAAGAGCTTGGGCAAATTTCGTACATATTCTCTGACAAAACGGGCACGCTTACCTGCAACGTTATGGAGTTCCGGAAGTGCTCGATTGGTGGCGTTTCGTACGGCAATGGTACCACTGAGATCGGCTTGGCAGCGTTAAGGCGTGCAGGAAAACCCCTCCCCGATATGACTGTGCAGTCAAAAGACCCCAAGGTTCCTTACGTGAACTTTGATGGCCCAGACCTGTTCAACGACATGAAAGGGGACTCGGGGTCAGTTCAACAGGGACGCATCGATGCCTTCTTCACCCACCTCGCGGTCTGCCACACTGTCATTCCAGAACGCCACGAAGGTTCCAACGAGGTTACACTGTCGGCTTCTTCACCTGATGAGCAGGCTCTAGTTGCTGGTGCAGGATACTTTGGATACGAGTTTGTGAACCGATCTCCCGGAGTAGCGCACGTTAAAGTCCGCGGTACCGTACAGAAATACGAGATGCTAGACGTGCTGGAGTTCAACAGTACCCGCAAGCGCATGAGCACAATTATTCGTCACCCCAACGGCCGGATCTTCTTGTATTCGAAAGGCGCAGATGTGATCATCTATGGGCTGCTCAAGAAAGACAAAGAGGACGAATCAACTTCATCTCAACTCCAAGAGATCACTCGACGCCACATTGACCAATACGCAGAAGATGGACTCCGCACGCTTACAATCGCTGTTCGTGAAATTGAACCGTCCTACTACAAGGAGTGGGCGTCCCGTTTCCACGAAGCCCAGAACAGCCTAGCTGAAATTGACAAGCGCAAGAAGGACCTACCAAACGACATCGATGAATGCATGAGTGAGATTGAGAGTGACTTGGAGCTGCTTGGAGCTACTGCGATTGAGGATAAACTGCAGTCTGGAGTCCCGGATACGATTGCCAATTTGGCCTGCGCGGGTATCAAGATCTGGGTTCTCACGGGTGACAAGGAAGAAACGGCAATCAATATTGGCTTCGCTTGCCAGCTCGTGACAAATGACATGAAGCTTTTCATCATCAATTCGAAGAACGCACCCACGCCCGATATCCTTGAAAGCACTTTGCGGGATGAGATTGGGGCGCGCAGCGCGGACGTCACTGTGTATCTCGCTTCGCCTCCGAGCACCAGAGGAGAGTTACGCGAGCTGGCTTTAGTCATCGATGGCGAAACACTCATGTTCGCACTACGGGGACCGTGCCGTCCACTTCTCGCTGAATTTTCTCAGTACTGCAAGGCCGTGATCGCTTGCCGTGTGTCTCCTGCTCAGAAAGCTGAGATGGTCGCTCTCATCAAAGAATATGTCCCTGGTGTCCGCACACTTGCAATTGGAGATGGAGCAAACGATGTTTCCATGATCCAGGAAGCTCACGTGGGTGTTGGTATTTCTGGCCAGGAAGGCATGCAAGCAGTCAACTCGAGTGACTACGCTATCGCCCAGTTTCGCTTTTTGCAGCGCTTGTTGCTCGTGCATGGTCGCTGGAACTACCGGCGTATGGCGCAGTTGGTGCTGTATATTTTCTACAAGAACATTCTCTTTACTGCGGCCCAATACTGGTTCACGTTGCTGTGCGGGTTTTCGGGGCAGAAGTTTTACTTGGAGAGCGGTACACAGCTGTACAACATTGCTTTAACGGCAATTCCTATCGTTGCAGCTTCAATTCTGGACCAAGATGTGAACGACGAAGTGGCCATGACATTCCCCAAGCTCTATTTCACGGGACCTCGCGACGAAGATATCAACACCAAAATTTTCTCTCTTTGGGTTGTCGGTGCGATCGTGGAGAGCCTTATCATCACCTTTGTCACTCTTCACGGGATGGCCAACGCGGGGTTTCATGGAACGAGTCCGACGATGTGGCTTGAGGGCTACGTCGTGTTTACCCTTGTCGTGTCGATTGCCAACTCGAAGCTGTTCATGTTTCAGAACAGCTTCTATTTCTTCAACTACTTCCTCTACGCAGGTTCTGTGGGTGTGTGGCTCATAGTTGCGTTGGTATGCAGCCACGTCACAATCCTCTCCGACCTCACGTGGGAGCTCATGCTAGAACAGGCTTTCGAACAAGCGTCGTTTTGGCTGGTTTGGCTCTTCGTGCCAATAGCAGCGCTCTCATACGCGCATCTCCTCAACGGCATCAGATCGACGTTCTTCCCTGAATATTGGCACCTGGCCAAGGAGGTGATCAAGTTCAACCTCGATCGCAAGCTCTTGCAGTGGAACGATAATAGCAACTCTTCAGTGGCCGTGCCAGCTCGACTACCTCGCTCAAAGGCAACCAGGAAGAACGGATCTGTCATTCCAACTAATGGTCGACCTTCGCAGCACCGGACGACGCTACAGAAGGCATATCACGGGTTTGCATTCTCCAAAGATGGCCACGCCGGGGCCACAGAAACTCGGTTACTCATGAGTCGTGGCTCTGTCACTAGTGGGTGAGTGTGAGGCGAATGTAGTCGAACTTACATTAAAACATACACTTATCGATACCGTCCAGCGTTTCCAATTAGTTGTGATCACTCGACAGAAGTCTTGACGGCGGAAGAGGTACAACATTACGCCTTTCAGCATACCCTATCTGAGACTGGATTCCTGCACGTGGCGGTGAAAAGAGCAGCAACTGATCGATCACTCGCTGCTTTCCTTCGAATACGGTCGGCGCGTCCGGCTGAAAGTCTACCGCTCGATTTTGATACAGCCTAAAACGCAACAAGTCGTGTTCAGGACACGCACAGCACCTATACACCGGCAAGGTTACACTACCTGGCCGCGATGTGCTCCAGTCTCATGCAACGATGCAATGCTGGCATGCTTCCCTCCTGCACTCTCACGTGCTGTCTTCTAAACCTTCGGTATCTTTGAAGGAAATCATGGTTGCTCCTCCCAGTTGAGTCGTAGAGCTGGAAGGCCAGGCGCTGCGGGCTGCAACGACTCCACCGAGCCAGCCCACGAAGGTTCCTAGCAAGACGCAGCCGCCTCACTGTCCTAATGACTTTCGCGTCGTGCTCCTGCTGTTCCTTTTTCCGCGTTTCTTCCAGTCGCGCAGCTTCCAGCGCCTTGGCTGCGACTGCTGCATCTTCCACAGGAGGCGCGGCACGAGCTGCAGCCCCTCGCTTGACGCCGCGCTTCTTCTTCTTGGGCGTGCGGCGCACTACCAACCGCTCGTACCTGTTGCAACCACCAGCGTGCAACAACGACATTGTGAGCTACCTGTCGCTAACGGTAGTCACCACACACATAAACAGCATTCCTACAAGCGGTTGAAGTCGTCCGCATCCTTGCTGGCCATTTCGCTCTTTTGGTTCAAAATAAATTACGGTACCGTATTCCTTATGTGCTTCCTGACAGCCATCTTCGCTACAACGCCACAAAAAAATCGATTGTGAGCTTATCTTCAGTGAAATGATTGGCTCACTTGAACAAATAGCGTACTTTGATTGGATACCTAGAAGTATCTGGAAACTGTCAGTAATTAAAATTAGTCAGCAAGCACATACGGACTACGGTAAGTTATTTTCGCAGCGGTATTGGTGAGCCAATCGAACAGCCACACAGATCAAGCAAGATGCTGCGCGTGTCCAACCTGCTGCGCGGGCTCACGGCGGCGCCGCTGCGTCGCGGCAGCGTCTTAGGGCGCTCCTCTGTGCGTGCCTTCAGCGTGCAAGGTGGCGGTGGCGACGACGACGACGACGACGACGACGACGATCTGGAAGACATGGAGCTGGACTGGGACGACATTGACGACATCGACGAGGACTGGGAGCTGGACGACGAGGGCGACGTGGCCTCCGCCGGCCGCCGCAAGATCGAGGAGCACGTCAAGCAGAAGGTTCGAGTGCGGCGCGCGCAGCACTCGAAGCGCCGCTTCGTGGACCGCATCCGCGTTAAGGCCACCGGTGGCCACGGCGGCAACGGTTGCGCCAGCTTCTTCGCCGAGTCGGCGATGCGCAAGCGGCCCAATGGCGGTCACGGCGGCGCCGGAGGAGACGTGGTCATTGAGGCCAGCGACAAGATGCAGAACTTGGCGAACGCGACGCACCACTTCAAGGGAGGAGCAGGAACCAACGGAATGCGTGAGTGTTGGAGCGCTTGATTGCAGGATTGTTGCTGATTGTTGCTGACTGAGGTGGATATGTTTAACTGCGATGCTGTAGCGAACGATGCTGCTGGAAGGAGAGGCAAGCACTGTGTGGTCAAGGTCCCGTGTGGTACGCTTGTGAAGCGGGTGGAGCGCTACGAGCGCGAGCTCGAGAACGGCGAGTACGAGATTGTCGACCAGATGGAGACTGTGTGTGATCTGGACAAACCTGGTGCGACGTTCCTTGCTGCCAAGGGTGGCAAACCTGGTCTGGGCAATCGCATTCTGGCCGGCAAGACTACCAAGTTCGGTCGGCTGCGCAAGCACATGCCGGAGAACAAGACTACGGGTCACCCGGGCACCTCGCAGTACTACGAGCTGGAACTCAAGACTATCGCTGATGTGGGTCTCGTGGGCTACCCGAACGCTGGCAAGTCTACGTTGCTCAGCGTGTTAAGCCGTGCCACACCCGAAATCGCACCTTACCCGTTCACGACACTTCACCCGTATGTGGGTATTGTCGAGTTCCCGGACACGTTCCGCTTGAGTGTCGCTGACATCCCCGGACTGATCGACGGGGCTCATCGCAATGTTGGTCTGGGTCATGATTTCTTGCGCCACATTGAGCGCACAAAGGTGCGCACGGAGAAGGTTGGGTTTCGTATAATTGGTCAACACTAAAGTGTGGTGTGATGATTCTTTGTATATAGATCCTGATGTATGTGCTCGATACGGCGGGCTCAGAGGGGCGCGACCCCCTGGAGGACTTTACACACCTCCAGCGAGAACTGGAGCTTTATGCACCAGGGATTTCGTCGCGGCCATCCTTGATCGTTGCCAACAAGATGGACGAGCAAGGTAAGAGCTGACACCCAGTGCCCGAGTACAGAGGGGAACAGGTGGGTCTGACCCTTTGCAAATAATTGCAGGTGCTGAGGACAACTTCCACAAGCTGCGCCAATCTACTGACTTAGCTGTCCTTCCAGTCAGGTAAGCTCTGCATTTATACCAAAGTCAGGCGCCTACAGTTGCAGCTCTCTAACCCATTTTGTTGTGAACAGTGCTCTGCACAAGGTCGATATCGATACGGTAGCGCGTACCCTGCGCTGGATGATCGAAAGTTACGGCAAGCTCACCAAATGATCATAGAAGTCTTGCTAATTGACTCGTCAGATATCAGCAATACGAACGGACCCTGCACCTTTAACGAACGCCGCCCCTTGTTGTATTTTTTGCCGATGGTTATTTATACGTGCAGTCTAACAACCTGCAGTCTTATTTCTCACTTCCACAGAAGCCAAGGAATTCTGTGACTCTAGCGGAAACTACACGATGAATCGTTATGAGATGCTAGACCGGGTTGGCGACGGTGCTTTCGGTGAGGTTTCCCGTGCGCGTAGCCTCAAGACGCACGAGATCGTTGCAGTCAAGAAAATCAAGGCGCTGTTCCCCACGTGGGAGGAGTGTCTCCAATTGCGCGAGCTCAAGTCGCTGCGGGTGCTACGTCACGAAAACATTGTGCTACTGAAAGAGGTCATCCGTGACAAAGAAGAGCTCTACTTCGTGTTCGAGTTCATGCAGACATCCCTTTTCCGAGTCATGCGTAACTTTAAATGTCAAGGAGGAAGCAGCAGCCCAGTGGTTGAAACAACTTCAAGCTCTGAGCCGTCGACGCCGTCGTGGACTTCAACGCCTCCACATCCATGGTTTTCGGAGGCTCAGGTGCGGTCAATCATGTACCAACTCTTCAGTGGGCTAGCCTACATGCACAAGCACGGCTACTTCCACCGCGACATCAAGCCCGAGAACCTCCTGTGCCATGATGACACACTGAAGATCGCTGACCTTGGACAAGCTCGAGAAATTCGATCGCGACCACCGTTCACGGATTACGTTGCAACGCGATGGTACCGGGCACCAGAACTCTTGCTGCGGTCTACGACGTACAACAGCCCAATTGATATGTGGGCGTGCGGGTGCATCATGGTTGAGCTGCTCATCTGTACTCCACTGTTTCCAGGGACGTCCGAAGCTGACCAATTCTATCGCATTTGCAAGGTGCTCGGCACACCAACCAAAGAAACCTGGCCTGAGGGTGCAGCAATGGCTTCTCACATGCAGGTGCGGTTTCCCAAGTGCGCTCCGGTCTCGTGGGGGCGATTCTTACCTCCAGGTACACCGTCTTCAGCCGTCCAACTTGTGCAAGACCTACTCCAATACGACCCAAGCCGACGCATAACGGCAGCACAGGCACTTCAGCACCGCTTCTTCGATCAGACCGTGCCGCGACCAATTTTAACGATACCCTCACTTGCTATGGTCGACGAAGGAGTTCCTGTGTTGCCACTCCGAAGTGAGTTCAAATCTGTTGGGGGCTTTTCAAGTTACGCAGGTCGAACAAGCGTCTGTGCGAAGGAAACAAGTGCAGTGGAAAATTCGGGTCATTGGGCTGGAGGTGGCGGGCTGTCATCGCGACAAGAGCATCATCTGTGGACGGCTAAAGAGCGACACCAAACGCACGCGCGACACCAAGAATGGGTCTCCTCACTCATTGGCAGTGCTCGTCCTGGCGGGTTTGACGACGTGGCAGAAGCAAAAGTTTGTGCGTCAATTCAAAGCGGCGGCTCGTTCAAAGGGAACTTGATAAAGAATAGCTCGAGCTACAGCACCCTTGCTAACGAAGGCAACAGCGATGGTCTGAACTCAACTCGAAAATGTGCAACGACGTCGGAGGACGAGAGTGATGAGGACGCTAAGAACGATAGCACTCTGTTACAAGACCTGCTAGATGAGATTCTGGGATAAAGAAGAATTGGAGTTTGGTGATAGTTTCATCAGGTATATTGTTCTTTCATCTCATTCCATCGCATCACACTGCTAGAAAGGATAGCAATTGCGCACTTAGAACTTGAGGGCGTGGGCGCGGTCGTTCTTGGTCAGCGAGAACTTGGCGTTCAGGTAGGCCTTGAGGAACGGCTCAGCGTCGAGCTTCTTGATCAGAGCCGAGTCCACGGCCTTCTGGTCCTTCTTGCGCTGCTCCGGGATGACGGGGGCCTGTGGAGGATACAGCAACAACGCGTTAGTATCTTATAGGGAGCTTATGTGCCGAAGCAAGCGATCCCAAGCGCTCATGTGGTGTGGAGAAGAGCAAAGAAGCCAAGGCATCAATACCCTCCTCCAAATCCGCCCACGCAACCACACACTCTCAAAAAGAAGACAAGGAGAGATCCCAAAGGTTCATCGATCCCAATCTTTCCTCGAAAAGCGCACAGTCACGTGGTGTGGACGAATCGTGTGAAGTGTTCTTGACGAACCGACCAACGGAACGGGATGCTCACAAGAGATCGCAGGGAAAATGATGAAAACTTACGGCGCTCGACTGGGCGAAGAACTGCTCCTCCTTGCTCTTCTTGGCGGCCTTCTCCTTGGCGAAGTAGGCGTCGTCGATGGCAGGGAGCTCCAGGCCCTCAATGTTGACCTTGGTCGACGTGGCGATCACGTACGACTGGTTCACGCGACGGAGCGGCACGCCGTTGACCTTGTACGGGCCTGTTAGAAAGACACATCGCTTGGTTAGAAGCTGATCTTCAAGTACCAGCTTACTTGTTGAAGTAAACTGGATCCGGCATTCCTCAGGTCTCATAATCTGATGGATCTTTGGCAAAAAGACACCCCTCCACATGTACCAGGACAGCCATCGGGAACCGCATGCCACTAGCCATGTGCCACTCAGAGCAGTCCTCTTACGAGGCGACAATAAGGGTTATTAGCGTAGTGACACGAGACCATGGGAGCCGAGGCAGATACGGAGGGGACGGCAGAGCGCCTCTCAAGTGTCAAGTTTGCATCATCGGAATGCCGTCTCCAATGCCTCCACCATTTCACAAAAGAATCTTGGAACTGAAACTTACCAGTCACGAGCAGCAGGCCCGAAGCCAGCTGCTTGAGGAAGACCACGCGCTTGCCACGGAAGCGGCCCGACAGCAGGATCAGGACCGTGCCGGGGGTGATCGACTTGCGGAGCTTGGCGGTCTTGACGCTGTTGCGCTGGGTCTTGGCCGAAGGCAGCGGCTTCGGGATGTAGTCGGCCGGGTACCACTTCTTGGTGGACACCTTCTTGGCGACGACCTTCTTCTCGCCGCCCTTCTTGACGACCTTGCCACGGCCGTTCTTCTTCGAGAGGCTGTTGGCCGAGATGGCGTTGATACCGCGGGCGAGCACGATGTTCTGGGTCTTGGCGGGCATGGTGATGAATATACCTGAATGAAGGAGCGAGAGGCGTTAGGGGGACAACAGTCCACAAAGAGACGATGCCATGACGCTGGTCTCTTACCTGTCTGAAAAGAACTGAGCCAAAGGAGGCGCTCTCGGCGCAGCGAGAGGCAACCACAGCCAACCACAACGGTTGATGTGTCGAACACAACTAAGAGCGGTACCGTGTACCCTCTGGACACGCCCAGCGGTTAAGAGGCCGGTTAGGGTTAGGCCTAGCGGGGTACCGTGAAAGATACCGGTATTGCCGGTAGTGCTAGCCCTGCTGTCATCAGGCTTGCCCTGTCATGCTAGGTTAGATGGCTCGGTGCGTCGAAGCAGGTAAGAACATCGTGGTGAAGTACATTGGAGCTAGCCCTCTCGTGCAGTACTTACAGTTAGCGCTTGGCTCGCTCGCTCCCCCTGTGCTTGGATGTTCATGCAATCACTGTCATCAACCCCGCCAAAGCTGATCACCTTCAAGCAACTTCAGTAACTTATGTTGCCCAGCGACGTAACATGAACCACCGCTTCAACACAGTGCAGATCTCATCCTGGCCTTGCAGTGCGGTGCTGGCCTGCTGCTTCGCTGCGGCAGACTTCATCACGCCTCCCAGCGAGAGAACGCCTTCCACCCACCGAGCACTACTGTAGCCATCAAGCCATGGGCAAGCGCAAGGGTCGCCGTGCGGCCGCTCCCGCCGCTCTGGTGGACCCCATGGACCCCGAGACCTCTGAGCCGCCCTCGTGCGGGGACGGGGGGGGCTGCTGCGGCATCAAGAGCGACGGGGGAGAAACGGCGGTTTCCTGCTCAAGCGGCGAGGAGGACGTGGCTGCATTGAAGAAGGAGGAGGAGAGCGAGACGACGGAGGTGTGTGCGTCTTCGTGCTGCAGCGGCGACCAGAAGAGCGGGAAGGAGTTTTCGCCAGGGGCAGAAGGAGGCAGCTGCTGCGCTGCTGAGGAGGAGCAAGCGGCCGCTGTTCAAGTAGATGTGAAAGCGGCGGAGGTTGCTGGCTGCTCGTCCGAGGCCGTTGTGGATGAGAACGGAGCTGACGACTGCTGCAAACCGAAGCAAGAGGGCACGTCTGGATGCTGCTCGTCTAAAGTGGAGGTAACTACTGCCGATGCGTCCGCTACTAGTTCAGGCTGCTGCTCGTCGAAGGCAGCAAAGACTTCAAGTGAGTCAGACGAGTCCTGTGCGTCTAGAGGCGAACCGAAGTCGACTGCCTGCTGCTCGTCGAAGAAGAAGGAGGTCGACCCGGGGTGCTCATCGTCCAACGCCCTGGAGGCTGATCTTGCCGCTGACGACTGCTGTGCATCAACGAAAAAGCCCAAAGCCTCTGGTTGCTTCTCGTCAAAGGCGAACAAGACTCCTGGTGTGACTGCTTGCGGGCCGTCGGACGTGCCGATGGCCAAGGGCGGAGGTTGCTGCTCGTCCAAGAAAGAGATCAAGGAATCTGGATGTGGTTCGTCCGACGCGTCAAAGACTGAGTGGAGTGGCTGTTGCTCTTCCAAGAGAGAAACGAAAGCGTCGGGATGCTGCTCATCTAAGGCGTCGAAGAAGGAGTCAGGTGGCTGCTGCTCATCCCCAAAGGGCAAGAGGAAGACGCCTGGTTCGGGATGCTGTTCATCAAAGGCGAAAGACCTGCCGCTTCCGGAACGAACCCCAAGCTTTTTAAACCGCTTGGTGCAGTTTCGCAGCGACCGCGGCGCTGCGCTTGAGAAACAGCGATCGAACTTCAGCAGCTCGGGTAAGCAGAGAAAAATGAGCGAATCACTGGAGACGCTGCGCCTGAATATTGGCGGCATGACGTGCAGTGGCTGTTGTACGCGGATCGAGAAGTTTATGGTCGCGCAGCGTGGTATTGCAGACGTGAATGTGAGTCTCCTTACGAGCCGTGGGGTCTTTCAGTATGATCCGCGACTGGTGACGGCAAAGGACATCGAGCAAACCGTGGCTACGCTAGGGTTTGAGCCGAGTGTTCTGTCTAGCGACGAGCTTGTTAGCATCGTCCTGCACCTTGGACGGCCCGAGAGTGCACCGCGTGCGAGGAAACTGCTTCTCGAGTTTGTTGGAGTTGCTTCTGTGGAAGACGCCGATGAACCGCCCATTTCTTCGGGCTCGGGCTTGTCGTGCAAGACGTTGCTTGTCGAGTACAACCCGGATATCACTGGTGCCCGTAGAATTGTGCGTCATCTCTCGCGTGAGCTAGGATTCACTGTTCAAGCCTCAAGCCCACGAGCGCCATCGGTTCGTGCAGGAGAAGAAGAAGTGCGTCGATTTACACGGCTGTTACTTTGGAGCTGTCTGCTGTCATTGCCGGTCATCTTCATCGAGTTTGTGCTGCCGGCAATTTTCCCCTCGTCCGACAACAACCCAGCGGATGCGGCAGTCTGGGGCACCGCGGGCCACTTGAGTGTCCGAGACGCTGTGGAGTTGGTATGCGCTACACCAGTACTGTTTCTAGTAGCGCGCCCCATTCACGAAAGCGCTTTCCTGGCGCTGCGCTATGGTGGGCGGGTTACCATGGACGTCCTTGTCTCGCTAAGTGCTTGCACGGCCTACACGTTTTCGGTTTTCACGGTTGTGACAAAGGCGCTCAGGAGGTCTGGAGCACCGGGAGAAGTCGGACCAGCTACTGTGGGCCCGTCAACAGGATTGACCCAGCAACCACCGCAGGGGCACGTGGAGGCATCATTGAGAGCTGATACGTTTTTCCAGGTCACGGTGCTGCTTATTACTCTCATCCTGGTTGGTCGCTACATTGAAACGCGGGTGAAGTCTCGAGCTTCGAACAGTGTGGACGCGCTGCTGCGTATGCAGGCCAAGACTGCTATTTTGCTCGAAGACGAGGACCAGAAGGAACTGTACGTTGATGTGGTGCTTGTCGAGCGTGGAGATCTACTTAAGGTTCTTCCTGGTACACGGGTACCTACGGATGGTGTGGTTGTGGGAGGTGTTAGCTCTGTGGATGAGTCCATGGTGACAGGCGAAGCTCGTAAGGTGCCCAAGGAACCTGGAGCGACAGTGATCGGCGGCTCCATCAATGCTCAAGGCGTTCTGACCATGCGGGTCACGCACACACTTCACGAATCCATGTTGGCGCGAATGGTGCGACTCGTTGGGGAAGCACAGGCCTCACGGGGTGTGCGCCAGAGTATTGCCGATGCGGTGGCAGCATACTTCACCACGTTCATCATCGTTTTGGCGGTCTGCATATTCGCGTTGTGGTACTCTCTCGCTAAGCGCGGTCTAGTGGACACACAGGGCTGGGGGCCTTTCCCATTTGCACTGCGATTTGCGATCACGGTCTTGGTCATTAGTTGCCCGTGTGCGATCAGCCTTGCTGTGCCAACTGCTGTTATGGTTGCTACGACGAAAGGGTCGCAGGTGGGCGTCCTTTTCAAGGGTGGTCGGGCGCTGGAGGCGCTTGAAGAAGTGGATGCTGTCGTGTTTGACAAGACGGGCACCCTCACCACTGCACAGCTCGGAGTGGCTAATGTGTTCACGCCAAGAAATGGTCTCAGTTCCACTCGGCTCTGGCGCTATGTAGCCTCCGCGGAAAGCGGTAGTGAGCACTCCATTGGCAAAGCACTAGTCGCGCATGCCGAGACTCAAATCCAAGGGTTTCAAGTCGATGAAGCACAAGGGTTCGAGGCCGTTCCTGGATGTGGGGTACACTGTACTGTGCGAAGAGTTGATGTACGCCTCGGTTCGCTCACGTGGCTTAAACAGCAAACGTACAGTGACTATCGTGCTCTTCGAGTTCCTCCGGAGTTCATCGAAGCAAATCAGCAGTTTCAGTCCCAGGGCTGCATCGTGGTGTTCGTCGTCGTTGATGGAGAACTACAATCTGCTATTGCGTTGCGTGACGCTCCGCGCCCCGAAGCCGCTCGTGTCATCGAGTATCTGAAGCACGAGGGAATCCAGCCGTGGATTGTCACTGGTGATCAGCATGGCACAGCAATGAGCGTGGCAAAGACGCTAGGTGTTCCCGAAGGCTCCGTGCTAGCCGAAAGTCTTCCTCATCAAAAGGTCGACAAGGTGCGCCTACTGCAGAGTTTGGGCTTGCGCGTTGCCTTTGTGGGTGACGGTGTGAACGACGCCCCTGCGCTTGCTACGGCTGATGTGGGTGTGGCACTTGGAGCTGGCACGGATGTGGCTCTTGACGCTGCTGACGTGGTGCTGGTCAAGGACGACCTGCGGGATCTGTTGAACGCCCGTGCGCTTTCATGCGCAACCAACAGGCGCATCAGGCACAACTTTGCCTGGGGGTTCATGTACAACGTGCTGATGATGCCTGTGGCGTGTGGCGCACTGTATGCACCGCTCGGAATCTGGATCCCTCCGGCCCTTGCTGGTCTGTCGGAGCTGCTCTCATCGGTACCGGTCATCCTCTTCTCGTTGCTGCTTAACCTTTGGAAGCCACCTTTCAATGGTGACTGGGGTCTACGACAGAATCATGTGGCGATCGACGTATCGGAATCTACGCCGCTGTTGCACAAGAAAGACTAGTTGTGCGGTTGCAAATGAGGCGAAGATACGGTAGACAGGGAAACACAGCAGTTTGCTGTTGCTTGTTTGTACACTTTGGTATGTTCCGATGTCATCCTTTGAGCTTCGTGTTTGCTGGCGACTCAGGTGCAAGCAAGCAACAGAGTGGCAGCAACAAAATACTTAATAGTCTACAACAGCTTCGTCGCACTGTATTGATTTCGCTTGTGTGCGCAATGTGGCACTTGGTGGTAGGTAGCACTCGCTCACATCGCCGGCTACTTAGTTGGCTATCTTTCACGGTTATCGTTGCTTTGCTTTCACGCAGCATCTCTGCTTTTCGAAGCTTCTTGTCAAGTGTCATTCGTCAGGCATTGGAGGAGCGGCCTCCACAGCCTGTAACGTGCGGAACCACTTCTTTGAAGGCTCCTCCTGCGTGGCCACGTAGATTTGGCATACAGCCACCGTGAATGCCAGCGCCAAAATCAGGAGCGCGATGCGTAACTGGTGGGCCACCAGTTACGCATCGCGCTCCTGATGTGGCCAAGTCGACAACGAGAAGTTAGGAGTGAAGCAGTGCACAGCGTTATTCACAAAAGAGTCCTGGCCAAGCCCAGCGACAAGCACGCGACGTAATGCGCGTCAGAATCGGCTCAGCGCGAGCTTGAATCTCGTTGTCGTTCACGTCGATCGCCTTGTGCGGTGCGTCTGAGTCAGCTGGCAAATAAGTATCAGAGACCATGGGGGACACCTCAATGCGTGTAGCCAACAACGAAGCGGACCTCATTCCCACGACTGGGGATGTAGAGAATTCCTAGGGGGAAGGGCAGGTCCGGAATCTCCGAAAATCCGACTGGTACCTGGCCTCTCTTCACCGCAGCGAAGTCGTCGTCCGCCGTACTCATCCATTTGCCATCCTTAAATGCCAGGAACAGTCGAACGTGGCGATGCTGAGCCCAACCGCGCTTCTCCACGATGGGGTCACCAGGTTGGAGACTGTCTCGTAGCGAGAAGCTATCACGTAAGAGGGTGACGCTTGATTGCCGGTGATGGCGTAGCGAATCTTCATCTCGTCTTTCCTTGCAGCCTTCATGCGCCTGCAGCCTTCCTGGACGGCAAGAGCTCTTGACGAAGACCGGGCCGGCTCATACCGGAGCTGGGAAGACCTCGCATGCCTGTTGATGCTGGATTTACCCGAGTGAACTGAGAAAGTCCTTCATATTGCAGAATCCATTTTCTCTTTCTCGTTCTTCCTAAAGGCCGATCTCAACTCTAACAATTTAGACGACAAACTCGTAAATTCTTCGCACAATCAATGGTTTTTCTTGCAATCCGTAGTTGACGGCCGCTGCACGAACGACGACAGCCAGCACCTTAACGGCAACGGCGGCGTTCTGCTCGGACGCTAGGCAACACACAACGACATCAAGGTTAATAAATGGGCATTAAAGCACATCCATGCCTTGTACAAGAGCAACGTACCTTCAGGGCTCTTCTGCAGTGTCACAATAGGCACCGATTTCACGGACTGTGTCGTTCGGAAAGCCAAGAGCGTCATCGCCCACTGCAGCGTGCGGATTCAAAATGTTGGCACTGGTCATGAGCGGCCGATCCGCCTCTGGAACTCTGCCCCACACCAGGAAGTGCTTCGGGTCGTCAAAACTAATCAGCCACCGACCGTCACGTTTCCTGGCTAAGAAAGCGGTCATCTGCTCAGTCGGAACACTAGAGTGCAACGTGCGCTGGACGACCTCCAATACTGCGTGGATGCTCTCGTATGGCTCCATTACCGCTGCAACTGTCTTCCCTTCAGGGACGATGGCGCAGTAAATGACCTTCATGTGCGCAGACGACTTAAGTTTGTGAAGTGTTCTAAGCTGTAGCCATTCTGTTCACACGTCACATATTTATCACACGTCGCAGATTTTGCTCCCGGGTATCGTAACTGCACACAACTGACTGCGTAGCACAGGGATTCAAGTGGAGTGCATCCACCATTTTTTGATCGTTGGTTTGTTAGCTAGGAGTTGATGTTCTCGTATACTTGAGAAATGCACCTCTGGCGTTCATTCGCGCAGTGTAGGGGTCCGTGGGCAGTGGCTTGTCATCACAACTGGAGACGATGGTGTCAAAGCGACGACGAAGTACTTCAACCTCTTCCAAGGCTGAGAATTCATTGTCTCCGAGCTCCTTCTCGATCTGTTGAGACTCATCGAGCGAATCCTGAGCGGCGCGCATGTTTCGAGCGACCTTGATTCCTGAGCCACAAGACGGGTGCGAGGGTGTGATCGCAGCTTTGAGCTGCTCTCCAAGTCGGCAGTCGCGCACGAATTCATCGCGCCGCGCAATAGCATCGCGCTCAGCCTGTTCTTCACGACGCTCCTGGCGCTGCTTCTGCTCCTCATCCGGCTCACCTTCGTCTCGTGCTGAGCGCGGATCCGGCTTCACCTTCAGTTGATAGCGCCGCTGCAGTGCTTTGAGTGAGAGAGCAAGATACACGCACGCAGACGCGCGGATTGACATCTGTGGGAACTTCGGACGTTCGCTTCCGAGTCCAAGCAAGACCTCGTTGAGTGCTGCTCCAAGCTGCTGCTCTAACTGCCCCGGGTAGCTTTTTGCCAGCGTCACCTGCGGTGGGAGCTTTACTGGCAGACTCTGCGATGTGTATCGCGATGGCTCGGTGCAAAACTTACGGCGTGCTTCCTCAGAGACGAAGAAGTACACTTTCGAGCGGTATGACGCGCGATAGAAGACGCTGCCGTGGCGTAGTGACGCCCAATCCTTCTCCCCGGAGCCCATCGCAAAAGTGACTGGGCAGTAGCCTTTCATCTCGGGGAAGTCGCAATCAGCCACGGTCAGCAGGCTTAGCAACGAAGCGTTAACTGGGGCCCTTGCGACCAGAGCCTGCGCCTCGCTCTCCGCTTCGTCCTGCGAAGGCCAAGGATCGTCTCCCTGTTGAACTGGAAGTTGGCCTGGTAAACACCCGACGGAAGCTTCAGGGCTCGCGAGGAACTGCTCGAGATTTTGCTGGTTCCCAAGCCAGAAGCTAGAGCCACGGAAATCCACACACAACTCCCGGTTTGATTGGCGAGAATGGTAAAATCTTCCAGCGCGCAGCTCAACCGGACAGAACGTCTGGAAAACAGGATGCTGTCGCGCTTGAAGCGCTTCACGGGAGCGCACAACACCTAACGATCGGGCTGCTCGGTCGGAAGCCATTGCCCTTGCGTGGTGTGCTACCAACCGCTGCTGCTCTTCGAGAAATGCTTGCGCCTGAGCGGCTACGTGCCAGAGCGAGTGGCTTGAACTATCAAGTTGGCGCACGTGGAAACTACCAAAGCGTCGAGTCCAGACGTCAAGCAGCTTTGGCCAATACTGATACCACCGTGAAAATGCCGCTCGAAGATCATTTTTCTCAACATTTCCCTGATGATCCTGCCAAACACTTGCGAAGCCGCGCTCCAGAACGAAAAGCATGTCTGGTTGAATGGTCGAGTCGACTTCTGTTGTACTTGGATGTGGAAGACTGTGCTGTAGCTCATGATGCTGCAATAGATACCCGTCGAGGACCCAACCACGCGCTTGACACTCTGAGGAGCGTAAACGAGTGCAAATGGACTCGTGAGTGAGATCGTTGTCGGATAAAGGGCTTCTTTGCTGTTGTTCCGTGATCTCCTGTAGTCGACGACGAAGTGCAGACCCACCCTGGCATTGCAGCACCCACTCCACAGCATTTTGGGGAGATACATACACCAGTCCGAGAGCATTCGCAAGTTCTTGGGCGACGCGTGTTTTACCTGCGAATGGAGCCCCCACTACGCAGCAGGTCAACTGGTGTCTTGGGGGAAGGCTAGCTTTCTCCAAGTAACGCGAGGGACAAGCCATGAAAGCTCGACGGGCTTCACGCGACCGAGGAAAGTAAATTTGACCCCGATGCACTACAGCCTTGACTGACGCGGCCGATAACGAGTCTGTCCGTCCTGTTACTGGGCACGCAAGGCCATGTTTGCCGATGAGAAGTTCACCTGATGCTAGCATCTTTTGCATTGCGCCTCCCGCCGACATGTCAAGCACCTCGCAATGCTCGAAAAGCGTCTCTCGACCTGCCATGAAATCGTTCAGAATTCGTCTCACGTGCTTGGTTGTTTGTCTTGGTGATCCGGTCGCATCCACCGGGTTACAGACTTTGACTCCTCGAGCTCTAAACGCAGCGATAGCTTCCTCCAGAGCCTTTTGATCTTCGGTATACTGTTCACGCAGCCGCGTACTCTCCTCTTCTCGTGCAGCCTCCATGTCTATCGGTGGTTCTTCTTCTTCGCCTTCGTCTGGAGGATTCCCCTCGCCTTCTGCATCGTCAGCAGACTGTATTTTACGCGTAAGAGCAAGTTTCCGACGCGGTGGCGGCAAGCTGGTAGCCCACCGACTCAACAAAGAGTTCACGACGTCGTCTTCTGACATTGACAAGGGAATCACAAGTGTTGGGAATAGTCCGAGCTTGAAACATATCTCCAGAGTCGACGCAGTTGGGATGCGTGAAGCTTCTGGCCCCAATCCAGCAATGATCTGTGCGACCGCTTTCTCGGACGTTGGCTGTCGACGATGAAGCTCTCGTTGAAGCGCTCTGATGGACACTTCTTCCTGCGCCAATCGTGCTTCTTCCGGCTTGAGCTCTTCTAGCAGCTGGTTGCGTTCAGCCTCCGTTGAAACAGCGGCTAGATCCACATTCATGAACTCCGTTGCCGTGTTACCTGGCTCTGTTTCCGTTTGGGCGAGTGCTGCAGCGATGCGACCGCGTCCCGATCCTCGAACTCCGAGCAGCAACACGCACGGTATGAAGTTTGAGGTTGCACGAGGTCCTGTAGGAATGAAGGCCGACGGATTTCCCTCAAACGCGTGGCGCTCCGATTCACCAGCGAAAGCGTAAAATTTCTGCCTGAAGCAGCAAACGTGAGATGGAAGACCAGGTATCAGCAGGCCACGCGTACTCCAAGACACCGGGCAAAACCGTCCACATTCTCCCTGAAGCTGTAGTGCTCGGCTTCTTGCTGCTTCAGCTTGCGCTTCCGCCTCAGGATCCGTGACATCACTCTCAGCTTCTCCTTCTTGCGGCGGACGACTATATGGCTCTTCATCCTGATCACGAAGTGGTGGAGCGAATAGCACAGCGGGATCGTACTCATCAACGAGCTGTGGAGCCTGTCCGTCCTCGACACTATCCAAACGCGGTGCAAGTGGGTTTATCTCGCGCTCGATGGCTGCCAGGGTGTCGCTGGGTTGCTGAAATAGTGGGCAGTTTATCACGCGAGGGGTGCCACCAAGTCCTTGTGATACGTCTTCAGCGCCAGCCTTTTCGGCCTGGAACTGCTGCCGCCGTAGCGCAGATAGTGCACTAACTGCATCAGTATCGGCACCGCCTTCCTCTTGAGACTCTCTATTCATCACTAAAATCGCGTCGGGCACGCATCCGTGCTCCAGCAGAACTGCAGCGACGTCACGAGTTAGTGGCAGGTCCATGATCATCCACCCAGAAAATGCATTCAATTTGGGCAGCAGGGCTTTGACAGCTTCGGAGGCTGCTGTTGCAGCTTCAGTGGAGGAGACAACCTGTCCCCTCATAAGGCGCATTTCCATGGATATGCTGGGGGAAATCTTGAGCAGCTTTGATGCAGACACAGTCTGAACATTCAGCCCAGTCTCCAGTGCCTCCAAGTACGCAGGCGTAAGAATTTCACCTACACCAGTATTGACTAGCCAAAAGTTGCGATACGTTGATAGAGCTGGGAACTCTCGGCGCAAAAACTGGAGCGGGTGTGAGCAAAAAGCTCTTCTGGCATCTGATGAGGCCAACAAATAGACTCGACCAGAGTAACAGGCTGTATACTCAGGATCACCGGGTGTTAGTGCGGTGCCAGAACTTGTCACGGGGCAAAACTCACGCCACTTTGACAGCAGTCGGCGCTTAGCATCACGTCTGGGCAACATGGAAAATGTTTCAGTCGTAGAGCTGGGTTCGGCTTCATGCAGCGCAGACCAGTCTCCATAAAGCAGCCACCTGATCTTCTCAGCACGGCTGGATCCGCTTAGATCTTCAGGCAACAACACCGCGTAGGCCTCACGGGAAGTGCTGAACCGGGATAAACCCAATGATGTCTGCAACAAGCACGGAAATGTGTGCATAAGGTAAGAAGCTAACATAAATCTACTGAGTGCAATGATACTTACGCCCGTAATCGCTTGGATGCAGTGATCTCGGATGACATTAAGGGACTGAACCGCAAGCACAGCTACCAAATGGTAGCCAGAAGGGTTGTTCGACGTGGTAGCAGCTCGGTACATCGCCAACTCGTTCTCCATTCGCGTCACATACCCACGAAAATGTTTGAAAAGCTTCGCCAAAGTAATCGAGCCAAACGGCAAAGAAGCTTCTGTGGGTGGCTCAATCTCGTTGCGTTCGGCAGGAGTCGGCTCCGGTGGTGGCACAGGCTCTTCGGGAATAACTTGGTCACCATCTTCCGGGTCAGTCTCTTCGGTAGCGCCTTCTTCGGGTTCTCCCTCTTCGGTAATGCCTCCCTTTTCAGCGGGAGCATTCGTCTCCTGTGACTCCTCTGCTTGCAGCTCTACCTTCTTCGGTGGCAAGAGAAAATCTGCGAATCCTCGCGTAGCTAATTCTTCGGGGTTTGTCGACTGTAGGAGAGCAAGCTCTCGCGCTGAGTATAAACGACCGGCGGTCGGTGTCAGCTCTGACCCTCTGAGTTGATACTCGAGCTCATTGGGTAGTGCTGTGAGAGCGACTAAGTAATCGGTTGCTATGGTGGGCTCGGCATTTTCTGATGATGCCAACTCGTACGGGTATACATCGTCCATGATCACTCCGACACCAGCTACGAGAAGCAAAAACAAACACACACAGTGAGGTCTGATCGGCATATTCACTGCAGCTGATAAGATATAACGTACCGAGCAAGGATCGAGTGGCTTCAAGTCGCAGCAATGCAACTGCTGTTCTCCGGTCAACCACTTTTCCCATGCATAGTGCATCGAAATCTTCGTCTCGAAAAATACGGTCCATTTCTTCGTCCACATCGGTGTTCTCATTGCTGGTTGTCACGTCAGGTTCGGGTGTTTCCATTGACTCCGTGGCTGGCGGTGTCTCCCCTACCGATTTTTCACCTTCGGTAGGCGGGGTGACAACTTTGCGGCGTTGACGAATTTGAAGCTTGCGATCAACTGCTCGCTGTACAGCCCCATCGAGAGACAAGTACTTTAGTCTTAGTCGTCGCGCTAGCACTCGGGCAAGCCGTGTTTTGCCACATCCGGGTGGCCCCACCACTGCGACTCTAAGAGCTGGGAACGCGGATAGAGCAGCAGTAAGGGCTTCTTCTGGATCCCAGTGCGTTGCACTCTCACGGTGAAGCTTTCGGCCTCGGACTGGAGTCGCCCCCGAGCCAATGCAACCTACGAGCTCCATATGTAGCCGCTTTGCCGCGACCATGCTGTCTTCAGCGACGGCCATGGAGGCATCAGCAGCGTCAGTTTTCATTTCTTCTGCTGCATTGGCCGCGTTGCCATTCGCGCTGGTCTTCTTCTTTGGAAAGGCTCGGGTGAGTGAGAATTTTCGAGGGTTATAGCTCAGTAGAAGCTGCTTGAGCGACATCTCTCGTTGATCAGGGGGCTGCAATCCCCGAATGCTTCGTAAGGAGTCGCTTGATGGTGGGAGCTTTTGCAGGAACGCATCGTTAGCAATCTTCGGGATTCGATTCAGGGGCCGAAGTACGAAGCGATCCACTGTTTCAGCAGCAATGGTTTCATCTTGCTCTGGCTCACTAGTGGAAGGCGGCACAACCAGCTCTGCGATAGAGTTCCGCAGCTCCCGGAAGAAATTCACGTACAGGGTGGCTGCGCTTTCAACAGGTAGAATAATCTCCGCAAGCTGCATGACAGCCTCACGAAATTGTTCACAAGACATGAGCTCATTGTCCAGACTTGAGGCCCCTTTGGTGGATTCTCCGATACTGCCGGTGCCTTCTAAATCGTATTCCCAGTCACGCTGTGCCGCAGCGAGTGCGAGCGGATCAGTCGACAACGGAAGCACCAAGGCTTTCGCAGCTCGGGCGAAAAAACCGACGTATCCCTCTCGGTTCAAAGCACAGGAGCTCATGGGCTTGGCCAGGTCCCATAACAGCGTCACTTCGCGAGCAACTTGTCCATTTGCTTCCCCACCGCTCACAGACTCGTCGCCCTCCAGCATCGCAATTCGTCGATTATGCCACAGCCGAAGCAGGTTGACCTTGCCCTCACCTACACTGCGTTCCCGTTCATCTTCAGCGAAGAGGAAGTGCCGACGCATCGAGACTCTAGCGTGATCGATGTCTCGCTCAAAGCTGGATGGTTTGTGAAGGATCCGCAATGGCGACTACTCGGAGGAACACGCCTAATGAAGACGAAGCAAAAAGGTTGGTCGGTTTCACAAACTTCCCATTTCTAAGGATCTTGCACTCGTCTAAATTATAAGCGTGCTCTACCGCTGTAGACACGAGTAAAGGTTTAGTTCGGCTTCTATGCTAGACTTCGAGATGTCAAGGTGACTCGAGTAGACTCGAGCGCAATCTCGGCACTGGTCGTGCGCACTCGAGTCTTCTTGTCACCTGGGCGCTGCTGCTTCTTCATTAACTCGTCGCCCTTCTTTTTGAACATGTTGCCGATGGATTTTCGTCGGGACTGCTGCTTGGTCACTGCAGCGTCCTGCACCACCCACGGGTGCTGCAGAGCCGCCTCCACGGAGAGTCTTGATTTGGGATTCACGTCGAGAAGCCCGGCAAGCAGGTCACAACACGCAGCTGGCATTTGCGATAGCAGGCCAGTCTCCTGGAGTGCGATCGCTGAGCCGCGCTCAACCATTCGACGGAAGAGTCTGTCACTGTCAACCCAGACCCGGCGTACCAAAGCGCGCTTGGTGCACAGGGTCCACAGAATGACTCCGAGTGACCAAGCGTCAGCCTGTCGGGCATCTTCCACTTCACAGCGACGCAGTAACTCTGGTGCAGCATACGCCTCCTTGGCCACTTGTAAGACTTGAACGTTTGGCCGGTCGAGCCTGAATCGCTGAGCGTGGCCCAGATCCCCAACTTTCACGACGCCAGACTCGGTGACGAAAACATTTTCCGGCGACAGGTCCAAGTGGGCGATACCAGCGCTGTGCAGTACTTGCACACCGCGCAGCACAGAGCGGAACACACGACGTCTCCCCGCATCGGTGCAAGTCATCATCGAGGAGCTTTGAGGAGAGACGCCGGCCGTTTGAAGGCGAAGCTCTTGCTGCATGATCTCGAGCAGGTCTCCGCGCGCGCAGTGCTCGTGCAGAAGGTGGAGTCGCTCTCCTTGCAGGAAGTGCCGCTCCAAGTTGACCACGTTCTCGACGTCCCGAACCGAGAGGTGCAAGTCCAATTCCTTCAACGCTGCGGCGCTTGCATTGCGCCCTTCGGGGGTGGAGGAGGTCATGAGAGTGCTCTTGTCGACAAAGAGTCGACCCGAAGCAGGGCACTCGACGAGATCCACGTACTGGAGCCTATCGAGACTTTCTTGAATCCGCGAGCAAAGTGTCACCATTGCCAAAGATTAACGTACAGTAACAGTAGAGCGAGACTCCGCCACCCACGCAGCGTTTTTCAAAGTGAGCACAGCCTCCGACAACGATCTCCTATATTTACTTACCTTACCAGGTGGATTCTTTGCATTGCAAGTAACGAACGGCATAGCAGTTTTCCCCGGCCACCAGTTTTCTGTCACACATTATGGCTCTGTAGAGCAAAGGTCTGACGGAAATGTGGTTTCCAGCTGTATGGCTGCTGCGATCACCCTCTCCCCACTAACATCCTGCTTGTACTGTCTCGGCCGCGTGGGAAGTTGGCGTTCACCAAGGTGTGCGAAACTGCAACTTGCTTTCATTCTGCTGGTGGCACGTCATAGCCCAGGTGGTGATAATACTTAATCTTATTTGAACATGAGATTACTGTACTTGCCTCGACCGCCCTGCATCCACGTGAGAGCAATGGCGTGCGTGTTTCATACGTAGTGGCTCAGCTCAACTCGTCGCACCTTTGAATTCATTCGCGGCGTCCCCTTCGCAAAAGTTGGTTACCACTAAGTCCATGGGTCGCCACGTAAGTTGGTTTTCAGTCCATGCACTGGGACTTGTGGAGCTAAAAGGAATGGAGCTACTCAAGGCCAGTTGATGACCAGCAGCTCGAATCGACTAGGCTCCGTGAGCCCTAAGGTGATCCACATGGCATAGGCCAAGGAGATGACCTCTGTCAAAGGAATGTCGGTGTTGACGGGCTGCCAGTTGTTGCCCTCGATCGCCCAAAATGGGACTGATACCTTAGTGCGAAGAAGCGCCCGACAGCTCCGTGAACCTTATTGCGTTATCTCTTGCGCGGAGAGAGGAATTCGTCGCGATAGACTCGACGCATGAGCATACTGCGCCGGAAGCGAGACATTCGTGTCCTCGGTAACGCGGTGCAGGTCGCGACGCAGCCAAAAGATCCCGGCTGAAACGCCTCGCAGTAAGAATGACGATCCCACCGACGCGCGAGTATCTCGAGGACTCGACCCCCGGGCACGCCAAGCAAGCAGCCTCGCCCGCCAAGCCCTCGGTAGATGCAGTGCTGGACTACAGCAACTCATACCTAGGAGACGACAAGTGCGCGGAGATCGTCGAGAAGTCTCGGCTTGCCAGCGTGCCAACGCGTTTGGATCTGCGTGGCAATTGCTTCGAAGCTGGTGCTGCGCGGGCTCTGGCTGCGTTGCTGCGATCCTCGCATAATGTTGTGTCCATCAGCCTGGAATGGAACAATGTCGGTCTGCTGGATCAGGGAGTCGAGGCCCTCGCTGGAGCACTAGAGGTCGACAAGCGGTTGCTAACGCTCGACTTGCGCAACAACAACATCGGCCCCGAAGGCGCCAAGGCGCTTGCCAAAGCCCTGAGGTTCAACCGCACGCTGCGTCAGCTTGACTTGCGCTGGAATGAGATCGGGAATCCAGGCGTGTTGGCATTTCGAGAAGCGCTGCAGAGCAATCATTCGCTTGTGACTCTGGAGCTCATGGGGAACAACAGCAGCCTCAAGCACGTGGATGAAATCGAGGTCTTACTAGCGCGAAATCGTGCTTTTACAGAGATGCCAGCGCCTTTGGCTGTTGATGCTTCGTGCCAGCCAGACGAGGATTCAACATCAAACAACGAAAGCCCCAAAGCTGCAGCAAATGACCAACTACTACTGCAAGTGCTTGCAGAAAAGGAGGAATTGGAGACGGAAGTGAGCCTAGGCAAGCGAGAGCGTCAAAAGATGGTAAGGTGGGGTGCTCCAGTAAGCTGCACATACATGGATCGACTTAACTTTCGTGGTCTGCCAATTATTTCCAGGTAGAGAAGGCAGAGGAACTCGAGATGCAGTTGCAACAGACCCGGAAAGACGCAGACATGGCCAAGGAAGATCGAGATCGTTATCAACAACGTGAAATCGACGCAAAGCGAGATGTCCACGAGCTGAGGATGCAGCTTGATGAGCTCGAAAATCGCAGGAAGCTGGAGTTTGAAGAGTACCGGTGTGCACGAACTGCTCTAGAGCGTGAGAATGGAGTCATTCGAGAGAAAACGGGGCACATGGAGGCCCTGCGCAACAAGGAAGCGGAGCAAAAAGACAGGCAGATATCCCTGCTGGAAGAGGCCAAATATGCACTCGACAACGAAATGCACCGCGCATCTCTTTCGATCAGGTGAGCTGACTTCATAGTGCACACTTTGGTTTTTACTTTGAATCGTAGTGACTCTGATGCTCGTGTGCTCGCTCTTCAGGGCGCAACAGGAGGAAATCGGAAAGCTACAGAAGCAGCTACTGGACGCACAGCAAGAATATGCTCGAAAGGAAGCAAAGTTGCTCTCCGAGCACGAAGGAAGCTTGAGCGCAGCCCAGCGGCAACACGAAATGGTTGTTGGTTCACTGCAGACGCAGCTCAGCTATAATTCGACGCAACTCGAGACAAGCGAGCGAAGTGTCCGTGAACTCAAGGAAAAGCACGAGTCTCTGCAAGCCAAGCTGCTACAGACACAGATTGACCATGAAAAGGCTATTGGAGACCTGAAGCAGCAGTGGGAGGCGGAAGTGCAGGAGCGCATCCAGCGCTCAGTTGGCTCTGTGGAGGCCCAAGTGGCCGAGGTGAAGAAGGCGCGGAAGCATCTCGAGCGAGAGGTGGAGAAGCACCTCGACACGATCATTCAGCTCCGCCAGGACAGTGTGTCACTGCAGCAAGCCAAGGATGCAGCTCAAAGAGAGCTCGAAACCACAATGGAGGCGCAGTCCAAGGCGCTGCAGGAGAAACAAACGCAGCTGGCTACGGCGATGAGCGAGAGAGCGCGATGCGAAGAGAAGCTGCAGCATCAATTGCGGAAGATGGAGGAGCAGGACGCCAGGCTCGTGCAGATGCAGGTAACATTCGACGAACGAATGCAGGCCCTGACCGCCAGCGCAAAGGTCGCGGCCGAGGAAAGTGCCGCCGCCTTGATGGAGAAGGCAGGAGCGGTCGCGGCGCTAGAGGCCCAGGTGCTGCAGCTGGAGCGGGAGCTGTCCGCCCAGAACCACGAGCACGAGCGTCGCATTGATGACCTGGCAGAATCCTTTGGACGTTTCGTGCAGGAGCAGATCGCCACGGAGCGAGAACGCCGCAAGAAACGGCCCGCCGACGCGAGGTCCGACGCCTAGTTGGCACCGGAGCAATCGTACCGAGGCTGCGGTTGCCACAGCTGCCCTCGCAGGAGTTCAGTGTCCTCAAGAGTTCGGACTCCGCATGGTAACTGCGGGTAAAATGAATCACGGGGCAATGGATGGCACGAGCGCTGCGATATAGGCATTCACTTGACCATGTTGAAGTGATTTCAATGAGACAATATGATTGGCAGTTTCCGTTGGACGGTCGCTGATTGGCAGTTTTCCATCACAGTGGCATGGGCCGAAAATCGAATTTTTGTCGCACCATATGGTCTGGACGCATCAACCCAGCGGCAGCCATCAGTCACCTTACAATCAAATATTGAAGGTACATCGGTTATTGCAGTGCAAAATGACTGGAAAAGGACGCTGAAAAGTATTACGTGCGTAGTTGCCCCTCTGCGACGTCCTGCACCGGGCCAGCGAGTGCCGGAGGGGATTAGCCGACGCCTGAGCACGGCACGCTGGAGCCGCACGCCACCACAGCACGGTGCCGACCGCTGCCAGTTCCGCTTTGTCCCCGGAGGGCTCACACGAACGAGATTGCCCCATCGAGATCTGGTAACGCTCGCGGCGGTCGCCCACCGAAATACAATGAAGGGCTCCAGCAGCAGCAGCGTGCAAACGCTCATCGATCAGTTCGAACTCATGGCTCAGGCTAACGCAGAGCCGGCCGCTCCGCGCTCGTGGTCCGTAGCCGGATCCAAGAGGACTGCACTTCCACCGCAGCCAACGTCAGATAACTCCCCGATCAAGGAGATCATTTACCGCCTGAATACGCAGCGCGCTCGTGCCCGGTCGGATCCCGTACAGATCGTGTGCAAGCCAGAGGAGACCCACGAGGTTGCCGAGCCTGCCGAAGAGCAGTCGCCAGAGGAGGAAGCAGAGAGCAAACCAGAGACCCCAATCAAGCCAGTCGTCTACAAGAGCCTTACCGTTAAGACCCTGCAGTCCGACGACGAGGATGACGCCAAGACCCTCAACTCGTACGATGGCGAAAGCGATGCGGACTCAACGGCGACCATCAAGTCCACGCGCTACTCGATCGTACCTAGCAGCCCGTCCTCGTTCTCCACGGCTTCTACAGGCTCCCTCGACTCGCTCCTTAGCTCGCTGGACATGTTCCTCCCCGAGTTCCTACAGGCATCAGGTGAGACCAGTTCAGAGACGTCGAAGATTGTCAAGCCCGCCGTCTATCGCTCAAGACGCTCCTCTCTGCCGGAAAACCCGCAGTCGAAAACGACCTCCAAGCTGATCCCACCGACTGCATACCGACGAGCGTCGCTCACCGGGAAGTCATCTTCGTCAACGAAGGAGACCGGAATACTTGCAGCCCCCAAACCGCGTCGCTCCTCTCTCTACACGGCTAAAAACCCGGTACCAGTTGCCTCGACGCCCGCAAGGCCTCGTCGCGCCTCGCTCTCAGCCACGATGGTGCCACCTGCCGTCAAGTCAGCGCGCCGTTTCTCGGAATCAGCCCGCGGAGCTCAGCCCGTGGATACGTCTCCACGTGCGAGGACACGCTCGAACTCGACGTCTGTGCCTCGGTATATGGACTACGACAGCTCGCCACGTTTTGCAGCCACAAAGGCCCGGAACCTGGAGCGCCGCCGTCAGCTGGAAGAGTGCAACCGCAACCTGGCCGCCGACAAGGGCAAGCAAACACACACCACAAGCAAAACCCCTCGGAGGCCGCGCACGCCGGAGTGGCAGGGCCGCCTTGACCAGGTTCGCTCACGTTTGTTCGACTCAAAGGAGGACAACAAGTCGCGCGCACCCAAAGCGACATCAACTCGAAGGCACTCGACCTCCAGTCGCGTCTAAAGGTTTTGATGCTGGTGCTGCGGCGCTCGTGCCCTCTGCGTATCTTTTCGCTTAGTTGAGCTGCATGTCTTCCTGTCCTACGCGAGCGCCGCGTAACTTATACCATAAACTTAATAGATTTGTACACACAATGTCCACCGTCTTGCTTCTTGTTGCAGTGAACCTGCATAAACAGCTCGAACTCTCGAGAGTGATGGTCTCATACTTGAACTTTTCAGGTGCTGCATCTTGATTGGACCAGAGCAGGCAAACGTGGGGCCCCCGTTCTTTGACACAAAGACAAGAAAGCGTTAACCGTTCGTGTGCATTGCTCGTCCTGCCCGACCGCCGACATGACTGCTCCAGGCTTCATGCCCACCGGCTACAGCCTGGCTGCGAGCTACTACTGCCTCAATGCGAGCGGCGAGGTTGCCGACGTGGCCACTCCGGAGCCCCAGGAGCAGACGTCGACTGAGATTATTGACAAGGCCCCTGATTCTGAGCAAGTTTCTGGCGATACAGTGCAAGTGCCGCGTATGCGTCTGAGTGAACTCAACTGGAAGAACCGCACGCGGTTCCTGGAGATGATGCAGCGCCACTCGTTCGTGGTGCTGACGGACCTGGGCGAGACGCTGGAGCAGACGCACGACCAAGTGCTGCAGGACTTCGAGATGTTCTTTACGAGCGAAGACGAGGACTGGAAGAACGGATGCACCAGCAAGCACATTTACCGGAATGAGCAGGGTAAGCCGTTCTGGTACTGCGGCTACGAACACACCAGCGTGCGTGACTGTTTCCGCGTGGCTTGTGGGGATATGTCGCGACTGGTGTGGCCTTCTCCCGAATTCAAGGACCACTGGCTCTCGCTGCAGCGGCGTATGCAGCGCATTTGCGACCGCGCGCTGAGCCTCACTATGGGCTACGACATCGAACCGAGCCACAAACGCTCGGATAAGGACTTCTCCGTTTGCTACGGCCTGCACTACCCGAACATCAAAGGCAGTGGCCAATCCGAGACTGAGAATGTGTTTGAGCACATCGACCCCAGTTTGTATGTGGTGGAACCTGTGCCCAGTGTCGAGGGATTGGATGTGTACGACCCGCACTCGAAGCAGTGGCTCAAGGCGGAGAAGGTGTGCGTCCCGGGTAAAGAGATTGTGCTCTTCTGTGGACACGCCCTGAATCGAGCTACAGAAGGCCGTATTCCAGGAACCCTGCACCGTGTTCGACGCACCCCCGACAAAAGGTTCTGCATCATCTACGAACAGAAATACGAAGAATACTTCCTTTGAGTCTACCGGAGCTAGCTGGTGGTACATAATGAGCTACGTGTTATCTGACAACCTATTCCAGAGCTTAAAAAAAAACCTAGATTTTTTTTCGTTCAGCGCGTTATCAAAACTTCAAAGGAAGTGCAGTACTGTACTTCAAAGTATCTGTACCAAGAAAGAGTTGATTGGGAAGCACCATGATGGTGCTCTGGAAGTACAATGTATTAATAAGTTGTACAGTATGTTTAGTCGTAATCTGTACTACGAATCCACGCAGTGCAGATCCAGCACCTGATCAGGCTGATCAGGTGCTGATCATCTGGAGGCCCCCAGATGATAGTTTAGGGGCTGTCAGCTTCAACCATTTTGAAAATTAAGCTAGGTATCTCGTTACTTGTGTATGAGTGTTAAATGTTTTCCGGAATCTTGGGCGATGAAATGAGAACACTCAGCGGGGCAGGTGGCGAGCCTGCTGGAAGTTTTGAGCCGAGTGTATTGTTGTTGGTGCCGTACGAGGCACGATGTAGAGTTGGTCTGTGCCCTACGGCAAAAATCGAAGACTTGATCTGTGCCCTACGAGGCAAATCGAAGACTGACTAGAATGTCTAGGCTAGGAGCTCCACGGCGGCGCTCCTTGTGCTGTGCATGGCGTGATACAACCCACGTTGAAGAAAGCTTCAAATCGAGGTGGTGTAAGCTGGCTTGAACCAATGATCCACTACAGAGTGATTCTAAAGGACAGACACCACACAGGACGGGAAGGACAAATCACATGCCAAGTTGTGGTAAGCAGTGGACCGTCGAGTGGCTGAATTCGATTTGTCATTCTCGATTTTGCGTCGTCCTGAAGAAGTGAAGATCATATCTCGTCTTACGAAGATTTACACTGCGAATGGTTTCCATAGGATCGTTCGCGAAGCTGGGCTGGGTAGCCCTCTTAGCTTTTCAACCCTCATCGGTCACTTCCTACAAGATTTCGGTGACGACAACTACGCTGGTTGAATCCTGGGAGGGATGGGGAACCTCGCTTTCCTGGTGGGCCAACGTCTTCGGAGACCGTAAGGACATAGCCGACGTTCTTTTTACGAACATGACGTCGGTCTCGATCGACGGTGCTGCAGCGAACATCCCCGCGCTTGATTTTAATATCGCGCGCTACAATATCGGCGGGTCCGGCAATAACGTCATCGATGACAGCGGGACTGAGATTGCGATGAAGGTCTCGGAAAAGATGCCTGCATTCAAGGCGATCGAGTCATTCTGGCTGAATTGGGCCAGCACCGACATAAGTTCGTCAAGCTGGAACTGGGATGCGGATGCGAAGCAGCGTGCGATGCTTGGCCTGGCGTCCAAGCGTGGTGCTAACATCTTCGAGGCCTATTCGAACTCGCCACCGTGGTGGATGACAAGTAACCATGCTACAGCCGGTGGAGACGATGGCGCAGCTGACAACTTGCAAACCGAGTACTTCGAGAAGTTTGCCTTGTATCTGGCCACGGTTGTGAGCAAGGCGAAGAAGGACTGGGGGATCGAGTTCAACTATGTTGCCCCCTTCAACGAGGCTAACAGCAAGGCGTGGAGTTTCCGGAATCACAGGAAGCATGTCATTTGGGAATCAAAACGCAGAGCGACATTTTAACACTTTTGCGGACGCAGCTAAACAAGCTTGACTTGCAAAGCGTCGTCATCGCAGGAGCCGAAGAAAAAAATCCGGATGATTCACTCTTCATACTCACCGACATGGTACCCAAAGAGTTGCCAGGAGTTGATGTCATGGGTAAGGTGAATTCTCATTGTTCCGATGGAGTAGTCCCATACACCGGTGATAACCGCGACAAGCTGCAAGGCATGGCCTCCTCAGTGCGTAAAACGATGAAAATCTGGGATTCCATGTACGCCGACGAGGATGCTACCGGGCTCACCTTGGCGGAGACGATTGCTCGAGACATTAACGAAATGGGTGCTTCAGCCTTTGTGTACAGACAAGCACTCGACAGTGGAGCCGTGGGCCTCATCCAGTCGAATCCGGGGGACAAGTGGATCGGCACAGCCAACCCGAAGTACTACGTAATGGCTCACTATTCGCGCCACATCCACGCAGGGATGACTATTCTCAAGTTTGATGATCCGAACACTCTTATCCCCGGATCGTCGTCGTACGCCTTGGACAAGTACCCGAACTTTGTCGTTGCATACGACAAAGCCACGAAGGTACTGGTCATTGTGGCTTCGAATTCGGGAGATGCTCAAGCGATTACGTTTGATCTATCCGCCTTAGCTTATGTGGCTGGCCCGATCAATATCTGGACGACCGAGACCAACTCAACTACAAGGGCAACCTACAAAACCTCCAGTCTCGATATCATGTTTGGCCGGAGCGCCAGATTCACCGCGGATCTTCCAGCTCAATCCATCACGACGTTGGAGATTGTGGGTGCTGAATTGAGTGGTACGGTATCATTCTGGGAGCTGCTTTAGAAGACTTGAGACCCGATTGATTACCAGTGTCAGATGCGAAGAATCTGCAAGTTTTGCCTACATTCCCTATTGTTGTGTCAGCGTTTTTTTAGCCTTCACAACGCCCCGTTTTGCAGGCCGAACGCAACATGAACCTGTGGTAATAACGATCTTTCGCATTGACGAAGCAGAGGAGTGGAAGTAAAGAGATTTCGCACCGACTAAACGGCAACAACTCCACGTCTCGAGCATTCAAATCAATGTATATCGTCGCTGGAAGTTAGTTGATCTACACCCCGTTACGGCTTCTTGACCACACTGACGAATCCACTAGCTGCAGAAAAATACTTTTTGTTTGCCTCGGCAACACGTGCCTTCGCAGCTTCGGGGTTCATGAGCTCAATGCCCTGCACAGGTGTGAAGGCAAGACTCGATGCCAGTCCAGAAAGTGGAGGCTTGCTGGCAGAGGATGCGGCAAAGTTTGCAGCGCGCAACTTTTTGGTCGACTGCTTTTGCTCCTTGCGCATAATACGCAAATTGCCTGACCCTTCCTGGCCAAGACGGCCGGTCGTAATTCCCATGGCGTTGTCACCATACTCTTCGTCAGCGGTTGCAAAAGACTGACGGTTCATTTCACGCCGCACATCTGTCATTTGCAGCCGCTCCTTCATCTTGCGGTAGCGCTTGCCACCACGCTTCCGGCGCGGTTTCTCGTCGGGAATGGGCAGAGCCTTCTTGGTCTTGGCCTTCTGCGGCTCCTGCCACTTCTCCATCTTCCCAGCAAGCTCGGTGCGGAAGCGCGCGCCCACTAGGCCCTCCGTATCATTTTGGTGAGGCTGGCTATCGACGCGTGCCATCAAGGCTAGCTTACCAGCTACACCCCGGCACGCCTTCATGCGCAAGTATGGAGGCACACTCTGCACGAGATCGCAAAAGAACAGGACACCCGTATGTTTCAACGCCGCAGCCGAGGAAAACCCACTGAGCACCTTCTTCTCCTGCCCCAGCACTTGCAAGTTGCACGACGGAATACGTGCAAGCTGCGCCACACCACCAGCAAGTCCAATGAGCTGCGCCGCAATACGTGTGCCCACCAGTTGCGACATGTTCGGAGCCAAGTACTTCATGCGGCTCTCCACGAAGCGCAGGATCATATTCTTGTCCTTATCCAGCGACAGCAACTCGTCGCAAGCTTCCATGCACGTCTTCAAGTCCTCGGGTTCCAACGGTTTGCCACTGGTGCCCGAGCCAGTCACGGAGATTCCAATCACCGCCGAACTGGGCAGCAACTTGGGCAACTCCTCCACCACTGTCAAGTCCATCTCGTTGCCGATGACCTTGACCACGCGGGCGTAGTCCAGAGCGTTGGGCACGAGCGAGTCCAGCTCCGGGAACTTGGCGGCGTAAATCTCGGCGATGAACCGGTGCACGGCCTCGATCTCGTCGTCGATCTGCACCATCAGGTCGTTGGACGTCACCACCAGTTCGTACTCAGCGCTGCCTTCCTCCAGAGGCTGGGGCTTGGCTGAGGACGCGGAAGCGTCGGCGGCGTCGTCCACATCCACGTACTGCTGGATCTTTTGTACGTGTGCCAAGTACTTGGACGAGCGCTTGAGCGACGCGACGGCCGCCACGCCTCGCTGCTTCACACTGGAGCGCAGCGACTCCGCGAGGACCTCGGTCTTCTCCTCTGCGAGCTCCTGCTCTGTGTCGGGGCGCTTACGCTTGGCGGCGCGTGACTGGCTGGCGGCAGAGGCCTCGGGCATCTGCGCATCGCCGTCATCGTCGTCGTCGTCTTCAGCCTCTACGCCAGCGACTGATGCGGCTCCCAGCTCGGACGAGGTCGTCGGCGTCTCCTCCTCGTCGCTGCTGCCCCCGCTGAGCTCGTCCAGGTCCTCCAGGAATGAGTCTGCGAGCGTCGACATGGTCTCCAGTTCTTGTCTGCCAGAAATGCAATTGAAAACAATTATTGTTATGGCGTGGGGGTCAACTATCGTACTGCATAAAGATCGGAGATCTTGCCAGATCTATGGAAAGAAACGGTTTCAATATGCAATGTCGAAGTTGTACCCATTCTGATTGCTGTTCATACAAACGCCAAGTGGTTTCGTCTCCATTGGTGCCGCGGCGTCTAACCCTTTTAACTTTCTGAAGCTGGCAGTTCAGCATTCCCATCCTGCCACGCACGCGACCAAGTCAACAGCCAGACCAGAGCGGAAGAACATGCCGGGCCAAGAATCCAACACCAGCAACAGCAACAACTGGCGCCGCAAGACGCCGGCCACGGAACGCAAGAACAGCGACGCCGAGCACAAGAAGAAGAAGCCGCGTCGTGGCGGCCGCCGCAACAACAAGAACGCCAATGGCCAGGCTAATGGCCAGGCCGCCGCGCCGCCGGCCCCTGTTGCTGCTTCCCCTGTGAAGCAGGAGGCTGCGCCCGTGCAGGCCTCCAAGCCCACGAACCTGGACTACCTGTCGGATGTTCTGTTTGCGTCGCTGGACATCTCGGCCAAGACCAAGCGTGCCATCGTGGAAGACCTCAAGTACGAGCGTCTCACCAACGTGCAGAACGAGACGTTCCCGCTTATTGTGGATGGCAAGGACGTGCTGGCCAAGGCCAAGACGGGCAACGGCAAGACCATCGCCTTCTTGCTGCCGGTTATCGAGAACATGGTGAAGGAGGGACGTCGCTCCGGCGTCATCCCGACGCTGGCCATCTCGCCGACGCGTGAGCTGGCACTACAGATCGCGACGGAGGCCAAGCGCCTTACCAAGTTCCACGACCTCAAGGTTGCTTGCTTTGTGGGTGGTGCCAACATCAAGAAGGATGAGCGCACGCTCACCAGCAGCGACCCGATCGACATCCTCGTTGCCACCCCTGGACGTCTTGTCGACCACTTGAAGCAGAACACTGGCAAGATCGCCGACCGACTCGGCAAGGCCAGTGTGTTGATTCTGGACGAAGCTGACCGCCTGCTGGACATGGGCTTCCGCCCCGATGTCATGCGCATTATCGGATACCTGCCGAAGGAGCGTCAGACGCTTCTGTTCAGCGCCACGCTGCCGGCCTCCACCGAGGAGCTGAAGCAGGTCGCGCTGCGCAAAGACTACTCGTTCGTGGACACGATCGATGAGAACGAGGCCGACACGAATGTGCAGACCGAGCAGGAGTACGTGGTGTGCAAGATGGAGGAGGTGATCCCCATGGTGGAGCGTATCCTGGCTGCGCACATGAAGCTGCCGGCGTACAAGGTGATGCTGTTCTTTCCCACAGCTCGCTCGGCGCAGTTCATGGCCCAGCTTTTCCAGGCTGCGGGCTTCCCTGGTGTCCTGGAAATTCACTCCCGCAAGAGTCAGGCGGTGCGCACGAAGACGGCCGAGGCCTTCCGCAAGGGCCACAAGGTCATGATGTTCTCGTCGGACGTGTCGGCCCGTGGTGTTGACTACCCCGATGTCTCCCTCGTCCTGCAGGTCGGCCTCACCGACCGCGACCAGTACATCCACCGTCTTGGTCGTACGGCCCGCGCTGGTATGAAGGGCAAGGGCGTTCTTGTCCTCGCTGAGTTCGAGACGCCTCTGCTGGACAAGCTGTCTGACCTGCCTCTTGAGCCGAGCAAGACCCACACCACTGCGATGCTGGAGCCGTCGCAGTCGCGCGCGTTGGGAGTTGTCAAGAACCTGAAGCGCTACTCTGAGGTAGAGAAGTCGGCGCAGCAGTCGTACCAGGCGTGGCTTGGCTTCTACAACTCCAACTCGAAGCGACTGAAGCTGAAGCCCGAGCAGCTTGTCCACCTTGCGGCCGATTACAGCAGCATCGTCGGTCTGGACGAGGTGCCGAAGCTTGAGAAGAAGACCCTGAAGAAGATGAACCTCCTCGGCGTGCCTGGCATCGAGCCGTCGCCCTACACGCGTGACAGCAGCGGCAACTTGACCGGGGGCCGTGGAGGTGGCCGTGGCGGCGGGAACCGTGGTGGCTTCGGTCGCAGATAAACCACCAAGGAATCTGCTGAGGCTGCCAGAACTAGTAGAACGCCAAGTGACTTCCTCATCATTAGAACCCAATCGTAATTTATTGCAACGAAGGATGAGTCGGTTGACTAGAACATACCCCCACGAAGCTTGACGCACTTGCATCTCTGAATCTCATTGCAGTAAGGCAAGTTTGTTGCCAAACAAGCACGTTGTGTACCCATGACTACACCTGTAATTCCGTCAAACTTGAAGCGATCATCTCGTCGGTGCCGAAGAGATGGACGACATGGCTCGGATGCTGGAGAGCTATGCTGGCGGACTGCAGCAGTCGTTCGAGTCCGTGTTTGAGCGCGTGGGGCAGAGCTTAACGCAGAGTGCGCAGGTGATGCGCATGATGAACGAAGTGATGGAGTCGGCGATGCTGCAGAACCTTTCCATTCACTCGAGCTATGACCTGCACAGCGGGCTGGTCATCGAGGTGGTGAATCGCTCGCAGATCATGTTGGGGCAAACCAAGGTCAGCGCGAGGGTGGACAACGCAGAGGACGCTTTCTTCTCCACGACGCTCGAATCGCTTCGTGCGGGGGACAGAATCCAACTGCAGGCTCCAATTCATGGCGTCGCGGGCTCCATTGCGGGGTTCATCGAGCTGGAATGCATCAGCCCGGGGACGCAACAGCCACTCACGAAGCGCTCGCCGTTCCGGGTCTTTTATTTCCAGCAAGGTGCTTTCGAAGCTGTGCGGCAAGGAGAAGTAGGGGGCGCCCCGGATTCGTCAGAGGTGGCGGTCACGTCGGACAGGTTCCGGTTGACTCGTGTTAGGAAGCTCCTGAATCTCAGTCCTATCCGAGGCATCCTGACTGACAACGAAGGCAGATATCGATTTAGCCCACAAGTTCCGTGTAACGACGGCACGGTTTTCTATCTGTCGGTCGATGAGAGTACCCTCGATGGAGCTGCATTCCCGGTGACGGTGTCAGCGGCCGGAAGTCCCAGTACCATCGAAGAGCGTCGGCGTCAATGCGAGCAGATTATCGGTGAGATGGAGATTGAGGTCGCGAGCTCAGAGGAGGACTATTAAACGGGGTGAGAGAACCTATTATCAACTGGGCAAAGTGAAGAATCAAAAAGTCAATTGATGTTGGGAATCTCTATGACCACTTCATGTAGTGGCTCGTTGCTCGGCTAGTCGGATCATCATTCCTTCGAAAAGCACAAGCACTTCGCTTGCTCCTCTGTAGCCCATCCTTGATTATGTAGTTTACGCCCACTGGCGCTTAGAGAGGTAGCCGCGGTCGCTGAACCACTTGTGCAGCAGGAAGGACTGCGCGCCGTACATGGCGCCCAGCACCAGCAACTCGAACATTGTGTAGTAAATCAGGCGGGACTTGCTGCTCTCGAGGGCTATAACGCGGCAAACATAAAATGAATCAGTGGTTAGTCCATGTGGCGGCAACAATATCGCAAAACATCAAAAACTCCCGATCTTACTCTGGACGTGACGGTGTACTCGAGCACGGTAGTAGTCCTGCTCGTTGCGGATGAGCTTCAGCAGCGTCTGCAACCGATCCAGCGACGTCTTCACACCTTCCATGTGCTCTGTCATCCACAAGCAAACCACACACGTACGTCAACCTACTGAATCTCACCTCTCCTTCCCCCTAACTTCCCATACGCACCTTGGCGAGCCTGTGCGTCCAGCTTGTCCTCCTCGCCGAGGTCCTCCTCATTGGACAGGTCGAAGGACGTGTACCACTCGACCGTCTTCTGCCTGCCGTCGTGCATGTTGCTGAGGCAGAAGCGGTACCATCCGCCGCGGTGCTCGGACTCGAAGTTGAAGCCGTTGTGCTCGATGTTCTGGTTGGTCTCGTCGTGCTGGGTCACCACCATGTGGTCAAAGAAGTTCTTGTCCACCGTCTCCTCCTCCGGGTACGAGGGGAACGGGCCGAAGGCCTTCAGTCGCACGTCGTAGGACCCGGTCGAGTCCAGCACGCCGATCTTCATGTAGGCGGTGCGCTTGGTGCGCACGTACTCGTGGAAGCACTCCTCCACGCGGCCGTCGAGCTTCACGATCAAGGCGTCAGAGACCGCCACCCCCACCACCAGAGTCGCCGCCGCCACGCGCAGCAGTCGTCCGAGCGCCATCGTCGTCGTCCTCGTCAATGCAGGTGTGTGTGCAGGTGACAATCGGACAATGCCGCCCAAAATAGGATCCCTTGACGTCAGATTCATTTTAAGCCAATGGGCGCGCGCTAAAAATACCACTCTCGGTTCTGAAGCGACCCAAATTAAAGGCCAATCGCGCGAGATGTGGACGAGTCGCCACCGCTTGCTGCGGGCTGTGACCACCACCGCCCGCGGCTTCCACGCGAGCTTGGCACCGCGGGCGTCGGGCGCTTATCTGACGGACGTTTCGTTCGCCTCGCTGCCAATCACCCAAAAGTCCAAGGATGTGTTGACACGCGACATGGGCTACGAGTTCCTGACCCACGTGCAGAAGGACACGCTGCCGCTGGTGCTGGAAGGACGCGATGTGCTGGCCAAGGGCAAGACGGGAAACGGCAAGACCATCGCCTTCCTGCTGCCGACGGTGGAGCGGATGCTCAAGAACCCGCGGCCCAAACACGGCAGGATCTCGGCTCTGGTCATCTCGCCGACGCGCGAGTTGGCTCAGCAGATCGCCGTGGAGGCCGTGAAGCTCACGGACGCCCACAACCTGCACACGGCCTGCTTTGTCGGCGGCAGCGCAGTGAACAAGGACGTGAAGCTGCTGACGCAGTCTGCGGGCATTGATGTGCTGGTGTCCACTCCAGGACGACTGCAGGCTCACCTGGAGGACAACAGCGGACGCATCCGGCAGAAGCTGGAAGACCTGCAAGTGCTCGTCCTGGACGAAGCGGACCGTTTGCTGGACATGGGCTTCCGCCCCGATATCATGCGGATCATCAGCCACTTGCCGAAGGAGCGACAGACGCTGCTCTTCAGTGCGACGCTGCCCACCGCCACGGAAGAGCTCAAGGACGTGGCACTGCGCGACGACTACGCCTTTGTGGACACGATCGAGGGCGACGACCAGCAGACCAACACCCAGGCTGTGCAGGAGTACCTTGTGTGCGACTTGCAAGACGTCATTCCTGCTGTCGAAGGTGTGCTCGAAGAGCACATGAAGCAATCCGAATACAAGGTGATCGTTTTCCTGCCGACTGCGAGATCAGCCCAGTTCATGGCCCAACTCTTCCAGGCTGCGGGCTTTCCTAACGTGCTGGAGATGCATTCGCGCAAGAGCCAATCTGCGCGCACGAAAGCCGCAGATGCCTTCCGCAAGGGTAAGAAGATGATCATGTTTTCGTCCGACGTGTCGGCGCGTGGTGTCGACTATCCGGACGTATCGCTTGTGCTCCAGGTGGGTCTCACCGACCGCGATCAGTACATCCACCGTCTTGGACGTACGGCCCGCGCTGGTATGGAAGGACGCGGCATTCTTGTGCTGGCCGACTTCGAGAAGGCGATGCTGCAAGATCTAGCTGACTTACCGCTCACGGAACTGGAGAAACGCCCCCAGCTTGACAAGCACAACAACCGCACCACGCGTGCCTTGGCAAACCTCCACCCCCGCAGTGAGCTGGCGCAATCGGCAGAGAAGGCGTATGGTGCTTTCCTGGGCTTTTACAACTCGAACCTCAAGAGGATGAACATGTCCAAGACGAAACTTGTGGAAACAGGAGCACTCTACAGTCAGCTGATTGGTCTGGAGGAGGTGCCGATGCTTACGAAGAAGACGTTGAGAGCGATGGGATTAATGGGTACCCCAGGCCTCATTGCCGCACCTAAAGCTGCCAAGCACACGGGAGGGTCTAAGCCGAAAGGACCGGGGGGAGAATTGGCAAGGTTCAGCAGCGAAGGTGGTTACCAATCCATTCGCGGTAGGAAGAAGCATGATCGCCACGAGGAAAATGAAAAGCGTGGAGGCAGTTCGTGGAGAACGCACACCGGCGACGAAAGCAAACCATCTCGATCGGCTCGCCGCCCGAGCCGAGTCGCCTCACGTGAAGAACGCAGCCGTGAACGCAAAAGTTCCTAGATCCCAGCAGCGAAGAGGCCGCAAAAGTGATGGTAAGAGGCAAGGCAGGAGAACACCAGGTGCGTATCTTCTGTTAACGTAGACCACGACGATGCCCGAGCGCAGCTCATACTCTGTCTGCACCTCCTTCTAGGCATCGTATGGGCCTTAAAAGATAAAACATGCAACCGCCATTCGTACCAACGCACAGGCACTTACGCAATGGACCGATATCCTGACCGACGTTGACGTTCTGCAACAAGCCAGGTAGCTGAAGCACCAACAATAGCCCCGACAAGTGCACCGAGACCCACTTGAACGATTGAAACACTGCTCAATGTCGTTGTGCTGTCGCTACCAGCAGACTGCTGCACCACGAGGCCAGCACTCACATTCTGGCGGCTTTCAAACAGCTCAAACTGCTTCTGCAACTCTGGAACGTGCGGCGGCACCAGCGTTTCACCTGGCCATTTGGAGAATTCACTAAGCTTGAGCCACCACTCCGGGTAACCAGGCATCTCCATTTCCTCCGGAGCCTCTCCTGTCGTGATATACCCGTCCGTGAATTTACCCACAAGTTTCCAAGCAAAAGTCCACCACTCGTCAACAACACGCGACGCCAATCGGTTCGACTGCCCCTGAAGATAAGCGCGCACTTCAGATGCAGTCATTGTGTCCGTGTGAATGACGTGATGCTCCATCATCTTGCGCTCTGCGAAGCAAGCCTTCTGCAACTCAGCAATGCGCGCGCGGATGTCCCTGCTGATAGCGTCAAAGCGTATCATACTCCAATTGTTGACGAAACTGAAGGCCCACCATGCCGAACCGTGTGTAAACTCGCTTTCCTTGCCGAGGACGTACGCCAACGGCACTTCTTCCTGTGCGCAGGAGAAAGGCACGTATACCGAGGCATGCGGTGAGCTCTGTCCATACCAAGCCACGCCGCCTACTGCATCGGGAAGGTGAGCTCGTGCCTGCAGCACGAAACTGAAGACGGTGCGGTACATGGAGATCGGTCGTTCCCAGCCACCTACGACGCCTTTTTCATCGCCTCCCCAACGCATCGGCATACCAAACGGCCCTGCTGCGAGACCCTTGGACAAGTCGTATGGCGTGCCCTGAAAGTAGTCGCGCAGCAAGCGTGTCACGTCCAAGACGTCGAGATTCCGATCTGGTTCGACTGAAAACGGATACGTCGGAAACTCTGGATAGTGTCCAAGACGGGGGTCCAGCTGCAACGACGGCGCCACCAGATCGAACACGCGCCACATGCGACGGCCCATGTACAACGCGCGCACTGGATCCGGAGTCGGGGATGCGTAGGCGGCGGTGAAGTCAAACGGTCCTTGCTTCGGCTTCCACCACCCCATCTCTTCAGCGAATGTCAACACATTGCCCGAGGCCAGGAAGCGATCCGGGTCGTCCAGATCCATCTCACGAATCACAAAGCCGTTGGCTACCACCACAACGTGAGTATCAAGCACACGCTGCGCGGCCCACACCGCACTAGCATTCTGTGGACCAGTCAGCACGTGAAAGACCCACACTTCTCCGTAGCGGTCAGCGATTCCCAGCGTCTCGGCCGCGCTCACATACTCTGGGTTAGCCGGATCGCCGCTGTCTTCACTGTAGAATCCGTACTTGACAGCCAAGTCGCCCATGGTTTGAATTGCACAGCGAGCCGAGTCGCAGCGCTCAAGCGCGACTTTTGTGAGCTCGCCAATGCCGAAGATATTGTATCCGTGTGGGCCAGCGTCCGTCGGCCAGCCCACCGTCCTGGCGCCGCTCGTGCTCTCTCCGATGCTGAGCTGCACCTCGTTCATGAAGCCATAGTCCTGGTCGAAATAGCCGTACGTGTGTGGCACCTGCGGGATCTCACCCAACGGCGTCATGAGCTGCTCGTGCTCGTCCTTAGGCCGGTACTCGGGTCCTCGCTGGGTCGTCACAAGCCGCGGGTAACCTGGCTGCACGTTGTACACGTGCCGCATAGCACCTTCCTCGTGGTCCTGCGCTGGCACGCGCACCATGCGCAGGTCAGCGGCACCAAATCCCGCGTCGTCCGTGTGCGCAACGAGCGTCGAGCCGTCGACGGTCGCGTTGCGGCCGACGGCGACCATGGTGCAGGCGCTGGCGACGGGCAGCAGCGCGCCTGCGAAGAGCAGCAGTAGCGGCATCAGGCTTCGGCGCGGAAAGTGCGCAGGGACTGCTGTGACCGCGCTGATGGCACTCGTCATGCTGCTGCTGGTGATCGGAGGAAGCGAAACTTGAAGTGAACCGATGCCCTCTCGGCGGGATCTATCAACGGTCGGGTTCCGAAAAGTACGCGTTTTTTAGTCAGTGTGTTCCGAATTTTCGGGCTCCAATTTTGAGAAGATATCTGTATAAATATTTAGGTTGACTACCATAAAATACTAGGACGATGCACACTTAGGCCATGAGGCGCGGCCGGATAGGACCGAGGGCCGAGTACGGCAAGGCGCTGGACAGGGACAGCTCGCGGATGGAGGGCAGCTTGTAGCCGCTGCTCACCTTCCGGGCGGGGGAGAGGACGGGGAGGCTGAAGACCGACGGCTGCATCAGCGGGGACATGACGCGGTGCTGCTGGAACTGGGGCGAAGAGGCCACGACAGGCTGCGGGGCAGCGCCCGGGCGCGGGAGAATGGGCTTGCACTTCTCAGAGGCGGCGAAATTGGCCGGCGACACGGCCGCGCGCTTGGCGGGCTGCTCCCCCCCGGCAGAGGAGTTGCGCTTGCGCGACTTCTTGCTCTGGCGCTTGACGAGCGACATCTCGCTGTAGTTGTCGCGCGTGAAGTGCTCGCGGCTGTAGGTGGGGAACTGCGCGCGGGCCTTGCTCCACTTGCGGAAGCCGAAGTAGTTGAGCTGGCGCTGGAAGCTAGAGAAGTTTTTGTTCTTAAAGTACTTGGGCAGGATATGCGCGGTCATGGCCTCCTTGTCCAGGATCTGGAAGGCCAGGCCGTCCTCGGCCCAGCGGATGATCTTGGGGTTCTCGCGGCGCAGCATCTGATGCAGATGCAGCAGGAACGGTGCCACCCAGCCGCGCTTCGGGGTCTCCTCGACCGAGGATTCGCTGCTGGTGCTGGAGCAGCTGGCCACCGACGTCGCCGGCGACGGCGGGCACTCGGGCGCCGACTCGGGAGTAAGGAGGTCCTGGACGTTCATACTGATGGAGACTTGAGCTCGACGGAGCGAATTCGTGAATGAGACTGGCGGGCATCGATCGCTGCGTGTTTCTGCCTGCTGGCCGGACGCCCATAGTGAATCGCTATAGTTTTTCTTTTTTTGAATCTAGATTCGATTAACGCGGTGTATGGTACATTTGTATGCCGACCACCCTCAAGCGAATCTTGCTGCGGATAGGGTACCTTGCGTGAGAAATTGGGCCTGGTTGAACTGGGCAGAGCTCAACTGGGCAGCCGGAAATGGGCACTCTCCCGCATCTGCAGGAGCCACACACCACTGTGGACTCTGCAGTCTGCCACTGAGTGGATAGACCGAAGAGCAGCGCTTTTTCAGTTGTAGGGGGGCTGCAGCCTTCCGCTCTCATGGTTCGGGTCTTTTCCAGTCGTTCGTTTTTGGCGCAGTTTTACATGCACATGTGTACTGCCGGTTTTGAGTCGGGGATTCCGTCGTTACGGCTCTTCCCTCCTTCCCGCCCCAGATTCCGTTGGGAACAAACGCGGCGTTCGGAGCGCCGTGTTGGGCGGCACCAAGATTCATTTGCCAAACAAATTGCATGTGAAAATGCAGCGGTGAATCTCCCCGATCCCAGCGCAAGACGGGTTCGGGACAGCAAAATCCGCGCGAAAACAGGCGAAAAAATGAGACGACCAGGAAAAGGGTCATGCCCTCAAACTTTGCCAACTTCAAGCTGCACCCTCAAACGGCGCAGTTCCGCATCATGAAGATTCGCGTGCGCTTCCTGCTCGGTGCGTCTGCGTTGCCTGCACTAGGAGCCCCTCATGCTGTCCACTAACAACACCGCACGTATTGAGTGCATACACTGGCAGGCAACGCGTGCAGCTTCGTGTCGCTGGTGCTGCTGCTGGTGGCGTGCAGCGGCCAAAAGTGGGCGCGCGACGCCGTCAACTCCGTCGACATTGGGCTCTGGTTCCTCACGGTGCGGCGCTACAGGCCTTTGAATCTCTCCAGCAGCTGGTTATGGATACCTTTCGTCTCACGATGCTTGCCACCAGGGTACGGGCGTGCGCTACAAGCTCATCAACGCGGGCGCCGCGCTCGACAGCACCGACGTCACATCGGCGGATCAGCCAGTCACGCTATACAGCCGCTTCTGGTGAGGGAATCTCGTGGTTACTCGTTGCCGTAGGTGCTGTAGAGTCTGACGCTCGAGCGATCAGCTCGCTCTCAGTTGTTGCCTCGAGCGACCCGTGGTGCCTGCAAGATGCCACAGCCACGAGAGGCTTCACTGTGCTGGCGCTGATAGCCGCTATCGTCAGCTTCATACTGAGCGTCATGGTGGCGTTCGATATCAAGATCCCAACGTGGAATGGGGAGGGGAAGGAGGCCACACTGGTCACGCCTGTGGTCTGCTCGCTGGTTGAAACCGTGGCGCTGATCCCCGCTGTGACTCTGTGGCAGCGAATGGTGACGGGGTACGATGAGCAATGTCGAGAGGAGATGGAAATCAACACATTCACTTGCATCAAGACGGGGTCGACGTATACGTTGGCAATCGCTGCTATTCCATTTGCTGCGGTAACTTACGTGCTATGGCGCCTTTCGCACTCCTACTATGTAAAGTTTTGTAGTTGTTGCACCAAACAACGCAGTTATGCTAAGAGTGTGCTTGTGCAGGAAGCAAAACGAGATGGCAAGATCGCAGACGGATTTACCCTCGCAGCGAAAACAGGCACGGGATGTCACTATTGTGTTTGTATTTTTTTCATAAGCTTGACTCGCTTGTTATCTTTTTTGAAGACAACGTCGATGAAATTCTGTCCGGCATCGCCAACAAAATTGATATCGATGCGAACGGCTCGGATGGCAGAAATGCGCTGCATTGGGCGTGCACACTGCACCGCACGAGCATTTGCCACGTTCTCCTCAAAAAGGGGGCATCGATCAGTAAGAAAGATGTACGTACCTTAAGAAGCTCGACAAAGATCCTGTGTTTGAATTGTAAACTAATAGAACGTTGTTGTTGTTGTTGTTGTCGTTGTGCGAGCTAGAGAGATGGCTGGACTCCGCTGCACTGGGCCAGCCGTGTTGGCAATCTCGACATTGTGCGTCTCCTAGCCAAGTATGGGGCCAACTTGAACGTACAAGACCGGTGGGGGACGACTCCATTGATGCTGACTGTCGTTGGCGAAAGCAAAGTCGCAGCAGAAACGTTGATTGAGCTGGGTGCTTGTGTTGACGCACGAAACGTGAGTGCTGATTTCAAAGTATGCACACCACCAGCCTTGCTACGCTAACCAGTATTCATCCATTGAGCCAATAGGTATTCGGCCAGACCCCGCTGATGTTGTGCGCTGAAGGAGGAACACCTCTCCACCAGATAGGCATGGTGTTCTTGAATGCTGGTTCGAACCTCGCATTGCAAGACGTGCGTATAAAAGTCTGAACACTTTCTTTCGACTGTTGTACTCAAGTAGCTAAAACTGTTGTGTGTCGTAGGCACAAGGAATGACCGCATTGCACTATGCAGCTGCCCACGGCAGCGTCAATCTGCTTATGAATATGCTCCAGCAGTGCGACTCGGAACTGGTAGACAAGCCGAACAGGGTATGTCAAACCTTTATTTGTTCGAAACTCTTTGTTTCGTTGACATGGAGAAGATAACTGAAAGTGCCCCTCGTGCAGTTTGGTGAGACTCTTTCATACCTCGCCGTTCTTCATTCGCAACCGAAGATACTGGAACTGGTCAAAAATTGGCGAGAAGGAAATCCAATACTTGCGGCCCACGACCAGGACGAGGAGGAAGACGCCGATAGCACAGACAGCTCTGAAGATGACGACAGCGACGACGATAGCGACGAATGAATGTAACGGGAGGTAATGCATAACAACAAAAACCTTTGGATCTATAAAGTTGAGCTATCTCCTCTCTATTGGAGCTTCTCAAGAAGTAATTTAGTGCCCTTCTGCTTGTCGGCGTGCTTCTTCAGGTCTCCCATCACAGGCTTGAGCGCCTTCTTGACAATCTTGGAAGCGTTCTTGGGGCCCTTCTCAGTCTCCACGAACGAGAGCACCACGAACGAGCCACGGTTGGTGGACGCCCACTCCGGCAGCTTCTCTTCGACAGCAGTGAGCAGAGGTTCCGCCATTGACGTCTCCTTGATCAGGCGACGAAGAGCGAAGTGGCCGTTGGCATCGCTGTGCAGAGGCTCCTCTTCTTCCTCAGTGGGCTCGGCCAGCACAGCAACAGCAACGCTGTCAGCCAGGTCTGTGCTCTCGCTTCTCTTCGCAACCTCGACTATGACGTCACGTCCCTCCTTCGAACGCAGCAGGGCAGCAGCGTTCTCGACGCACATCTCCTCCAGCTTGGGCAGCAGGCCCTTCAACAGCTCCTCGCGACGAGCGTCCGGGTCCTTCTTGTAGTTCACCACCATGACGGTCGGGTCCTCGGGTGACGGCAGCATGGGAGGCTCCAACAGCGCAAGGTCGTCCGGCGAAAGGTACTTGGTGTTAAGGGGGCTGAACAGCTGCAGAAGAACCTTGCGTCCGCTCGGGTGCATCGCAATCGAGAAGAGGTGGTCATTCAACTCAGCCAGAATGGACTTCTGCACCAGAACGGAGTCATCCACCACATCCAGGATACGCATGATCACAAGGTAACCACTCGGGTGGTTGCACGCGTCCAGCACCTTGTCCTTGAGTGCCTTGATAATGCGTTTACGGTCCTTAGCGGCGCCGAGCGAGATGCACTTGTTCACAACACGAGCACCATTGCGCGTGGCCAGCAGCGCCAGCGACGCGTCGCGCACGTTGGCTACCATCTGCATCACGTCGTTGTGCTCCGCGTTGCACATGTACTCCCAAAGCAGCGACTGCACGAACGCCAGGCCAAGGAGCTGCTTGTCCACCATGCGGTTCAGGATGCTGCTGAGGTGCTTAAGCACCTCTTCCTTCTTGTCCGGGTGCGCCGCGATGATGTCCGCGAGGTTGCGCTTGCTCTCCGACTGGAAGTAGGCGAACTCGCGGCCGTAGAACTCGAGCTTGAGCGCCGTGAGCTGCGACGGCTTGAGGTACTCCTGCGCGTACTCGAGCACGTTGGCCGCGATGTTGTGCGTGCCCACCTGGACGACGTGGCCCGTGAGGCACTTGACGATGGCCGCGCGGTCGTCCACGCTGCCGTAGCGGATCATCTTCTGCACGAGGAAGCATCCGTACTGCATCTTGGCCAGCTCGACCAGGTGCTCCTTCATCTCGAGCACGATCTGCGAGCGGTGCTCGGGCTTGCCGTGCTGCATAAGCGACTGGATGACGCGCGAGGCGTCGTGCTTGGCCGCCACGTCGTAGATCTTGTCCTTCACGAGCGAGAAGAGCTCCTCCACGAGCGCGGCGCGCTTCTGCTTGTCCACGTCGCGCTCGCGGATGACGTTCCAGATCTGCTTGGCGCGCGTCACCATCTCGTAGTGCGGGCGCTGCATCTTGCGCTGCTTCTTGGCCAGCTTCTGGTCCATGAACGACTTCTTGCCGTCCTCGCCATGGCCGGCGGGGCGCTTCTTGGCGTTGAAGCCGCCCTTGCCGCCGCTGTAGCTCTTGCCCTTGGCCTCCGAGGTCTTCGCTGGCGCCGCCATGTCTCTCGAGTGTCCGTTGACGCTGCCGCGGGCCTATTGATGCAGTGGCAGTGGCCGCAACCAGTCAAAACTGCGAACCACTCAATGGAACAAATGGTGTACAACACACTGGAATCCTAGTATATACCATTTACCTGTGCTAAAGAATGGTGTATCTTGAAGCGACGCGTCGCTTCAATGGCTACAGTAGTGCGCACTGCGTAAGATCTAGCGGCGGCGAGCAGGGCAACGATGGCCTTGTTCTATGACTACAATGTCGCGGTGCCGGCGAACCTGCGGCAGGTCTGCTCGGTGTGGGGGGAGCTGGACCCCGTGCTTGCGGTAGCGCTGGAGAACCGGGAGATCCACTTTTTCACGGATGAGGTGGCGACGCTAGAAGCTCTCTGCATTGTGTTGCGGTTGCCGCTGGTAGACTGATGATCTTGTTACTTGGTGGTTACACTGTTGCGGATGCAGGGCGAGAAGCAGCAGGGGCTGGAGAACTACTCGCGCAGTGCCGACATCGTCACGATGGCCTGGCAGCCTCGTGGTGGTGCACTCGCTGTTGGCTGGAGCGATGGTATGCCTTAGTGGTAACTCCAGTAAGTGTTCGGCAGACACTAGGCTGACAGTGCTGTTCTTGTGCCAGGCATGGTATCGTTGTGGGTGTTCAAGGAACAAACGGCGCGCGAGGTGAACTCGCCGCATACGAGCCGTGTGTGCCTGCTGAAGTGGGCGCCAGCAGGCAACCGTCTAATGTCCGCAGATGAAAACGGCGTGTTTGCCGTTTGGAAAGTGGACAGTCGCTGCCAGCTCACGCTCAGCACGCAGTACGCACGTCAGGGAAGCTTTACCCACTGTGTCTTCGCCACCCTACCTGCGTCGAGGGACAACAATGCAAAGAGGTAGCTAACTACCTTCTCCTTGTACCCTTGGCCATCTTTGTTGCTCACAATATTGTTTGATTGCTTTGTATAGTGATCACTTCTCTCAGCACGCGTGTCCACAGTTCTTTTTTGGTGGTGAGGTGGGCTCTGTCCATCGTGCAGACGATTTGGGGCACATTACGGACGTCCAAGTCCTGAACCACGCTATTGATTCGATGATGTTTTATGAGGAGCAAAGCCGTCTGATTGTTATCACACGAGCGGTGCAGCTCTTCGTGTACCAAGTTGGTACTACTGATGGCACCGTGAAGCTCACCACCAAGGTCAAACTGAGTCTAGCGGGAGAAGGCTCGCTGCTAGAAACCAAGTGGGCGGGCCCTGGACTACTTGCGATTGCGTCTGGCGAAGCGATTGTACGGTTTTGGAACATCTGTACGGAAGAAAACAGTGTGTTGAGCTTACCAAAGTCAAGCGGGCTGAACTACAACGTCAACAACTTAAGTTTTTCTCCACGGAGGCGTGTACTTGTGGCTGGTACGGCTCAAGGAGCGGTTTTCTTCTGGCGTGCCACGACCTTCGTTGACAATACCCAAGGTAACGGAGAAACACCTACAGTATCGTATCGATGGGATCTACTATTCACTGCAGAAGTTGGACGCGCGGTCACGCGCATTGGGTGGAGCAATGCACACCCAGCGTTGTATGCCAACACTGTCGAGGGTGTGGTCATCCTTCATGAAGGTAACATGCAGCGCGCTCTCTGCGGTGATACAGCAGTAATCCAAGTGCGACCTAAGACGCTTTCTATTGAGAAGTTTCAAGATGGAGCGCAGTCCGGTGTGACGATCACACAAGCAACTCTAGAGGCGTCGCTGCGTGCCAAAGGGATTTCGCATGACGGGTCTACACTTGTCGTCTGGAACGGCTCGAAAGCAGAAGTATACGAGATGAAAGATGGCGACGCGAAGCTCACAAACCAGTTCAAATGCTTTTCAAGTGCGATGGTACTTCGCGGAGAATCCGTCTACCGGGCGAATGGGAATCATGTTGAGATATGCAATCTCGCCGGAGTGGTGAAGAACTCGATCTCGTTCACGGAGGCTGAGGGACGGCCGGCGATGCTGTCTCTTCAGAACAAATTCCTTGCGGTGGGCACGGATCGCGGTCTTTTGCGTGTTTTTGATGTATCCCGCCGTGACCCAAAGGCGTTGGGGAGTATGGGTAACCTCCCCGAAGCTTATGGTGACGAGACTAAGTCTGCTGTGATGAGATCCATCTGTGTCAACTCGGACGGCACTCGAATCTGCATTCTGGCGGATCGTGTCGAAGGCGCGTTGCGAATGCGTGAACCATTGAGCAAACTCTTCTTGTTCCAGACAGATCTCAATATCTACCAGCAGTTCGACTTTGGCGCCTCTCGCTACCCAAACTCGGTTTTCTTCGATCCTCAAGAACCTCGGTTGCTGATCTGTGAGACTGCCAAGTCGGGCAACGAAATCTCGACACCAGGAGCAAGTGGTGGAGCTGCTGGAAATCGGCGTGACCCCAGCCCCGACGACGGCTTAGGAGCCGGTGGGGCTAGTGGCTCGCGGGGGAACTTGGTATCGGACAAGGAAGTCACGATAATCTTCGCGTCAAATGAGCACGGACTCCTCATGCAGGATAGTTTCGACCTGGATCTGAAATACACAGCGCTGCTGGGCATTCAGGTACCCCGCGTGTACTTCGTGGCAAAGGTTGACAACGGCTCTTCAGATGACGCCACCACAGTAGTGCACGTTGGCCGGACGAAGGCCAACAATCCCGTCTCGAAAACTCCAACGATTTACGATACTGCGAGTTACCTGCGCACGCAGATCATGCGTGACTTCACCGGGCTAGATAAGGTTAACAACGAAGCGAAGCAAGCTCTCATCGACTTCTGCTACTTCATGACGGTCGGGAACATGGATGAAGCGTACCGTTCAGTCAAGCTCATCGAGAACCCCTCTGTTTGGGAGAACATGGCTCGCATGTGCGTGAAGACGAAGCGACTGGATGTGGCTGAGGTGTGTCTCGGAAACATGGGTCATGCTCGAGGTGCAGCTGCAGTACAAGAGGCCAAGAAGGAACCTGAACTAGAAGTGGCAATTGCCATGGTCGCTATCCAACTGGGATTACGCGACGATGCAGCTCGGCTGTATCGCGAGTGCGGCCGCTATGATCTCCTTAACAAACTGTATCAAGCGAGTGGTTACTGGAAGAAAGCTGTAGATGTGGCATCCAAACGCGACCGAATCCACCTGAAAACGACGTATCACGCGCTGGCACGACACTATGAGGAAATGGGCGATCTCAAGGAGGCAATGGAGGCTTACGAGGACGCCGGTACTCACCAAAAAGATATTCCTCGCATGCTGTTCAAGCTGGGGAAGATCGACTTGCTGCAGAAGTACGTGACTACGTCGAATAACCGCGACTTGCTCATTTGGTGGGCACAGTTTCAGGAGAGTCAGGGGCAGTTCGACGGAGCGGTGGAGAGTTACCAGCGCGCCAAGGACTATTTGTCGATCGTGCGTGTGCTGTGCTTCAAGAAGGACTTCCAGGCTGCTGCCAAAGTGGCACAGACAAGCGGGAATCGGGCCGCGGCGTATCATTTGGCACGACAATTTGAAGCGCACGACGAGATCTCCAACGCTATCCACTTCTTCGCCAGTGGAGGGTGCTACAACCATGCAATTCGTCTAGCTAAGGAGCATCGCATGGATGCAGATCTCATGGGCTTCGCGCTGATGAGTAAACCAAGCGATATGCTCGACTGTGCTGCGTACTTTGAGGAGCAACGCGAAATGGAGAAGGCTGTGCAGCTCTATCACAAAGGAGGCAATGTGGCCAAGGCATTGGACTTGTGCTTTCAGGCGCAACTTTTCGAGGAGTTACACCACCTCACGGACGAACTCAGTGGCTCCGGTAGTACTTCGCCAGCTATCCTGAAGAAGTGCGCCGACTTTTTCATTGCCAATGGCCACTATGCTAAGGCGGTGCACTTATGCTTGATCGGAAACCGTGTCGCTGAGGCACTGGATGTGTGTATGCAACACGACGTGAAGGTCACGGAAGAAATGGCGGAAAAGATGACCCCGCCGAAGGGCGACGACACAGCCTCGCCTGCGGACAAGAAGAGACGCACTGAGCTGCTTCTCAAGCTGGCGAAATGCTGCAAACAGCAAGGCTCGTACCACTTGGCCACGAAGAAATACACACAAGCCGGAAACAAACTCAAGGCCATGAAGTGTCTGCTCAAGTCCGGCGACACTGAAAAGGTGGTGTTCTTCGCCAATGTGTCGCGCAATGCCCAAATCTTCGTTCTCGCAGCCAACTACCTGCAGAATCTGGATTGGCGGAAGGACACCGAGATCATGAAGAATATCGTCGGCTTTTACACCAAGGCGCGTGCATTCGAGCAGCTTGCAGCCTTCTACGCTGGCTGCGCACAGGTTGAGATCGAGGAGTATCGTGACTACGAGAAGGCAATTTCTGCCCTGCAAGAAGCCGTGCAAGTCGTGTCCAAATCTCGCGCTGACGGCAAAGACGCCTTGCTGAAGCGCTACGAAAAGCGTATTCTGCTCATTGAACAATTTGTCATCGCTCGTCAGCAAGCAATGAACAACCCGAAGGAGATGATGGAGATCGTCACAAAGTTGCTTGAGGAGCCTGGTATCGAGGAGGCCATCCGCGTGGGTGACGCGTATGCTATGCTGACGGAAGCGTACTACGAGGAAGGCGAGCTGAACAAGAGCTTCGAGACTATGGAAGAGATGAAGCGTAGGGGGCTCACGCTCAAGTCGTATGTGGACCCGCGCGTGGTGGAGGCCGTGCAAGCAAAACTAGGTATTTCTCTCGGGGACGACAGACGCCGCCGACCATCACCGAGCGACTACAAGCAGGCCGCCCCATCCAGTCGCCCTAGCTCACGTGAAGCCAAATCAAGCCGCCCGAGTTCACGTGAGGATCACTCAAGCCGCCCAGGCTCGCGCGAGACTCACATCCGTCCAGGTTCACGCGAGGACAAAATGGTGCGTCCTGACGACGAAGAGGTTGAGGACGAGATGGAGGAAGACATCGCCGAGGACGAATAGGAATGCCCCACAAGAACGTCTGCACTAGTGCGTTTGATACATACAACAAGAATCTCAATAGTCCTTTTACTCGTAGTTTTCACATCACTACTCAGTGCTCAGCTCCTTCGTCATTTTTGGGCTACAACCCCTTCAGCGAAACTGAAAAATAGGTGACCCAACGCCCATGACACGCTCCTGGTCTGGATATCCTGAAGACCATGCCGACAACACCATTGCCGGACACAGCTAGCTCACCACGGGGCAACCATCAGCTACCAATCGCTCTGAACGATGTAGTCGGCATGCCTTCATCTCTGTCTACACAAGAGCCTTCCGGTGACGGCGAGAATGATGCCAACCAAAGGCCAGAGACTCGTTCATTGTCTGTTGTCGATGACCTGCTTAGTGCCATGACGCCGTACCTCACCTGTCAGCGCTGCAACTGCGTGACATTCATCGACGTGCAGCGAGTTCGACGCAAGGCAGACCAACTGGCTGCCTCCATGCAGCCACTCAACGATGCCGGCGAGAGAGAAGACACTACGCTTTTGTATGAGCAAGTGCCGAAGTGTCCAGGGTGCGGAAGCACGCGATATCTACGCGCAGGGGTCGTGAGTTTCCAGGAGCAGATTGAAGAGGAGCGCAATGCTATCAAGGAGTTCGAGCGTCGACGCGTCCCAGCCACAGCTCTATTGCAGCGTATCGCGCGTGGATTCCTTGGGCGTCTAGAGTTCCGCCGTCGACTGGTAGAGCGCGAGCGGTATCTACGAGAGATCAATCGGGCCGCCACCAGAATCCAAACTCGAGTGCGAGGCATGCAAGCTCGAAGACGAACTGTGATCGAGCGGTGTCTGCGGATTATCCGCTTTATGGCCCCACAGATTCTCAGCTACGCTTTGGCTGCTCGACCAAACGAGCCGCCGGTCTTCTGGTACACAAATACTGCCGAGCTCGGGGTCTTCTACTGGAATTACAGAGAGTACGTGCGCAGATCGGGAGGCAAACCCACGTTGATCAAGGTGGAGAACAACGTGCTGGAGATCACGAGGCGCGTATTACGTCGCGAGTACGCTTTGGTCAGCCGCATCCAGGCGCGGTGGCGCGGGCTGACCACGCGCATGGTCTTTCGTGAGTTTAAGCGACAGAAAGGATGGCTCAAGGGAATTCGTCAGTCTCCTGCCGTGAAGATCCAGCGTTTGGTCCGCGGAGATGCAAGTCGCCGCCGTTGCAGAGCGTTGCAAGTAACTATCAAGTACCCCACTCAGCGCGAGGCTTACCGTCGCGAAATGGCGGCCCGCGACCAGCAAGCGAAGGCGCTGGCTTTCCGAGAACGGTTGATGGCCAAGTACAAGCACCAGTTCCAGATCAAGCGCACCACGCGCATGATCGTGCAGCAGGCCAAGCCGTCGAAGCAGTTCGGGGCTGAATCCATTAACGAGGAAGACGATGACGGTGACCTCGGGCCGGAGACGAACTCACACGTGCAGCACTCGCTCAAAAGCAGCAGCAGCAATGATACGACGCGAGAGGCACGGGACAGTGTCGACTTCAGGTCCTGGAGCAGCAATCGAAACCAGAACGCTGTCCGCTTCGCGGAGATTAAGCGGCAGCTGGAAGGTAAACACGGTCGACTTCGAGGTCCCAAGTTCCACATCCTCAAAGCTCAGATGTACGCCCCTCTCGCTGCTCCCAGACCGTCCTCCAAGGTCTCCGTAGACGACCGCGCTTGACCAGAACAAGTTGAAGTTTCTATTTAACTTAACATGAAATACAGTATCAACCTTAACTGTTAAATCCAAGCACCATGTGGTGCTGACGGTCAGGCTGACCGTCAGCTGGTCAGCGTCGTTCACATTCACATTTGCGCCCGACCACCTCGAAGCAGGACGAAAGGAGCATGAGCATCTCGACGGGCGCCACAGAGTGCGCAGTGGTGGCCTTCGGCTGCAACGACGACGGGCAGCTGGGCACGGGTGCCAAGCGCCGGCCGACGCTGGCCATCGACGACGTGTCGGCCTCCAACTTCCCCAAGCAGCTCGGCGGCTTGCTGGGCGAGGAGATCGTAGCGGTGTCGTGCGGCTCTCGCCACACGATGGCGCTCACGGCCTCCGGTGCCGTGTACTCGTGGGGGTGGGGATCGGTGCGTTCTTAGCAGTTTCTTGTGGTCTTGTACTCTGTAACAGGACCGGCGCGCGCTCACCCGTTTGCTGGCTGTGTTTTGTGTGCCAAGTAGATGGGGCAACTGGGCCACGGAGACCTCAAGAGCATCAATGTGCCGCAGAAGATCGCCTTCTTCGAGCAGGAAGGACTGAAGGTGGACTACGTCTCGTGTGGAGGCTGCCATTCTGCCGCCGTGACCAATGACGGAACGCTGTACATGTGGGGCGAGACCCACTGGGGCCAGTTGGGACTGCCGAAGGAATTCGAGGCGGCGCACGAATCGTTCCCCGTCAAGTGCCCGCTGCTCGAGGGCGTTGCAGATGAATCCGTTGTGAAGGTTAGCTGCGGTGGCACGCACACGGCAGCACTGACCAACTTGGGGCGTGTGTACGTTTGGGGCCGTGGCGACAGCGGTCAGCTGGGTATTGGCTCGGCGTGGCTGAAGGACACGGACGACAATGGTCTCCTGGGAGTGAGTCGTCCGCATCTGGTGGAGGGATTTAATGGCGAGAAGGTCGTGCAGGTTGCCTGCGGTGCATTCCACTCGGCTGCTGTGACCGAACAGGGCCATGTCTACATTTGGGGCAAAGAGGACTACGGCATGCTCGGCGTCGGCCAGACATCGGACCAGCAGACCCCGAAGCGCGTCGAGTTCTTCGACGATATCCCGGCGTTGTAAGTTACGCAGGTTGCTGTAAATTCTTCGGACGTTTTGCTGTTGCTAATGATGTTCGGATTGTGTTGTGTCCATATAGACGTGTGTCTTGCGGAGGCTGGCACACGATGGTGGTTGCCAAGTCAGGAGACTGCTACGCATTTGGACGAGGCGAGTATGGCCGACTGGGTCTTGGCGACACAAAGAGTCGCACGCGACCTCACTTGGTACGAAATGATTTATGGTTGGACAAACGATACGATAAGGTCTGCTGACACCACGTACTTCTGTACTCCACAGGTGAAGGCGCTGAAGGGACAGACCGTGATTCAGGCTGCGTGCGGTGGCTCTCACACCCTGTTTGTCACGAGCGACGGCATCGCTTACGTCGCCGGACGACCTGAGTGCGTACCTCTGCACGCCGTTGAGCTGCGTCGTACATGCGTGAAAGCTGACCTGTTGTTGTTGTGCCTTTATTATCATGACTGCAGCCACGGACGCTTGGGTATGACGGACATGAAGCCGCTTTCAGTGCCCACGCGCCTGGACCTCGGCCCCATTCCGGTTCGGCAGGTTTCCGCCGGTGGCGCGCATTCGATGGCTCTGACGCACAGCTCCCGCCCCATTTTCTCGCCCATGATCTCGCCCCTGCCCGCCAGCAAGCCCGTTCCGCACACCGAACTATGAGAGAGTTGCATGCAGAGACCAGCAAAGAGAACTGCACACAGCAGAAGGTCTTAGACAGGAACGGCCTCGTTACCATTACCACTAGACAATCAACACGTTTTGAACAGCAAGTTGCAGTCCTCCTAAACCGATACTGGTATCTAAGTCAGGTTTGCAAAATTATTATATCTGACATAATAGCAAACATACAATCTGACTTGCGCGGTACCTAGACATACATGCGTTTTCAAGGTACTCATTAGCCCCCATCAAACTTCAGCTCCGATCCAGCAAGCCTCACTCACGGCCATGAGCGAGGACGCCGCATCCTCGTCGTCCAGCGCTCGCTCGCACGACCACGGGGGCTCCCCGCGCTGGTCTTCGGTGCAGTCCGCCGAGAGAAGTCCCCGCCGGAGCGTCATGCGCACCATGGAGAAGTCCGTCGTGTTCCGCGTGCGCACCGAAGAGAAACTGTCTGGGGCTGGGAGGGGGAGGCGAGCGACCAGCAGCTCAGCACAGGCGCTGCGCTTGAAGCAACGCGGAGGATCGAGCGAGACCAACGATACAGACGTGCACGAGACCTTGACGGAGCTTTACGCCGAGGTGGAGCGCAAGAAGCAGTGGCTAAACAGCGAGGAGGAGACGTTCCGACGAGGCCAGGAACGACTCAGCAGTCTGCAACGGGAGCACGCCGAGCTGCTAGACACGTTGAAGCAGTGCAAGCGACGCCGAAAGGAGCGTGTTCGTATCCAGGGTATGCTACGCGGGCCTCAAGCGGAAGAAGTGGACTATGACAGCGACGGGAGGAGCAGCTCGAGTGGAAACAGCAGGGACAGCGACCACAGCAGCAGTCGAGAGCATCGACGTCGCAGCAGCAGCGGCAGTCGCCACCACCGGTCACGGAAAGATGGAGCCAAGAAGGAGCGTAAGAGGCTGCGGCGCTTCCAGAGCGACGTGTCGCTGCGGTTCCAGCTTCTGCAGTCCGAGTGTCGCCGCTCCGACCTGCAGGTGGAGAGGGCGATGGCGGACTTGCGTCGCGAGTATGCCGACTCGTGCCTCTTTGGCAACTCGTTGAACTTCTAGTCTACGGCAGAATTCGACTCGCCTACTCTGCATGCTGCATGGTCCGTCGTGGTGGTGCCGTCCAATTTTCCTCATTAAATATTAGCAATAAGCCTCTTCAACGTGAATTTCCGTTTCAAAACTCGCTTCGAGATTTTTCTCGCCCAATCACATTGCTTCCCTCCCAAAAACCGTCCAGGCTGGTCTTCAAACAAACGCCGTTCGACTATCGAGCAGCTACGATAAGCCTCGATGTGGGCTTCCGAGGCCGGGCTCAATGACGACGACCCGCGCGAGATCCAGCGTCGACGAGAGGCCTACGCTCGCGAGCTAGACCACCAGATCGCATTGCGCCGGGCGCGTCAACACCAGGAGCAAATGGAGCGCGAGGAGCTCGAGCGCAAGCTGGCACCGAGCGAGCGCTCGCCGTCCAAGTGGCTGGTCGAGGGCGGGCACCTGGACATGCCAGCAGCCTCCCAGTCCCCCTGGAAGTTCACGCAGAGCGTGGATCTCCACGAGGAGCAGCGGCAGGACCGCGGCGCAGCTACGGGCGAAGCGAACGGCGTGTCCTCGTCCCACCCGCGCTTCCGCGTGACAGACGAGAGTGAAACCAGCCAGAGACTGCGAGAGCGCGCGCAGCAGATGCAGTGGAAGAGGATGCTGGACGAGCAAGTTCAGGAAAAGGCGCGACTGAAGGAACAGCAGGAGGCGGAGCGGAGGCGCAGCGAGGAAGATGCTGCGCGCGAGGAGATGCGCTACCTTCGCGAGCAGCAGCTTCGAGCGCAGAGACGGCTGGGGCAGTTTTCTCCGGCGGTGAATGCTGAGTTTAATGAAAACAGGGCGGAGACGAACTCTCCGTATCGTGCGCTACCGTCTCCACCGGAGGAGGCGGGGAACCGACAGAGAAACAACTTTCAACAGGCTGCGAGTGGCCGCCACAACTTTGCATTTGGCAGCGACAACCGTGATGACGACGACAACTATTATCAGAGAGATCGACAGTACGGAAATCCTGGAGCCGCTGAAGCGTTGCTTCCCCCACCTGCCCCGTCACAGCTTCAGATGCCGCAAGGAAATTTTCGTGTTGCGAGGGATGATAGTCGCGACACGTTTGATCGTAGCGCAGCGGGACGACCGTTATATTCCCAAGAGAGCGACGCACAGGAATCCCGCCAGCAACTGGAGCAGCAAAGCCGCATCATTGATGAGTACCGATCGCTGCTGGCGGAAATTCGCCGTGAACGCGAAGAGTTGCGGCGAGAACGAGACGAGGTGCGGCGCGAAAAAGAAGAACTACGTGTGCAGCGTGCACTTTTGCAATTGGAAAACGAAAAGATGGCAAGCCTTGTGGATGCACAGCGGGCTTTGAATGAGCAGCACCACGCGGATCTCCAGACGCAGCAGGCGCAACAAGCGCAACAGCTTGCTCAGCAGCAAGCTCAGCAAGAACAGTATCAACAGGCGATCCGTCTTCAGCATCGACTTTCACCGGATGAGTCTGTGGGGTTTGATATGAACAACATGGCTAAGAGTTCGAACCTTCCGGATCGTACCGAAGATGCTCCTGAAACGCAGCCGTACTCTCGACTCAACCAGATTCGCCAGACGCTCGGGGATTTAAACATCCATGAAGACCACCCTCAACCTGCACTTCAAGGACGGCGAAGAAAGCCACCAAGTCCGATGTCCATGGCAGACTTTTCAACGCCCACCCCCAACAAACGAATGGTAGTTACCACTATGGAGTCGCCGCGCTTCCAACGCCTGTCACGCTACCGCCCGATCCCTGCTGTTCCAGCCCACGACGAAAGCGTTCTCAACCAGTCTTTAGTTGGCGAAAGCGTCTTCGTCCCATTAAGCCCCAAGTCACAGAACCAAGATAACAACGGGCCGGCACCGCGAGTCACCGCTTCTCCAACCTCCGCGGACAGGCGAGCTGACACCCGTGCGAATCCTCTACGAAGCAGCCGCGTCATCAAGAGCAGGGGGTTCTACGACTTTGAGCCAGAGTTGAAGAGCGACGACAAGCTGGAATCCTTCGCAAGCGGCAGCATGCGAGACAGCTTTGGGTCGGATCTCGGCAGCAGCCTGTACGGAGATGACGACGACAATGACGTAAGCGACGCGGAGGACGAGCTGTTCGAACATGACGCCAAGCGTAACGGCGACTCGTGCCCACCAGCTAGTAGCGGTCTGTTCCAAGTTCAGGTTCTTGTGTGAAATGAGCGCCGACGAGCCCCGTAGCAATCCACTGTCGTTGTTATTTTTTTTTCCCATGTGTGCGTTGTTGTTGAAGTGGACTGCGCGCGTCACATATTTTCAAATAATGTGCACCACTCCATTTTACTTTTGATTGGCGCTATTTCGCCCATATTGGTCGTGCATCACCAGAGTCGAACCATGGCGTTCCAGTTCCCCGTGGCGAGCGGCAAGAAGAAGAAAGTGCAGGTGTTTGAGTGCCCCACGGAGACGTGGAAGGAGCGCAAGCCTCGCGCCGCCAAGGTCCGTGTCTTGATCGCGTGTCTCTCTCTCTCTGTCTCTCTCAGTGCTTCATGCGATTGACACAGTCGCTGCATGTTACCAGAACAAAGCCAAGGACGATGAACCGGAGATGACGCTGCGTCAGGAAATTCGCAAAGAGTTCGACGAAACCTTCGACTCAGTGCTGGACTTTGGTGCGTGACTGCTGTCGAGCTTTGCCCGATTTTCGTGTCGTAGAGTGTCCAAGACCTAGCGACTTACCATGAATTGTGATGTCGGCAGCTACGTCCAACCTGAAGGGCAAGGAGAAGAAGGCGCACGAGGCCAAGAAGATTGAGGCGCTTGGTGGCAAAGCTGCCAAGAACCGTAGTGTGCCGTACAAGATTCTGATCGGCATGAAGACCAAGGGCGCCGCCAGGAAGCAGCGTCGTGAGGAACTGGTACGTCATGTAGTGTATTGCTCTGAGGACAACTCTTGGATGACATTACACGATGCCGTTTATCCCGTGCTATATGAAACAACAGATGAAGGAGGCAGACGTGGTGACGGGAAAGAGGAAGGCCAGCAGTGGCAAGTCGAGAGACCAGCAGAAGCGGAAGAAGGTCGACTTCGGCGTGCAGGCTACCAAGGGACGGTTCAAGGGCGGCGTGCTGGATGTGCGCGGTCTGTAATGTATTGTACACGTACTAACTAAGCAGACATGCTGCCTGGGCCTTTAGATCAAGATCGATTCGCTCGATAGTTTTCCACAGTAATTCTACCTACCTTCAGATCAGATGTACTGTATGTAGCCATCTCGCCTTCGGTTCTGTGCACCACACACAGATCTTTTCGCGTTTTGGTGCATCACCAAGATCTTCCTGCCAAGGGGATGACGCACAACAAGAATCGCTTCAGTGAGGACTTCTCCGTGAACAGCAATGCCGCCGATAGTTCACTTGGATGATCGACTACTCACAGCTACCACGATTGAATTGTAGCCTTTTCGTTTTTCGATGCGGCCCACACGGACGGCTACGTCGCCCCAGCTAACCGAACCACGAAGCATGCGAGTCGCAGCGACAACCAAGTGACTGCTCGAACGGGAGGGGGTTTCTTCTCGGACGATGAAGATGACGAGTAAGTCTTCCAAGAAGCTTTACACTTGCATCTTTGCAGGCAACCTCATCGTCAACCTATGCGCGAGCAGTGATATTGTGACCAAGCTCCACCATTGGAAGCGAACCAGTAGCGCCAAGGACAGCAAGGCCGAGGCATCGCACAAACGTCGCGAGGTGCGGGATCTATTCTCCGAGCCTGTGGAAAAAGAGGTAAGGTATAACTGCAGTAAAATACCATTGGAGACACGTGATAGAAGCTAGCGGTGTTTATTTGCTGGGCTAAACGATACCAGGACCCGCAACGTGAATTGGACGATAGCGTTCCCTCACCAAGCGACGACATCCAGCTGAATCGGCTTCTGTGAGTAATACTTACAGTATAATACTAGCACGCGAAACGTAGCGACCTCATTTGGGCTCAAAAGGAATGCTTAACGAAGTGAACATGATCGTGGGACTCTGTAGGGATGACTACATGCTGGGAGAGAAGGGAGACCGAATCATGCAGCAAATGGAAGAGCTGGCTATGGAAGACAAACCTTTGACCGACCGAGATACGAAATCTCCTTCCGAAGACCTTTTCCGGGACGACGTGAAGCCTGAACCTGAAAAGCAAGAGCCATCCCTCGATCTGGACGCCATGCTTTCGATGAAGGACTTCGAGAAGTACATCGCAGAAAACTAAATACGCTAATATATTAACGGGTTGGGCGAGAATAGATAAACTAACTGCTACCAGGTACAACTACACCCACTCGTACAGAGCTATCACCGACGACCGCGAACGGTTTCGATGCACTACCTGCTGCTTCCGGATCCACTGACGGAAGCCGAAAGTCCCGTCACCGCCGATTGACTCACGAACTTCATTTTCGAGGTCAACATCGTCATCGATCAAAGTATACGAACCACGATCGCTCAATGGGATCGCGTCAGCTTCACGCGGCTCTAACTCCAATGACCGAGCATACCGACTCTCTTCAGAAGAGTACGGCAGGGAAACGTGCAGCAGTTTCTACATGGCATACAGGTACAAGTTAGCTATAAAGTTGAGAGCAGCCGTGATATACTGCAACTCACGTTAACATCTTCGTCGTGCTGAAGCGTGTAGGCAACAGACTGGCGGTGCAGGATTTCCATGGCCAGCTCGCCCATCCTTCGTAGACGATTCGCGTTCACCAGGCCCTCTTTGTCAAAAGCAGGCAACTCGTTGAGTCCGACAAAGCCCTAAAATAATATAATGGACAAGTCAGTCACTCGCCTCGCAATCGAATAGTTCACGCAGATAACACCTACCTGGAGGTACAGTCCGATGTATGGCATGCTCGGATTAGCGGTTTTGCGCATCAGTCTATTCATCTCTCGGCAACCCTTGTCTGAAAGTAGCTGCATCTCGTTCATCATTTTCTTCGCGTCCAGACTTAGCTGAAATTTACAATATAACACCTCACACGGGTCAGCAACAGCTTCAATGTCAAAGCAGACCAACACAAACCGTTAACTCACACAATCGATTGTCTTGCGAAGTCGCTGGACTGCTGTAGATTGCAATGCGTATAAAATGGAAGCGAGAGTGTCGTGGTTGTGCAATGAAATACAGTAATCGGCGACCTGAGCACATTTCACAATAAGGCAAAAATTAAACCTTGTGCCAGAAACTTTCATCGCCTTTGGCATTGTGAGTACCTTGAGATAAAACGAAATCACTTCGGCACGTTCTTCCGGGGTATTCTGAACCAGCACAGCATTGATCACAAATGCAGAGATCTACATGGTAACACAGTAGATTAGTTATCACTTCAGCAGCCTGAGTAGGGTTACTAAGGGAACGTACGTGCTGGAACCAGCGTTTAATGCTCGTAAACTCAACCGAGTGCTTTTTCTTCGATCCAGTTGGAATGAAGTCTCGGACTACAAAAAAATGCGCCATTAGTTTTTTTATTCACACGCATCAGCGTAATAAAGGACTTACCCGGAATCTTGCAGAACACTGCGTGCGTTAAGAGGGTGCACTGCTCCGCCCACCGTTCTGCGTCGACGAACCTGCCATCCGACAGACATGTAAATATGTCAGAGTCAGTGGGTCATATATACTTCGCGAGTAACTTACCGATGCAAATGAGCCGAAAAGGGTCCAGAGGATACGGGCTCGAAGCCTGACTCCATTCCGTAAACCTTGCTCATCATTCCTGGAATCGCTTGGTAGTTCACCGCGTAATTTCCAGCTCCTCGCAAGGAGAAATACTCCTTGTAAAGTGACATGTACTCTTCGACCAGAGGGACCAGTTTGTCCTTCGCGTCAATGTTAAGACTAATGAGGCTGTAGAAACGATCACGCAGATCGTCAGCTTCCTTGGTTTCCGATTGCCTGAAGAGCAGAACCACAATAAAGAGACGGATAAGTCCGTGGCCTAAACAAAACAAACAGCAACCATTAGTTTAGACCTTCACACCGATACCGTTAACGATATCATTCGATCCAAAAGCATGAACGTACTTTTAACACCGTTTCGGACGTGTGCGCTCAGGCGATCCACTACTTCGTTCAAGCTCGAAAAGCTATCGAGAAATAGCACGAAAGACACCACATCCACCAAGTCCACTTCCGTCCCTGCCACTAACTCGCGGATCAGATCATCAACCGAGCCCGGGCGTGCAGATCGAGACACATGGTCGTCCTTGTCCACCATTTTCCACGAACTGTTGGGCATTTGAGACCCCAGATAGCTTGCAGACTTGTCCACCTCAATACGGTGACTATAGTCGACTGAAGAACAACCGAAGATGTCAATTTCAACACCATTGGCTTCCCGATTCAGCGAGCCCAACTTGCGAAGTAGATCGACAACGTGAGAGTCTCTTGAAATACTGGCGAGATGAGAAGCCTGGCGGCCAAATAGATCTCTTTTGTCAAGGCGGCAGCCAGCACACGTCAAAATTTCGAGGCATAGGATGCGTACGTCGCTACTTCCGCCGGGTGAAGACGCAAGCAATAGTGCTGCCGGCGTTTGTCCGTACCGATTTTGAACGTTGGGGTTTGCTCCACCTTGCAAAAGTCGAAGAATGATATCAGTGTTGGCCTGAGTGGCGGCCAAATGTAGACTGGTGTTCCCATCCAACGTTGGGGCATTCGGATTCGCCCCCTTGGAGAGACACAGCTCGACCAATTCGGTATGCTCACTTTTCACCGCAAACTCCAGTGCTGAAAATCCGTTTGTCCACGCAACACAGTGAACATCTGCACCGAGTGCTAGGAGTGTTGCTGATCCTTCGAGAGATGCTCTGGAGCACATGAACATTAACGGGGTAAGCCCGTGTTTCTCCATCGCGTCGATATCAGCCCCGGCATCGATCAAGCTTTGAATAATCATGGCCATGTCGATTGACTGCTTCACAACGTGCAGTGGGCGCCGTCCCTTCTGGTTGCACAGATTAACGTCTGCTCCTCTTGAAATAAGGTAGTTCACCATGCTAAGCTGTCCGTTATGTACTGCTGCATGAAGTGGCGATCCTTTTCCAGACACAGGTGTGAACCCAAAAACCTGTTTTCCACGAGACTTCTCCCACGAGCATAGCGTATTGAGTTCAATCGTTGAGGATCGCATCCAGGCAGCAGAGTCCAAGTCACCACGTCGAGCTGCAATACACATCAGGTACTGATACATCTCCGAGTCTAGCGAGAGTAGTTGGTAGTAATAAAACTCCGTCATGAAAGTGAGTTGCTTTGGGAGCGCTGCGGTGCGCACTCGTTGAATAATCTTGTCGAAAGGCATACCAATGACGGGCTCGTGGTTGATCGCGATCAATGACAGACCAGGCACAATCGCAGCGCTCAGCGCTGCCTGAGACTGCTTTCGGATATTGTACACGATTGCTCCTCGCCCGTTACCATCCGTAGTGAATTGAATGCCGACATCATTGGTTGAGATGGATACAGAAACTCGAGATCCAGCCAGCGCCAACGAATCGAACTGGTAACTCTCGTCGCCGGCCTCGAAACACTCCACCCACTTGATGGCGTTGAGAAAGGCCGTAACCACATTCGCTTTGTTTTGCGATGCTGGATGATGCTGATAGCCGTACTTCAGCAGCGCTCGAAGAGTTGGTAGATCGCTCAGCGAAGACATCGTTACCACGTACCGGAAGATCGCCGTTAACATCTCGTCTGACACTTCGAAAAGTTCGCCATTGTATTGAGCGATCAGCTCCATGATCGCTTTTCCAGCTGATAGGATGACTTCAAACTTGTGCGTAGGTAGTGACACGCAATCCAGCATGTTAACAACGCTGATAGCCTGCTTCCAATTGCAAACTGAAAGGTCCTTCGAGATGCCGAAATCGGCCTGCGTTTTCTGCTTCAGTACCTTGAGATGCTGCTCGAGGTTGCTGCGCCTCGTTTTCACCTTGTCCGTTTCCAAGCTCGCATACGCCTCTGCATACAGCGGAATGAACACGCGGTCTTCCACATGCCGCCGAATCAGCCGCACCAGCTCGTTGCCCGGCAAGAGCTCGATCTCCGCGTCCTGATAAAACTCCAAATGGTGACGATCAATGATCGCGTCGTCCAGCTCCACTATGAAATTGTGAATGGCCGCGTACGAGTGGTCATGTGTGTTGGCCTTGAACTCCGCCAGCCTCTTGGCGATCTGCTTGTCCGTGATGAAGATCTTGTTCAAGTGCCTGGTGACCGCATTGGACCCGGCCTTCTCCTCAGTGGCCGTCAGGTCCATCTCATAGCACGGCGGTGCCACTCTGCGCACCGACCTCAGTGCAGCGACCCACAGCTCCGCCTCGAACTGGCTGCAGCAGTAGCACAGCAGCTTGTAGAAGCCCTTCTCGATCTGGAACACGTAGGCCTTGTCGGCCAGGCGGATGTCCACGTGCTGCACGGACACGACGCCATCGTTGAGCTGCATGCAGCCCTTGATCTTCTTGCGGCCCTTGTTCTTGTAGTAGGCGAAGGTGCCGTCCGAGAAGAGCACGAAAAAGCGCGTCTTCCAGCTCTTCCACATGTGGCCCTGCTTGGTGAGCCACCCCATCTTGACGAAGTTGCCCACCTGCACCTGCGTGGCGTAGAACGCGTCGTTCAGCAGCGGGTCGGAGCCGTGGCGCACCAGGCGGAAGGCCTTCTCGCGCTGCACGAGCGTCTGCGTCTGCGACTGCAGCGCGCTGGCGTCTGAGGACGAGCGCGAGGCGCGCGACTGCGCGCGCTCTCCGAACATGGAGGCCAGCAGGCTGCGGCGCTTGTCGCGATCGCGCTGCTCGGCGTGCTCCTCCACCTCCAGCTCCACGTGCTGCGCCTGCTGGCGCGCGTGGCTCTTGGCGCGGGTGCTGCGGCGCGAGAACCTGCTGGTTTTGGGCTTGGGCTTGGGCGCGGCCTCCTCCAGCAGCGGCGGGGGCGACGGCGGGTCCCACGGATCGAGGCGCGGTTTCTGCCGCCAGCCTGAAGCCATGGGGCCAGCGAGCGGAAAGGATGATACTGTGCTGCTGCCCGACTTGTCAACCTTCTGCTCTTCTTCTTGTCGTGGGCTATTTTTTAGCGCGTCAGCTGTTCGACGGGTGCAGCTTTGTTGAGCTCGCTATGCGAAATATTAATATTAGCATTCTTTCCGGGACGGAGACGGCGAGGGAATAGAGAAGGCAAGTGAGCAACGCACAAGATATTACGGACCGGCGATTGAATATCCAGCCGCCGCGCACCTACACTTTTTTTCCAACGTTGGGCTCCTCCAACTTCGACATGCGTGCCCAGCAGCTCACTTGCGGTTGGGATGACACAGCGATAGTGAGCCCGTTGGGCGGTGATGGCAAAACGCCCCTGAAACCGGCATTGGCGTGACCGACGAGAACGCCACGCGGCCGCGTTGCTAACGCCGTCGCGACGATGGAGACCAGGACACGAACTGGCGATGACAGAAGTCAAACCACGCCGCTGCACTATGTATGCCACGTAGAAGAGGGAGGAGGAAAGTTTTCGTGCTGGTTCCGGCTTCCTGGTGCTGGCGCCAGTATAGCTCTTCTGTAGTGAGTCAGCGAAACGTGTTCGATACTTCTTGGATTGCAGCAAAGTGTGTTGCGTACTCCTTGGTGAGCGAGACTACCGCACGCATCTTCTTAGGAGAAAGTCGAGTTGACGGCCAGCGCTTCACTACGGATGCTCCATCGCAATACTCTATTAAGCTCTCAATGGTGAGTCCTTCTCTCTGCCTTTCGCAGCTTCTCCTTGAAATTCGCGCATTTTCTCGTTGAGTTTTCGTCACCTTTAACGGACTTCCAGTTGGTGGAAGTGCTAGTACGCTTATACCAAACACACCTTCCGAAACAATAGACTGCAACCGCCGTAGACCAGCGAGCAAAACTTCAACAAATCCAAAAAGCATATGACACCGGTCTTCTCAAACATTTCTCACGCCAAACTCTTCGCCACAAACTGCGGTGGAAGACCCGCACCACGCGGGTGTCGGACCAAGTGCAACTTGGCGCGTATATTTGGTGTGCACCACACCCCGTTGAAACTTGCCTTTTTTGCACCTCACATTGCTGCTGGTCAAAAGATGTGGGCGGTCCGCGCGCGCCGCAGCTCCTTGGCGTCCGTCGGGCGGCGTCTGTCGTCGTCGCAGTCGATCCGCTCCGCCCCATGCGCCTTGCGGTCCGTTTTGTGGGCCCCCACGGAGAAGCAGGCGCCGTCGGACGCCGCGGTGCCCAGCCACCAGCTGCTGGTCCGCGCCGGGTTCGTGCGCAAGGGCGGCCACGGCCTCTTCGCGCTGCTGCCGCTCGGACGTCGCGTGGTGGCCAAGCTGGAGGCTCTGATCGACGACGAGATGCTTAAGATCGGCGGCAACCGCGTGGACCTGACGGTGCTGACGCCCAACGCGCTGTGGAAGCAGTCGGGCCGCTGGCAGAGTCGCGGACCTGAGCTCATGACGCTCGAGGACCGGCGCGAAGACCTGCTGGTGCTGGGACCGACGCACGAAGAGAGCATCACCAGCCTCGTGACTGCCCATTACAATACTGCGGGGGCGGCGGATAGTTCGCTGCGGTTGTACCAGATCGGCCGCAAGTTCCGCGACGAAATCCGTCCGCGGTTCGGTCTACTACGAGCGAGAGAGTTCGTGATGAAGGACATGTACTCATTTGATGCTACGTACGACGGGGCATTGCAGACGTATCAGGACGTCTCTGCTGCGTACAATGCCATCTTGGTGTCGAGACTCAAGTTGCCGGTGAAGCGCGTGGAGGCCGATTCTGGAAACATTGGCGGCAATTTGTCGCACGAGTTCCACGTGCTCGCGGACGTGGGCGAGGACGCGATTCTGTCGTGCTCGTCAGCTAAGTGTGACTATGCGGCAAATGTGGAGAAGGCTGAGGGTGTGTTGCCGTCTGATGCTTCGACGGAGCAAACTGACGAGGTTTCGGCTGAGCTGGGTGCTATTATTGCGCAGCTTGAGGAACAAGCTCGTACTGGAGATAAGCATGTGTGGAAGACTGTGATGGCGCTTCAGGAGGCTGCGGGAACGCAAGGGTTTTCGCTCAAGTTGGTCCATGAGCACGAGGGCTTGGATTTCGAGGCTGCAGAGAATGATAAGCAGGAGGACAACTCGCCGCCCCGAATGGCGCTGTGCTTCGCTCGCCACGACCGTGAAGTAAATGAACTGGCAGCCAAGCCATTCATCGGCGGTGACGAGGGTGACGTGATTACGAACAATACTAAGATCGCCGAGGTGCTTGCTAGTCGTGACCAGAATGCAGAGCTGCACTTGCTTCTGGACGATTCACTGAAGCATGGCACTCCAGTTGTGGCAGCACTTTGTTCCGCTGCGGAGATCCTGTCCAAGCAGCTGGAGCAGACTCACCTTGCTTGGGGACACTTCCGCTTGGCACAAGCTGGTGATCATTGCTCGCGTTGCAGCGGCGATGGGGCAGTGCTTGAGGACAAGCGGGGCATTGAGGTGGGCCATGTCTTCTACCTCGGCCAGAAGTACTCGAAGCCCTTTGGTGCCACGTACACGGACGCGAAGAACAACAAGCACCCGTTAGAGATGGGGTGCTTCGGTCTGGGTGTTAGCCGGCTGGTCGCTGCGGCCGTCGAGGCCTCGCACGACGACCACGGTATCGCGTGGCCCACGGAGATCGCTCCGTACAAGGTCCTCGTCATGTCCATCGGTGGCAAGAAGCAGGACGACCCTGTGTCCCAGGCCGCGTGGCTAATTGCCGGCCAACTCGCGTCGGGTGAAGTGGCGGGCCTGGTGCGAGACGACGTGCTGCTTGACGACCGCTGGCGCGAAAGCCCGGGCTCGAAGCTGGCCGAATCCGAGCTCATCGGATACCCGTACCGTGTCGTCGTCGGCAAACGCTTCACGAAGGAGGGCCTCGTTGAGGTTCAGAAGCGAGCTACCATGGAGAAGACGTTCCTGGCACCGGAAGAGCTGCCGGCCTTCTTCGTTGGACTTGTTCAGTCCGGCGCGTTCTAGCTGCAGCAACTGTAATAGACACTTACCGGAGTCCCAGTCTGTCCATGTTGAAGTCGTTTGTGGACATTTCATTGTGTATGTTGTCCACAAGGACACATTCACATTCACTTTAAGTGCGCATTATGTGTACCACATACCACACCACACTCCCCCACAAGCAGCAGTCCACGATGAGCTTTTCCGTGGAGCGGCTCGGGAACGGCGCCGCCTTCTGCCTGCGCGACGAGGCCACGGGCACAACCGTACTGCTCGGCTGCGGGGAGATCAAAGACACGTCCTTCTACTCACAGGACGACGCAAACGCGGAGGAGTTTGAGGCCGCAGCGACGCAGTACCGCCGCGAACTGAAAGACCTACTGAGGCGCGATGGGGGCACTGTAGACGCCATCTTGGTGCCGGACTACCGCCCTGGCGCCTGCTACATGTTGCCGTACATTGCGGAGAAGTGTAGCGTGTCGTGGACGGCCCCGGCGACTGCGGCGGCGCAAGAGCCGAGCCAGAAACAGCCTCCAGCGATCATTATGACACATGGTACTCGAGCCATCGCGCCGCATCTACTGGCTGAGTACTGGTAAGGTAACAAAAGATGGTTGATGAATAAGCAAGATCTGACTGTGGTTTTATTGTGCTGTAGGACTGGGTGTCACGGGAAGGTGAAAGACGGAGGTAGTGGACTGCCAGCCCCGTACGACGTTCAGGACATCCCCCCGGCGTTCAGGAGAGTCAAGGCGGTTGCATTGAAGGCCTGCGTGACTGTGAACGAGAACCTCAAAATCACGGCGTATCATTCGGGTCATGTAGCGGGAGGCTGTGCCTTCTATCTGGAGATTGGAGTGTCGACGGTGATGTTCGCCAATGACTTCAACCTCACAGGTGGACGAGTGCTGCTACCGGCGCAGATTCCGAGACTGGAGCCTAATGTGCTTATTACGAGCAGTTCTTTTGCAGTGACGGTGTCGGAGACGCAGAACGCTATGGAAAGGGAGCTCGTGAAGGTTATCCTGGAATGCATCAGCTCGAACGGCAAAGTGGTGATCCCTGTCTACCGGTTGGGCTACTTCCATGAGCTGATCACGATCCTGTTGGAGCATTGGCAACAAATTAAGGATGTGACGGGGAAGTCTGCTGGGTGCCCGATCTTTTTGTCGGATGCGGATATGGAGTACCCCAGTCGCTTCCTACCTGTGCTTTCGCGCACGTGCACGCCTGCAGTTCAGAGCCTTCTCCGTGAAAGGCCACCCAGCCCGACCGACTTGCAGGTATTCGATTGGAAGCGGCTGCAACAACCAGGTCCGTTCGTGCTGTTCACAGGACCAGCTAATATTTCTCAAGGGGGTTCGTTGCGTGCGATCAAGGCAGTTGCGAGCGACCCCAAGAACCTCATCGTGCTATCCGAGTATTGCACACCGGGCACCGTTAATTATTTGCTGTATGCGGATCCCGAACGCAAACGTGTCAGTAAGCGCTTGGGGGTTAACGTGGAGTGCGGAGTTCACTACCAGCCTTGTGGCGATGAAGTGGACACCAAGAGCATCGTTCAGCTCGTGTCACGTGTAGCGCCGCGCCAGGTCATTCTCGACTACTTGGTTCCAGACGACCTAGCATTTGTCAAATCGCATATGCAGAACCAGTTGAAGATAGACCCGACTGTCGGCTCGGATGTGTTAGTAAAGGGGATCAATCCTTCTGGACGAACACCCATCGAACCAGCTCATGATATCCCGCTTCGTATCCACAAGGCCATGTTCAACAACCCCTCCGATGTGCAGGGTATGCTGATTGCAGAACCCAAACGCAAGCTGATGTTGGTGTCAAGCGGTAATGGCGCGCGGCGTTTGAAGAAGAAGAAACACTCGTTGTTCTTCTCCTACTCCTGGAAGAAGCCATTTGAGCCGTCGCCTCGTGTGAAGAAGAAAAGCTCGCGCCCGGCCTCTGCGTTATCTTTTCTTCTGTCAGCGGCAGTTGAATCAGCCGACGAAGAAGAAGAGAGTGAGCAACAGCCTCAAGCCGATGTGGACCAACTTCAGAAAGCCTTGGAGGTCAGTCTGACCAAGTGGATCCGCCACCTTACGATCGAGAAGATTGATCGCTGGCTGAAGCTTCGAACGGTAGGAGTGTCAGTGTCCGCCGAGTGGGAAGTCCACATGGAATGGTCTTACGACGACGAAGCACTGGCTGGTCGGGTGCTCGGAATTGCAAAGCAGGTTGTTCACGCTGAATACAAGAAACAGCTAGCAAAGTAACTTTGCAAGATAAACGGTGAACTTCGTGATCTATTGGTTTGTCTACTCTTGAGCGCTACCTTGGTTTTCTTTTGCTCGATAGAACTGCACCAGTTGCGAGTATACTTGCCCAAATGATGTCGGAGGGTGGACGCGCTTCTGAATCCACTCAGGGAGGCGACTGCGAACAGCTGAGCTTGAGTATCGATGGTCAACTAGCAGGATGGTCGAGTAGTCCTTTTGGTGGCGAATTGACCTTCCTGTTCCGTGGAAACACATTAGTAGTTAAACAATCCGACGATTTCAACGCTAAACGTACCGATCGACTGGTTGACAGCTTTCATACAAAGACTCGCGTAAAACTGCCGACCAGATCCGGGGCTTCTCTTGTCCAGAAATGCCATTTTTTCGACTAGCTCTGCGTCTCGGGCATTTGGATAAGGCATGCCCACCATCACAACACACCGAGCCAACTCGTCGCTGAAGTTGATTCCTTCCGACATCTTACCGCCAACCACACTGAGCAACCTGCAATTAACACAAAACACCAAGCGTCAATAAAAAAAAGCAACTCCTTCCTAGCCATTTGCCATTGCACGTACATAGCGCCACTGCCATCGCGATTGTCTTGCGAACATGCTGCAGAATACTGCATTAGGACCTCGGCGAGCTCATCGGATTTTTTAGGCTCTCGGAATATGGCCTTCTTCGCTTGAATTTGCTCGTACTGTTTCGTAGTTTGCCATCGACGGACCGCATTGTCTTCAAAGCGATAAGAAGGGAAAAATACCACAACACCACCTGGCACGATGCGCGAAAGATTGAAAAGGATGCGACCAAGTTCGTCGAGCGCCTCCATATCCCCTCGTCTAGAATATGTGAATTCGAGATGCTTCTGAGACGGACCCGAGGCGAGACTGAAACCCAGCAAATTTTCAGGAGGAATTACGTGTCCACACGAGAACAGGTCTACACTTTCTCTCGGGACAGACGAGAAAAGTTGGTCGATTACTTGGGATACCTAACAAAACAGCCAACACGTTTTAGTAAAACAATAATATAAAACGCAGTGCCAAAACAGTCTGCGAGTTCCTCACCGGCTGCATTGTTCCGCCTGCAAGAATGACACTCCGTGATTTCTTCACAATTTCTTGGAAGTGAATCACAGGATTCAGCAAAATAAATCTGACCAGGCCTTCAACGCCCTTGCTTGCCTGATCACACAGCCAACAACAACAAATTATAATCGAGGATTTCTAAACTCGACTACGTAAGCGTGACGTACGTTATTTGGTTGAGTGAGGATTCGGCCATCACCCCCAGCAGCGGTCAAGGCCTTCAGCAACGCCTCAACCGTTCGCAAGGGTGATATATGGCGGCTTTCGAAACCTTCGTCAGAGTCATCGGTGGCATTTTGTGGTGGCGGGGCAGCAGAAGAACCGCTCGTACCCGTAGAGTCGACAAAGCCCACCAATTTCTTCGCCAGTCCACTCTCACTAAGGTACTCCAAAATCTTGAACATGTTGAAGTGATCAATCCGAGCACTGAACAAAAAGTCGTTGATGGTCATCATTTGCGCCCCCGTGGCACCGTCTTCGTCGTCGCCTACCGAAGCAGCTTTCCCTGCGGACTTGCTCAACTGGCGAAGAAACTTCGTCAAACTCTCCATAATCGACAAAAGTTGCTTGATATAGAACGCGTTCTTGCCTTTGAATCGCTTCTCATATCTCGTGAAGTATGACCACAAACTCCTCCGCGCGACAACTAGCTGCTTACTGGTAATCTCAACCTTGTAGGTGTTGTTGATCGCGTCAATAATGTTGTGCGCCTCATCAAAAATGACGATGTTGTTTTCCAGTCCGAGCCCAAGCGTTTCCCGAGCATCTTTGCTCAGCAGCAGGGAGTACGGAACCGTCACAATTTGAGCTAGTGGGATGCTCTCACGAGTGCCGTAGTACGAGCAGATCGACATGTCTTCACCTAGCGTGTGTAGATCCTCGATGTCTTGCACATGAGCCTACAAATACAAAGTACACCAATGTGCTAATCGTTAGAAATCAATACAAAAAAAACAGGTCAAATGAAGACACCTCATACGAGAGCGTAGTCTTTGTAGTGGCCCAGCAGCTCTTTCTCGTAAAATGGGCACTTGCCCACTTTCTTGCCATTCTTGGTCTTGCCGCTTTGCATCATGTCCAAGCACTTGTCGGTCATTCTCAAGTCGGAGGTCAACTTTGTGACATTCGGGTTCGTACACAAGTTCTTACGAGAACCTAGCGACACCACACGGATCCGTTCGGCAAACGCAGTCTTCCGGATTTCGCGGACGAATTGGGAAATCTGCGAGTGCGTCCGACTGCAGTAAATGATCTTCACTACGCCAAAATCCGGCTTCTCTTCTCCAAATCGACCTCTAGTCACTGCGCTCTCCTCGTCACTGTCAGTGCTCCCGCGACGCACTCGATCGCTGTCATACGCATCCACCAAGTGTTCGTCTGCGTCGTCTCCGTCCTGCTTCCTCTCTCTACTGCTGCTGGTACTGTTGCTCTGACGCCCTCGCTTGCGATCTGTGTAATTGTACGCTATCGCCATCTTCCGTTTCTTGGTGGTTGCTTCAGGCTCCAGTCGGAGCTTCTCGATGCCGGCCAGAGCCTCCTTCGCCATCTGCTGGCGGAACTTGACCTCCTGATCCGCCGTCTTCTGCTCGAAGTCGCTTAGCCAGCTCGGCTCTGCGCTCTTCTTCTTGGGCCGCTCTTGGTCTTCGGCCTTTGCATCGCTATTTGCAACGTTTTGCGAGGCCTGCAGAAGTCCGTACTCGTCCGTGTGCTTGGTGAGCCACGTCAGAGCCCCGCAGATGAGGCTGATGGACTTGCCCGTGCCCGTGGGGCTCTCGAAGATGCCGCAGTGGCCTCGCTCCAGCGTCTCCCAAATCTGGCGCATAAGGTCCAGCTGGATAGAGTACGGCTCGTACGGGAACGAGAAGAAGGCGCCGTCCATGGCGCCCACAGATGCACGCTCAAGTGGCTCGGCTTGCTCCATTCCAGCGGGCAATCTAATAGTGAATAAAACGGTTAGCGAGCATATGTACCCATATCGGTACAGTTACAGAGTAAATGTATCCACTACTACTTCAACACGAGGGGACGCCAAAGCCCGATACGATGGAGGACAGTGCGAGGCGCTATGCTGTGCACGCGCTGCCCCCGGGCGCTCCAACTCCACGGGACAAGGTTATGGAGGAGTACAGGGCACATATCAAGGTGCTCCCTTCAATGTGCTACAAGAGAACATCTTGCAGCTCATTGAGCCCTGACTGGTTGTGTGTGCCCCATGCTGAGCAGGAGAGCCGCGCCTACAAGAAGAAACAGCACAAGCAGGTGATCCTAGAGGACGTGCGCAAGCGACCTCCGCGTCTGCATCTAAGACAGGAGCCCATTCGGGCGCAGCACGCCCGCCCCCACCCCAACACCCAGTCGAGGAAGAAGGAGATCAAGGAGAGTCCGACCCGAATGATGCAAGGCGGGCACTACCTGAGGAAATTCCTTGCTGGTCAGTTTCGACTCGGTCAGGATGAACGACCAGAGGGCTGGGCGGCGGCCAAGATCAACAAGGCAATGCGGAGGTACTACAGGATGCACCTCCTTCTGGAAAAACGAGATAAACAGCACCTGGCTCTGCAGAGCAGATTGCTGTTTGACGAGTGCTGCCGGTGCAGACCGCTCCTTCCTGGACCGATAACAACAGAAAGCGGTGTTCTTCGACTCGCGGAGCCGAATCTCCCCAAAATTCTTCGGATCTTGCGAAACGAAGCCAACGATGGATTGGATCTGTTGCAGCCACACGGACTAGCACAGTATGATGCCGCTTGCAGCTTCTGCTTTGATGTTTTGTTGACATATTTTTTATTGTTATGTGATTTGAATAGATACACCGTCATGCACGTGGCAACTCAACGGGGGTACACAGACCTGGTCAAGGAACTGATCATGCATTGGAATGAGCATCCGATGAATTCCCCGTACCAAAAGTACAGCTTTATGCAGCTCAGTCATCTGCTGGAGTTGATTCTCGAAATGCGCAGAGCGAAGCGCTTGGTGAGCGAATCGGATGCTGAGATGAGAGCGCTCGTGGCGGATGTTGGGGTATCTTTCGCTCGGTTTTCCGATTCGCTTGATAAGTTGAACGAAGATGCTATTACGCTACAGGACCTGCTTCAAATTTGCGGACACCCGCTGGTCCTCTCGAAAGACGCTGCCGGTAATACCCCTCTGCATTATGCGGCGGAGGGTGGCCATCTCACACTATGCAAAATTCTGTTGGCAAACGGTGCCAATATCAACGCTCAAAACAAATCCGGAGAAACCCCGTACGTAGTTCTAACACTTTTATGACGTGCGATAATGTACTCATGCGCTCTGTTGAACTAACTACTGTGCACAGACTGCACTTTGCCATCGCTAGCCAGCGTCACGGAGTTTGTATTCACTTTGTGGAGCATCACGCGGACGTACGAATTTCACGCTATGTGTCGCTCACGACACTCACTGGTACTGCCCTGCGAGGGACATTCGTGGAATCCCCCGATGGCAAAGCGAAAGCCAAGCTATTGAACTTTCGATCTGGAGCCATGGTACAGCACAAGCGTCCACCTAATGGAAACAGCCATCTACCGCAATACAAAACTCTGGCTGGGGGTGCTGCAGCTGTGTCACCCGAAAGTGCACCAGGAAGGTCCAATGTCCGACACGATGCCGTCGGTGCCGCAAATGATAGCACATGCTCGACAATTGACGGTTTGCTCGCTTCTCCGTTCCTGTGCACTCGGGATCGTCGAGATATCGTGTTCTTTCGTTCGGCTCCCGGGTATTCGATTTTACCGCCAAATACGCTAGGAATACTTGTTGCCTCGGAACATGTTGCTCCTTCGGAAATGAACAAAGCGCGAGAACTGCACGAGAGAAGCAAGTTATTTCACCTCCTAATCCAGAATGTCCCCGAAGCGGCCGTTTTGGCCATGGATTCGTTCCGAAATCCACTATTCCGCTGCAGCATGCTCAAGCGCGTTCGCGAGCGCAACCAACGCTGGATAGTCAGCAATCAGCTCAAGACATTTGAAGAAAAAAGAGATGCACTGATTGTTCAAATGAAAGGCCAAGTAAAAGGCAGTCGTTCGCCTAGACGCAAGCGAAAACGAGGGCCAGTCATGCAAGCGCTAGACCGCTTGCGAAAGATTTTGAAGAAAGTTTGGAAGTTCCTGCGACGCGTGAGAAGCGTGCTGAGTGTGCAGCACGTGTTCACAGTGACTGAAAATGAGGCTGGACATATGGAGAAGATTGTTTGTGAGCCCAAGGGAATTCTGTACGAGTACGTGTATGACCATGCAGAGTTTCGCGGGCGTCATAGCCCCACACTTTGGATGATCGTGCAGGTACGCATGGAATAGATCAAACCTATATTTGCTGGTTTATCAATCTAACGTTGTGCAATAGACAGAATGCAAGGATCTCATTTTCCACCCGTGGTTCCGACAACTATTGGATCACAAGTACGTACTGTACATGTATGTGCACTCGGTGAAATATACCCTGTTCAACGAAATACTGATTTACCTCGTTTTTCCTACAAGATGGAATTCATTCACTCGGCAAACATTTCGCTCGGAATTCAAAGTATATGCTGTGTACTTTGTCGCAGTATTTGTTGCCACGTACGTATTCTCGATCGGAAGCTGCAAAAGAAGGTATTACGGAGAACTGACAACTGTCTTTAGATACTTGCGTGTTGGGGATACATTTGTAGGTATGCCCCTAGGCGGCTACCGGAACAACATATTCACTGAGGATGTAGGGTACATGGAATACATTCGTGATGCAGCGCGACTCGTATACTCGGTGATCAACGCGAACTATACAATTCAAGAGGTAGGTTTGCAGCTATGTCCCAGCGTACGTTGGCGCAGTTATTCACTCATTGAATCTTTACAGTATCAGGCATATCGCGAGTGTGGGAGCCTTCGAGTGTACCTTCGAGATGGCTGGAATTGGTTCGATCTAGTCCAGATTTCTTGTGTATGGTTGCTGCTGGTTGCTGAAGTCCTCGAACTGATCTTGCCAGGTATGCAAACGATGTTTTTATTCACCAAAGCTAACTACTTCGTAATAACGATGCACTACGTGTTCTAAAAGACTTTGATCAGGAGGACTTTAGACTTATCGTCTATCAGGAGTCGCTGTACAGCTTTAACGTTCGTCGAAGGTACAGTTTTCGCATCACGTTGATGGCGATCGTTGGGCCACAAATCTTCGTAAAGTGGATTCAGTTTGCGCGAGGCACGAGAGCACTTGGACCATTTGTTCGCATGATCGCAAAGGTTTGAAACGAAGTGAACGTTTGGTTTGAAACTTCAAAGGTAACATCGGCCGTCATTGTGCTTTGTAGATGTTCTCCGACATTCTGGTGTTCGTCATTGTATTCAGTGTGTTCTTGGGAGGATTCGCTTTTGCTTTCTTTATTCTTCAGGTAACTATCGCGAATGCCATCTTGCCGGTCGAAACATTTGATTCTAAGCGTTCTTGTGTCTGTTTTCTAGCTTGAAGGATGCAAAAGCTACTTTTCCGCCCTCACTACGACCTTCAATATCAGTTTAGGGTCATGGGATTGGGACAGCATATATGAGGGTGGACTGCTGGCTATACTGCTCTTCCTCTCTTTCGTGGTCATCGGCACGATCATGCTCCTGAATCTTTTAATTGCTGTACGTCTTGCATTTTACCGTTACCCATGTGTAGCTCCTCTAACTCCACTTCTCTTCCTGTAGATGATGGGAAATACGTACGACAAGATCTGGGGAGATCGCTTGCTCTTCTTTGAACTCGAACGGGTAAGGAAAATGTGACTCTATTTCTTGTGGCTCTATTGAGCGAGGCTCAGAGTTGCTAATGCGTGCTGATCGTAGGCCAAAGCTACCCTCTCCATTCAAATGTCACTCGACGACGAAGTTTACGACGAAAAGCATTGGTGCCCGCGGCTGTACGTACTTGAAGGAGACACCCCCATCGAAGGCATCCAATTCCACCGCCTGTGACCCCACAAGGGTTTAGTACACGCAGTCAGCAACGTCAAGAAAACCCACAAGAATTTGACGTATGCCTGAGACCACGGGTGCACCAGCATGAAGAACCTTGCCGCTGTGTACTGCAGCATCCCCCTGCGTAATATGCACGGTATGCTTCGTGGCATCGAAGTAGGTGCCACCTCCGGTAAAGTCATCAGCCGAGTTAAGCAGCAGATTAAATGACAACACGGATCCATCACGGTGAAGTGCGAGTTCAGAGCGTTCACCCTTCCGCGCCTCGTACTTGACGAAAAAGAGGTCTCGGAAGAGCAGTCGCTTGGACTTCGGCAGTTTGTAGCGTTTCGCGATTTGCGGGAACAGCCTATCGGCCAAGGTTGCTCGCACCCACGAGTTAAGCCCGGCAACGTGGTGGCAGGGCATGTCGGTGGTCTGGTAGGACGCATGTCGCTCCTTGCACCAACCCTGTTCAGCAGCCAAGCGATTCACCTCGTCTCGAACAAGAGTGGTCTCTTCAAGCGTCCAGATATTTGAAAACACCAACGGCTCTAGCATGGATTCTTGGGGCTCCAAATGTGATAAGTATCGCTCTCTGGCCATCTCTTCGCGCGTGGCTCGCAGCTCATCCACGTCTGAAGTACTTAGCGGCACCTCACCAGTGATATCCTGTTTTAACCAACATGAGCAGCATAAGCCATGTCCATTAGATCGCACGTCAATGACAGCAGCACTCGTGTAGCCTTTCGTACCTCCAAAAACGCCGCGACCTCGTTGTGACCGTGGATAGCGGCGACACGAGCAGGTGAGTTTCCGTCCCAATCACGCAGCGTCTTGGGGTCCAACAGCATCGGTGGTTTAAGGAGCAACTTCACGATCTCCAGCTCACCCTTCTTCGCTGCAAGATGAAGCAGCGAGCAGCCTCCGCTGGCAATGTTTTTGCCCATGTTCTGGGCAGTGTTCACCGGCAAGGTCACGTCTTGCGTCACCACGCAACCAACAAGGTGCGCCGTCTTCTCTTCCCTCAGATCCTTGCACACTGCTCTCAAGAAATCGTCCATCCGTGCCTCCGTGGCATAGTGCAAAGCCGAAAACCCCAGCGAGTCGGCCGAATTGTCCAGCACTTGGCGCGTCAGATCAAACTCCGGGTAGCGCGCGTGGAACTGGATGAAGCCCTCCCAGATCAGCAGCGCCAACTCCTCGTCATAGATGGAGGTGGCAAACATCAGCGCGGGTTTGCCCAGCACCGTGAGCTCCATGTCGCCGCGCACCGCCAAGCGGGTGTCGTCGTCATCGCTGGATTTCAAGTCGTCCAGCACCTCCTCGAGACTGCAGGAAGCCGGCGTGCTCTGCCAGTGCAGAAGCTGCAGCAACACGGCGCAGCGGCTGGAATCTTGCGCCGAGAACCCTTCGAAGAGGCGGGTCAGCGCGTCGCTCGCATCTTGGAATTGCGTGAGCTGATGCAGCAGCTGCCGCGCGTCGGCTGTCGCGGTGAGCGGCGCCATCTTCGCTCGTGTCGCCAAAATGGGGACAAACGGCCAATGGTCGATCGGCTACCATGTTTATGTGGCCGCGATGTAGTGAGGGAAGCAGCGTGCTCGTTGATATGTTGTTTGTTATCTATCTGGGGGCTTGCTGTTCGAAGCTATTACTTATTGGTGGGGTGCTACATGCGGTCGTCGTCGTCGTGATCGGGCTCGTTGATCTTGTCGATGGCTACCTTGATCTGATTGTTGTCCTTGGGGTGGAAGTGCAGCGCCAACGTGAAACACTTCATCGCTTCCTCGATGCGGCCCAGCTTTTTGGCTACTTTGCCCATCATGAAGTGCACGGAGGACTCGCGAGGCGCAAAGTTCTTCACGGCATGGAGCTCTTCCAGCGCCTCCTCAAACCGCTGCTGGGTGATCAAGACGTTGGCGCGCTGGAACCGGGCTTGAGGGTTCAGCGGTTGCAGCTCGGCAGCGATGGCCAGTGTATCCAGCGCTTCGTCGTATCGGTGAGTAGCATGCAGAACCATACCGAGGAAGCAGTGCAACAGCGAGCTTCGAGGATTGATCTCCAGCGCGCGTCTGAAATGGTACTCAGCAAACTCGAACTTCTCTTGTCGGTAGTAGATCGTGCCGAGGCCGTACCAGGCGTTGTAATGCCGTGAATCAGCGCGAATTGCGTGCCGATAGCAATTCACCGCTTTCTCGAAATCCTCATTCGCCACGTACTCGTGACCTGACAACGTGTAGGCGTAAGTAAACGATGGGTCCAATTGAATCGCCTGGTCGACCGAACAACAAAACGCGTCAGTGTCGTCAATGAGTTACCACACCACCAATACTGCTCATAGGGAACGCACCCGCTGAAAGAAGGCCAGCGCTGTATCGTGCTCTTTCTGGAGGCTGAAACAGTTACCCGCCACGCACCAGGCTTCACACGATAATTTGTCAAAGTCTGTGGCTTGTTGGGCCAAGTACGACAACTCCACCTCCTTTTTGAGATGCCACAGAGTCGTCGAGTACAGATCGAGACCTTCCATCCGATGAAGCTCCGCTCTGTGCAAGGCGCAAAACACCTCATGCGCCCGAACGTAGTCAGCCATCTCGAAATATGCACGGCCTATCTGCTGCTGTGCCCAACCGGACGCGTGCTGAGAAGGAGGAAGCCGCTCCAGCATTTCCAGGGCTTCTCGGCACATGTACACACTTAACTTCTGATAAATAGAGCCAAACGAGCTAAGCAGACGCAAAAGCTCGTGCCGGCCACGCGCCTGGTGTGATGGCACTCTGTTACGGGAGGAACCAACAACCGGTGTCTTGTCCTGATAAAAAAGTCGGGTAGGCAAGGGAGACGTCGGAGAGCCCAACGATAATTTCGATGGATTCTACGCAAAACAAAGCAAAAGGAGGAGAGGGTTTCAAGTTAGTGGCTCAGTATACGTTCCAATCGTCAGTAGCAAATGTCCTTACCAGCGGTGAATCATCGAACCCAGCAGCGGAGAATGATAACCTTGGATGAGCTCGAAACTTTTCGTCGCTGTCAGCGAGAGGCCTCCGGTGGGTTTTCCTCTGTCGTGCAGGGGCTCCAATATCCTCGGTTACCCGTGGCTTCTTCACAACGGTTGCTGTGTGGACGTTGGTGCCATCGTTACCGCTCACGTTTGGCGTTTTAAACGACAACGGTCGAGACGCGCTGGATACCGGGTTTATTACGCTCTTGGGCGTAGCGAGTCCAATATGCGGTGGGGGTTCTGGGGTCGCAAATTTCCGGTCTGTGGATCGATCTTCCGCATTGTTGTCGTCGCGATAATACTCCTCCTCCTCACCAAAGCGCAGCTCGCCTCTATGGCTTTTCCCGCTCATTTCCGGTCTCGAATCGGGTTCACCACTCGCTTCAACTGTCGACCCGACGCTGTTGAAATAGTTCTCTGCGCCGAAAAACCTCGACGCTTCGAGGTTTGCTCCCAGCTCGCACAATTGCTCGTACGCCGACCACATGAACGGGTCTGTCTCCAAGCTGGCCAAGCCATACATTCAACAGCATTGGTCAATGCAAGTTATCAACTCACGCGCTACCGACAGGAAGTCCCCACCTCTTAACAAAGCAGGCAACGGCCTGCTGCCTCCTGTTCCCGCGTCTGCAGACGCGCCCTAACAAATACAACCCAGCCGCTCCAGCCGGCACGTTCTCCATTGCGTCAACATCATCGATGTGGCAGTTCTCGCCCCCGAGCAGCGCGTTCTCCGCCTCGACCAGCTTTCCCTGCTCGAAGCAGCAGCAGGCCAGCAGGTAGCGGTTCTCAAGCCTGGTGCAGCCGCTCAGGACTGCCGAAGCTCGAGCCGCCTGCCCATTGCGGTAGTAGCACGTGGCCAGCAGCAGCGTGTTCTCCTCGCTCGGGTGCTGTCGAAAACGGCAGAAATGTGTCAAAAAGGCAATGATACGATCCTGTAACCAGCTGTAGCGCGGATTCCTCTGCGCCAAAAGCACTGGGAATCGAGGCTTACATGCGCAACAAGCCGCTCTGCTAGAAACCGCGCGTTCTCGTACACGTAGGCGTCCAGGTAGAGCTGTACTTGGGTCGCCAGCGCCTCCTCCATCGCCGACACTCCTGTATGGGGCGTCGGGCGGTTTTGGCAAAAACGCGGAATCCCGTTAAGTACGAAATCTCCCATCAGGGTTTTTTGGCGCAGTATCGAAAGCTAGAAGCCAAAGTCAAGCCAAGCAAGAGCAGAAGACGGACATGTACCGACGACCCGGAGCTGCGCGCGCGTCCATCCGCGGCCAGCGCAAGATCAACCACCACCAGCAGCAGCAACTACCGCCGCAGAGCAAGAAGGCGCCGCGCGCCGTGATCGGCGTGTCGTCCATGCCGCTGTCCAGCCGCTTCACGCACTTGGCCGAGGAGACGGCGCCGCGTCCGACGCAGCAGAAGAAGCCGCAGCACCAGGTGACGGTGGTCAAGGTGCAGCCCAAGAAGGGCAAGGCCGCTCAGCCGGTGCTGCGCGTGGCTGGAGGCAAGAAGAAGAACGGCAAGACGCCCGCCCCCACCAAAAAGCAGATCCAGCAACAACAGCAGCAAAAGCTGCAGCAGGTCGCCCAGAACAACCGCAACAAGCGCCAGCAGGTCGTCGGCAAGCACAGGAAGGGCCTCGTGCAGCAGGACACCAAGCCCAAGGGCAACCAGAACAAGCCGCCCACGAACAAGAACGCGGCCCCGCAGCAGAACGGAGGCAGGGGCGCGGGGCGTGGCGGCCGTGGAGGCCGCGGAGGTCGCGGAGTGCGCGGAGGGCGCGGAGACGGCAAGTCCAAGCCTCCTAGCGGAGAAGACCTCGACATGGAGATGGACGAGTACTGGCACGAAGCTGGCAAGGGCCCCGATCCGAAGGCAGTGCAGCTCGACCGTCAGATGGAGGAGTACTGGGCTGCCAAGCCGACGCAAGAAAACGCCGCCGCTACCAAGACGGAGGCGGAGCCAGCTCAAGACACCAACATGGAGTCTTGATGAAATGACGAAGCGTAGTCGTTGGCGATGAAAACGTGAACACTTTGTGCAGGCCGCGGTGGGGCGACGAGCAGCTCACACCAGCTTCGCGAGAGAGAAGCGAAGGCGGCGAAGAAACGACAATTCCCAAATCCAAAGAAAAAGAAAGCTCGCGTGTTTCCTGTGGTTTTAATGTTATCTTATCTGGATGATGGACGGACGCAAGCGCGAGAGCAGCCAGTCAGCCAGCCAACCCGCGAAGGCTCGCGAAGAGGAGGCAAGGAAGCTGACGACGCTGTTCGCGAAATGCTGGCATAGTGGCTGTACTTGCTGGAGCAAAATGCAGTCGTGCGTGTGGAGCTTTAGTCGTACAAGGCCTTGTCGTAGGTGACGCGGCCGAGCTGCTCTTTCCAAGTAGTCCACTCCACAGCCGTCATCATGGGGATCAAAAAGTCCGCGGTGTTGCGAGCTAGCTGTCGGTATGACTACATGGACGAAGTACAGAGTGGCGAGCGATCAAACAAGACCCGGTGGTTAGCTACATCTAACTTCAAAGCGAAGCCGAGGTGGCTACAAAGTTCATCTCGTACCTGCGAATTGAAGCGGTACTTGTCGATCCAAAGCGCACTCTCGCGACGGAAGGCATACGTGTCGAGACGGGGACCGAGAATGACCGGAGCGTCTTCCGTCGACGTGCTAGTCACAATTGCACACCCATTGTGTCAGTTAGTCGCTCGCATCTATCCGTGCCGAGTGTGGCAATGCGAACTCCTCGTACCTCGTGCAGAAGTGCTCCAGTGCGGTGTTGAGCGTCGAGCTGGCGCTGTCTGTCTCGGCGGCAGTCGGGTCGGGGCTCGCCACAGTGGCCAAGCACACCTGCTTGCCCTTCTTCCGGAGCGTATCACAGATTTCCACAAGGTTGCGCTTCATCTCGTGCCCAGCAGCATCCGGGTTTCTATGACAGGAAACAACAATGTCAAGGTCGGCCGCACTTGCAAATGGAGTGCTCGTTATTTCCTCACCTGATCTCATCGGATCCGAGGATGATGATCACGATCGATGCGTCGGCCATGGCTCTCGAGGTAAACACGTTGTTGAAGTACTAACTCGTGTATGACGTGTTGCGGTTGTCAAGTCAGGTCCGATCGCTGCAAGCTGCGAGCTGTAAATATGCGGTACTGCTCCAGTATCGCAACACTTACCTTCTTGGGCGATGACAGGAGCCAGTCGGCCGTCGTGGATCCAGGCACTCCAGCATTGATGATGGCCCAATTGTGGCGGACCTACGGGACGCAACGTATCTTGTTAGTTTATGTGCGCTGCGCTCTGGTATAGACGCATGGTAGCATTGCAACACCACTGCACACTGATGCTGGTGCTCTACTCGCCTTGTCATCATGCGAAACGATCTTTTTAAGGTACGGGGCGATGCCTCCGCCAGCGCTGCCCACGGTGATGTAGTCGCCGACACCCGCTGCGAAGTCGTCTCCGATGATCACCACCTTGTGGAAGAACTGGCTGGCAGGCTTGAGGCCGCGCACATGGAGGTTGTGCGCCAGGAAGTGGCAGATGCGCCACCACACGAGGGCGAGGAACACGCGCAGCGCTTCGAGCATTTGATCACTAATAATAGAGAATTCGAGAATGCGTTTAGCTGCAATTGCTCAATTCAATTGACGCTACACGTATGCAGAAACGGTTTTTGGGGACGAAGTCCCCAATTATAATCATCTATTGTGAATTCTGGCCAATATTGCCGATTCGGGTCGGTTTACCATATGGGTTGAAATCGCTGAATACAAATTTCAAGTCTTTTGAAATCGACCGAGATGGCCTGAGCGACTTCTTATTTCGTACTTTATTGCGTACATAGTAAACTCAAGTCAAATCAAAATCTCGGGCGGTTTGCTGGCGATTTGGCTCGGTCGATTCAATCAATCGACTTCGGAAAGTTCGACTAGAACGCGCAATATCACTCCTCTTTACTCTATTGTGAATTCTGGCCAATATTGCCGATTCGGGTCGGTTTACCATATGGGTTGAAATCGCTGAATACAAATTTCAAGTCTTTTGAAATCGACCGAGATGGCCTGAGCGACTTCTTATTTCGTACTTTATTGCGTACATAGTAAACTCAAGTCAAATCAAAATCTCGGGCGGTTTGCTGGCGATTTGGCTCGGTCGATTCAATCAATCGACTTCGGAAAGTTCGACTAGAACGCGCAATATCACTCCTCTTTACTCTATTGTGAATTCTGGCCAATATTGCCGATTCGGGTCGGTTTACCATATGGGTTGAAATCGCTGAATACAAATTTCAAGTCTTTTGAAATCGATCGAGATGGCCTGAGCGACTTCTTATTTCGTACTTTATTGCGTACATAGTAAACTCAAGTCAAATCAAAATCTCGGGCGGTTTGCTGGCGATTTGGCTCGGTCGATTCAATCAATCGACTTCGGAAAGTTCGACTAGAACGCGCAATATCACTCCTCTTTACTCTATTGTGAATTCTGGCCAATATTGCCGATTCGGGTCGGTTTACCATATGGGTTGAAATCGCTGAATACAAATTTCAAGTCTTTTGGAATCGATCGAGATGGCCTGAGCGACTTCTTATTTCGTACTTTATTGCGTACATAGTAAACTCAAGTCAAATCAAAATCTCGGGCGGTTTGCTGGCGATTTGGCTCGGTCGATTCAATCAATCGACTTCGGAAAGTTCGACTAGAACGCGCAATATCACTCCTCTTTACTCTATTGTGAATTCTGGCCAATATTGCCGATTCGGGTCGGTTTACCATATGGGTTGAAATCGCTGAATACAAATTTCAAGTCTTTTGGAATCGATCGAGATGGCCTGAGCGACTTCTTATTTCGTACTTTATTGCGTACATAGTAAACTCAAGTCAAATCAAAATCTCGGGCGGTTTGCTGGCGATTTGGCTCGGTCGATTCAATCAATCGACTTCGGAAAGTTCGACTAGAACGCGCAATATCACTCCTCTTTACTCTATTGTGAATTCTGGCCAATATTGCCGATTCGGGTCGGTTTACCATATGGGTTGAAATCGCTGAATACAAATTTCAAGTCTTTTGGAATCGATCGAGATGGCCTGAGCGACTTCTTATTTCGTACTTTATTGCGTACATAGTAAACTCAAGTCAAATCAAAATCTCGGGCGGTTTGCTGGCGATTTGGCTCGGTCGATTCAATCAATCGACTTCGGAAAGTTCGACTAGAACGCGCAATATCACTCCTCTTTACTCTATTGTGAATTCTGGCCAATATTGCCGATTCGGGTCGGTTTACCATATGGGTTGAAATCGCTGAATACAAATTTCAAGTCTTTTGAAATCGATCGAGATGGCCTGAGCGACTTCTTATTTCGTACTTTATTGCGTACATAGTAAACTCAAGTCAAATCAAAATCTCGGGCGGTTTGCTGGCGATTTGGCTCGGTCGATTCAATCAATCGACTTCGGAAAGTTCGACTAGAACGCGCAATATCACTCCTCTTTACTCTATTGTGAATTCTGGCCAATATTGCCGATTCGGGTCGGTTTACCATATGGGTTGAAATCGCTGAATACAAATTTCAAGTCTTTTGGAATCGATCGAGATGGCCTGAGCGACTTCTTATTTCGTACTTTATTGCGTACATAGTAAACTCAAGTCAAATCAAAATCTCGGGCGGTTTGCTGGCGATTTGGCTCGGTCGATTCAATCAATCGACTTCGGAAAGTTCGACTAGAACGCGCAATATCACTCCTCTTTACTCTATTGTGAATTCTGGCCAATATTGCCGATTCGGGTCGGTTTACCATATGGGTTGAAATCGCTGAATACAAATTTCAAGTCTTTTGAAATCGATCGAGATGGCCTGAGCGACTTCTTATTTCGTACTTTATTGCGTACATAGTAAACTCAAGTCAAATCAAAATCTCGGGCGGTTTGCTGGCGATTTGGCTCGGTCGATTCAATCAATCGACTTCGGAAAGTTCGACTAGAACGCGCAATATCACTCCTCTTTACTCTATTGTGAATTCTGGCCAATATTGCCGATTCGGGTCGGTTTACCATATGGGTTGAAATCGCTGAATACAAATTTCAAGTCTTTTGAAATCGACCGAGATGGCCTGAGCGACTTCTTATTTCGTACTTTATTGCGTACATAGTAAACTCAAGTCAAATCAAAATCTCGGGCGGTTTGCTGGCGATTTGGCTCGGTCGATTCAATCAATCGACTTCGGAAAGTTCGACTAGAACGCGCAATATCACTCCTCTTTACTCTATTGTGAATTCTGGCCAATATTGCCGATTCGGGTCGGTTTACCATATGGGTTGAAATCGCTGAATACAAATTTCAAGTCTTTTGAAATCGACCGAGATGGCCTGAGCGACTTCTTATTTCGTACTTTATTGCGTACATAGTAAACTCAAGTCAAATCAAAATCTCGGGCGGTTTGCTGGCGATTTGGCTCGGTCGATTCAATCAATCGACTTCGGAAAGTTCGACTAGAACGCGCAATATCACTCCTCTTTACTCTATTGTGAATTCTGGCCAATATTGCCGATTCGGGTCGGTTTACCATATGGGTTGAAATCGCTGAATACAAATTTCAAGTCTTTTGGAATCGATCGAGATGGCCTGAGCGACTTCTTATTTCGTACTTTATTGCGTACATAGTAAACTCAAGTCAAATCAAAATCTCGGGCGGTTTGCTGGCGATTTGGCTCGGTCGATTCAATCAATCGACTTCGGAAAGTTCGACTAGAACGCGCAATATCACTCCTCTTTACTCTATTGTGAATTCTGGCCAATATTGCCGATTCGGGTCGGTTTACCATATGGGTTGAAATCGCTGAATACAAATTTCAAGTCTTTTGGAATCGATCGAGATGGCCTGAGCGACTTCTTATTTCGTACTTTATTGCGTACATAGTAAACTCAAGTCAAATCAAAATCTCGGGCGGTTTGCTGGCGATTTGGCTCGGTCGATTCAATCAATCGACTTCGGAAAGTTCGACTAGAACGCGCAATATCACTCCTCTTTCCTCTCTTTCCTCTCTTAATCGGAGACATGAACGGTTAGGGTTTACATCTAGAATCATTTCCCCGGGGCCAAAAACTCCGCAAAAAACCTCGGTTGAACAACCCTCTCTTGATCCATAGACACGCTTAACTGCGTAATACCTGGAGTGACCCCTTCTGAGAAGGAGTCGATGCCATTAAAGTGGGGGGACACGATTTAGCCTCGACGATAAACGCTAATCAAACAGGCCTCGGGAAGCGAATCGCGGGTTTAGATAAATTGCTACACTTTAGATCGCACCGAGCGCAAAAAAAACGCCACCAAGTCCTCGGCTTCACTCTGATTTAGAGCGCCAAGTCAGCGCTTGCATCCATTACTACGAGTGAGTTAGAGCTGGGAAGGGTAGAATTGCTAAAAGAGAGTGCACTTCAACTTGCCTGCATGGATACGTGCTACGCAAAGCTCGCCATGTCCAATACTCTGTGAAGCTACAGCCTGTAGCCTACAGATAGCTCCTGGCAGTGACGCAGGTGGTCTTGGGGGCCCGCACCCCACACTACACAACTAGCTCCAAGCCGCAACGACGGGTTCGTTCGCTGCCCTGCTGGTTGCTGGGTCCCCCTACACGGACATGCTTCACGGGCACCCCGCACGGGTTTGCTTGTGCTCCTCGCAACCACTTGCTGAGAGTGTAGTGGGCCTACTTTGGCTCACTACTTTAGCTTACACGTGTGCGCGTGTATGTGAGGAAGCGTAGCTTAGTTTAACTTAGAGTTAATTATACTCGGGCCTCCGAGTATAGATAATCTAAATAAACGATCCAAATAATGTTTTGGGTTAAAATGGGAACTGCTATTTTTGTTTTATGTTTCTGACTTCCTCTAAATGTAATATTCTAAGATAGGAATCTGCCAACGGCTGGTTGGCAGAATTCCAATGCTATGCATGTCGCTCATTGGCTAAGAGATGCTGCTCTCAGCCAATAGGAATCCTAAGTCTCTATGGACCACCCATCGTGGTGGTCGTAAATGTATGTAGCCTTTGGTGTGTCTACACCAAGGTCGAGAAAGTCCTTCGAACCTCTAACAGACGTCGTGTCTGTTAGAGTTACAAGTGACTGTAGCCACTTGTGCGTGTAACCCTGTTACACCATCCCCCCTCAAGGTTAGACGCGCCGAGTCACAGCACGTCAATCAGGAAATTGACCATTCGTCAATTCTTCACGTTGGGAGAAAGAAAACTCGAGCTCATTCCGCAATGAGCTCGCCGCAGAAGAAGACAGCCGCCGCAACAGAGGGTAGCCTCTCTGTTGCTCAGTACCATGAGTGCCAGCAGGCAAAGCGCGACGCGCTCGCTGCAAAGGCCGCGTCGGGGACAACCCAGCCGGAGATTGTCCTCGAAGGTTCCTCTGTAGTCAACGACGCCGTTGACGACGAGGACGGCGACGTGGAGATGGAAGAGGGCGAAGCCTCTTCTAGCAAGTGCAAGGAGTCTATCGACAGCGATAGTCTCGACCCGCATGCCGGGTCGAGACGCCCTCGTGAAGGAGACGATTCGGACGATTCGGACGCTTCAAGCTCGAAGCGTTCGCGCGGCGAGAGCGACACTCCGCTCTCTGCTGCTGGGGCTTTAAGCTCCCCGCGTGAGGTGGCGTCTTCAAGTTCTCCGCGCGCTGCCTGAGCAGCGCGCGATCCGTGGATGCCGTCTGCGTCAGAGATCGCAGACCGTGTGGGCAACACCATGCCTCCAAATGAAATTCCGCTGTACGTATGCAGCGGGATCCACGATGATGCTGTGGCGGAGGAGCAGCACTTTGATCCGTTAACGAATCAAAGGCGCGATTACTAAATCGGACTCTTTCACGAGCTCCGATACTTCTCCAGCAAGAAGACCTCTTCTCGCAGCAAAGTGCCTGAGTGGCAGGCACTTTGTCAAAGTTGGAATGCTTTTGTTGAGAACTTCAACAAGAAGCCGGCTGCTTACCGTGAGCGGGTTAAGCACGCCCGTGAACGCTTCGAGACATTCTCGACGCGCGGGAGGTTGGAGCAGCTCCACAGATCTTCTGTGGACGCTGGTATTTCATGCGCTGTGCCCGAAGGCCAACAGTGCACGTTGTGTCTTCCGGGTGCGGCGCGCTTGAGCGACCGCGACCTTAACGGGTATACGACGATTCGTGTACCTGCGAGTCTCAAGGATCTCCGTGCCAAGTTCTTGGCACGTGAGGAACGCGACGATCGTGGGACCTCGGGCGCTGTAGGTGACCACACGCTCGCACTACCTTCGCGTCGGCAGTGCGTGGTGAGCTTCGTACTCCCTCACCATTTCCGGAACGTCCTGCAGCAGGACGTCCCGTGGCTCCCATG